>NC_068424.1:8212454-8529954 GCF_023373465.1 Oncorhynchus keta
TGCCCACACTCGCATGGCACTTTCAGGGGGCTGCCCTATAGCGCACCGGGCTATGGACACGCACTGGCGACACCGTGCGCTCAACCGCATAACACGGTGCCTGACCAGTAATGCGCTGCTTATAATAAGCACGAAGCGTGAGCTCAGGTCTGCTACCTGGCTTAGTACAACACCTCGTCTGCCCCCCCCCAAAAAAATTTTTTTGGGGGCTGCCTCTCGTACCTGTCGCACTGCCGTGCTCCCTCCTCATATCGCCGGCTCCTCTCTCCGGCTGCCTCTGCTCTCCTCGCTGCCTCCACCTGTTCCACCTTTGGGCCGCTACACTCCCCTGGTTTAGCCCAGGGTCCTCTCTCCGGCTGACTCTGCTCTCCTCTCTGCCTCCACCTGTTCCACCTCTGGGCGGCTACACTCCCCTGGTTTAGCCCAGGGTCCTCTCCCGTCGTCCTCTTTGGGCTGCTCCTGCCTGTTGACACGCTGCTTGGTCCGTTTTGGTGGGTGATTCTGTCACGGTTTTCATATGGTGAAGGAGAGTCGTACCAAACTGCAGCGTATATATTGCGATCCATGTTTAATCACACAACGTAAACACGAATAAACACAAACACTACAAAACAATAAATGAACTGAAAACCGGAAACAGCCTATACTTGTGTCAACTAACACAGCACAAGGACATCAAGACACTTAGGACAATCACCCACAATACAACCAAAGAATATGGCTGCCTAAATATGTTTCCCAATCAGAGACAACGATAAACACCTGCCTCTGATTGAGAACCACTTCAGACAGCCATAGACTTAACTAGAACACCCCACTAAGCTACAATCCCACTATCTACACACCAAAAACCCATGTCACACCCTGGCATGACCAAATACATGAAGAAAAACACAAAATACTACGACCAGGGCGTGACAGACAGAGAGCAATATGTAGTTCTATATGTTAGTTTACCTTGCATTTACTTAGCTAATTTATTGCTACTCAACAACCTGACTCAAATAACAGAGAGGAATTCTATTTACAGTATGTTAGCTAGCTGGCTAAGGCTATGGCCATTTCTATCTACAAGGACTTATGGGCACCAATGTGAAGTTCATAGGTGCATGTCAAATTGGGTGTCAAATGAAAACGAAAGAGTCTATATTTTTGAGATATTAAGGCCTACAGTATATACAATTTTCAACCATTTCCATCCTAAAAATGAGGATTAAGCAAAGGTTTTTTGATTTCTGTTCAAACAGATGAGAAAGGAGTCTCAGACCTGGGTTTTCCAAATCCGGTCCCTCGGTCCTCGCTGGGAGCACGTTTATTTATTTCTGCCCTGGCACAACACAGCTGATTCAAACCAACTCATCATCAAGCTTTTTATTTAAAGTCTTAGAAGGTATTATATATATATATATATATATTAAAACAAAACAAGTAAAGACCCTTGCCAACTAATTTCAACACTTATATCTACACTGAACAGAAATAAAAACATGTATATTGTTGATCCCATCTTTCATGAGCTGAAATAAAATATCGAAATTTTACATATGCACAAAAAGCTTTTTTCTCCCTAATGTTGAATGTTGGGGCACAGATTTGTTAGTGAGTAATCCATTCACCTGACAGGTGTGGCATTTTAAGAAGCTGATTAAACAGCATGATCATTACACAGGTGTATCTTGTGCTGGGGACAATAAAAGGCCACTCTAAAATGTGCAATTTTGTCACACAACACAATGCCACAGATGTCTCAAGCTTTGAGGGAGCGTGCAATTGGAATGCTGACTGCAGGAAATTCCAACAGAGCTACTGCCAGAGAATTTAATGTTCATTTCTCTACCATAATACGCCTCCATTGGCGTTTCAGAGAATTTGTCAGTACATCCAACCGGGCCTCACAACCGCAGGCATCGTGTGGGCGAGCAGTTTGTTGATGTGAACATTGGGAACAGAGTGCCTACAAGTGGAGGTGGGGTTATGGTATGGGCAGGCATAAGCTACGGCCAACGAACACAATTGCATTTTATCGATGCCAGTTTGAATGCAAAGAGATACCTTGATGAGATCCTGAGGCCCATTCTCGTGCCATTCATCCGCCGCCATCACCTCATATTTCCGCATGATAATGCACGGCCACATGTCGCAAGGATCTTTACACAATACCTGGAAGCAGTTCTTCCATGGCCTGCATACTCTCCAGACATGTTACTCATTGAGCATGTTTGGGATGCTCTGGACCACGTGTACAACAGCGTGTTCCAGTTCCCGCCAATATCCAGCAACTTCGCACAGCCATTGAAGAGGAGTGGAAACAAAATTCCACAGGCCACAATCAACAGCCTGATCAACTCTTAAGAGAAGGAGATGTGTCGCGTTGCACAAGGCAAATGGTGGTAACATCAGATACTGATAGGATTTCTGATCCACGCCCCTGCCTTTCTTTTAAGGTATCTGTGACCAACAGATGCATATCTGAATTCCCAGTCATGTGAAATCCATAGATTATGGCTTAATGAATTCATTTAAATGGACTGATTTCCTTAAAATAACTGTAACTCGGTTAAATCTTTTGAATTGTTGCATGTTGTGTTCATATTTTTGGTCAGTATAGTTTGGGAGAAATGATTTACCTTAAAAGTGTCTTGTTATTCCGTTACCAAAAACCCACATATGTTTCAGATATTTTCTAATTTCTCTCCGTCATGAGGAGCGAGGATAATGAAAGTTCACGAAAGTGACAACTAAAGCTAGACCTAACAATTAGTTAGTCTTTTTACCGATATAAAGTTTGATGTATGAATTATTAAGTGATTAACCTCTTGCTCCTACCTGACACGCAGGCGTCCCATCTAGAGCTCTGGAAATGCAAATGCACTACGCTAAATGCTAATAGTATTAGTTAAAACTCATACGTTCATTAAAATACACATGCAGGGTATTGAATTAAAGCTACACTCGTTGTGAATCCAGGCAACAAGTCAGATTTTAAAAATGCTTTTCGGCGAAAGCATGAGAAGCTATTATCTGATAGCATGTAACACCCCAAAAGACCCGCAGGGGACGTAAACAAAATAATTAGCATAGTCGGCGCTACACAAACCGCACAAATAAAATATAAAACATTCATTACCTTTTACCATCTTCTTTGTTGGCACTCCTAGATGTCCCATAATCACTATTGGGTATTTTTTTCAGATCAAATCGGTCCATATATAGCCTAGATATCGATCTATGAAGACTCTGTGATAAAAACACTTCAAAATACTTTTGTAATGCAACTTTAGGTATTAGTAAACGTTAATAAGCGATCAAAGTGAAACGAACTCATTTTGGTACGGGCAGAGTTGTGACACGGTAGCTACATACATGTTCCACTCTTACGCTGTAATAAATCAAGACTTTTGGTTACAGTGTGTTTGACTTTTGGCAGATGAGTCAATCTTGCTTTCTTAATGTCAAGCTTTTATAATCATATCTGTAATATACAGTAGTTTATCGAAAAGCTGTCAGACATGTCAGCCATTTCACACACACACAAACACACACACACACACATTGCCTTTATGATAGTTTTCATTAATGTACATATGGATATATAATCTATTACGGTTTTCCTAAAAGTACATATAAATGGCTATATATTTCTATACATGATAGAGCACAATGTGTATATTAAAAGGGTCGTGCAATCTATCCTTGGCCATAAAATCCTGTGGCGTCCCACAAGGATCTACCCTTGGACTTTAGTTATTCCTAACTTTACTTATAACCTTCCCCCTCCCAACTGTCACACATCACATAGTCAATTATCCATCAGATACAGAGGTTTGACTCTCTGGAATTCCTACCTGTACATTACCTTTTACATTATTACCCCTCAAGAACTTCTAGTATAGACTACAGATCAGCCTGAAGAAACTAAACTACCATGTAGTAGACTAGGGGTCAGGGGTCAGCCTGATGAATAAAATGATCCAGTAGCAGTCTAGGGTCAGGGGTCAGCCTGATGAACGAAACGACCCGGTAGTAGACTAGGAGTGAGCCTAATGAACTAAGCCACCCAGTGGTAGACTAGGGGTCAGAATGATGAACCAAACTACGCAGTTGTTGACTAGGGGTGAGACTGATAAACCAAACTATCCAGTAGTAGACTAGGGGTCAGACTGATGAACCAAACTACCCAGTAGTAGACTAGGGGTCAGACTGATGAACTGAACTACCCAGTAGTAGACTAGGGGTCAGACTGATGAACCAAACTACCCAGTAGTAGACTAGGGGTCAGACTGATGAACTGAACTACCCAGTAGTAGACTAGGGGTCAGCCTGATGAACCAAACTACCCAGTAGTAGACTAGGGGTCAGACTGATGAACCAAACTACCCAGTAGTAGACTAGGGGTCAGACTGATGAACTGAACTACCCAGTAGTAGACTAGGGGTCAGCCTGAAGAACCAAACTACCCAGTAGTAGACTAGGGGTCAGGGGTCAGACTGATGAACCAAACTACCCAGTAGTAGCCGAGGGGTCAGACTGATGAACTGAACTACCCAGTAGTAGACTAGGGGTCAGCCTGATGAACCAAACTACCCAGTAGTAGACTAGGGGTCAGGGGTCAGACTGATGAACCGAACTACCCAGTGTTAGACTAGGGGTCAGGGGTCAGACTGATGAACGGAACTACCCAGTAGTAGACTAGGGGTCAGGGGTCAGCCTGATGAACTGAACTACCCAGTTGTAGACTAGGGGTCAGACTGATGAACTGAACTTCCCAGTATTAGACTAGGGGTCAGTGGACAGCCTGATGAACTGAACTACCCAGTAGTAGACTAGGGGTCAGACTGATGAACTGAACATCCCAGTATTAGACTAGGGGTCAGCCTGATGTACTAAACTACCCAGTAGTAGACTAGGGGTCAGCCTGATGAACCAAACTACCCAGTAGTAGACTAGGGGTCAGGGGTCAGACTGATGAACCGAACTACCCATTATTAGACTAGGGGTCAGGGGTCAGACTGATGAACGGAACTACCCAGTAGTAGACTAGGGGTCAGTGGTCAGCCTGATGAACTGAACTACCCAGTAGTAGACTAGGGGTCAGTGGACAGCCTGATGAACTGAACTACCCAGTTGTAGACTAGGGGTCAGACTGATGAACTGAACTTCCCAGTATTAGACTAGGGGTCAGCCTGATGTACTAAACTACCCAGTTGTAGACTAGGGGTCACACTGATGAACTGAACTTCCCAGTATTAGACTAGGGGTCAGCCTGATGTACTAAACTACCCAGTAGTAGACTAGGGGTCAGACTGATGAACTGAACTTTCCAGTATTAGACTAGGGGTCAGCCTGATGTACTAAACTACCCAGTAGTAGACCAGGGGTCAGACTGATGAACTGAACTTCCCAGTATTAGACTAGGGGTCAGCCTGATGTACTAAACTACCAAGTAGTCTCCTCCATGTAGCCTAACACTAACACATAGCTTGACTAATTCATACCTTGTCTAATTGATCCCATGTCTAATTGATGTCTTGTCTCATTGATGTCTTGTCTAATTGATGCCTTGTCTAATTGATGCCTTGTCTAATTGATGTCATCCGCTATTGTGTATATTGTATTGGTTTTCATACTACCCTTCTAGGGGTTCCAACCTCACCTGTTTTACCTGATTTGAATCTGCTTCGTCTTTAACTTGTCCTTTTCTGTGTGAATAAATCCAACTAGAAAACTCAACATCCAGGGGATGTGTCGGTGGTGGGGGGTTGGATTAAAGATGGAGGGGTGATCTATGGCATCTGCACCTCTCTTCACTCAACCCCATTTGTTATTGTGAATAATCTAGGCATCAGCAATGACAGTGAGAGCTGTTATTGTCAGTTCGACCCCAGCGTGAAGGGAGAGTAGAGGCATTGTCTGACAGGGGGTCCCATGATACACAACACTGTTGAAACCGAGCTCAAACCTATCTTCATCACTGTCTCCATCTCTCTCACTCTAAATCTCTTTCTCTTTCCCTTTCTCTCTCAATCTAAATATCTCTCTCTCACTCTAAATCTCTCTCTCTCTAAATATCTCTCTCCCTCTCTCTGTGAATATATAGCGTATTGCAATATTTACCTGGAGCCAACCCAGCACTGCTTGGTGATTTAAAAAGTCAAAGTCAATTGATTTACAATTTGTAGAATTTATGAGAATAGAAATGTTCCGAACTTTTGTGAAATATACCGGCACAGTTGAAAAATACATGGCAAAAATTAATCAAAACTGGATGGTGTTCAGAGATAGATTGAGGGGTTGAGTGGAGCTGAAGGATGGGACTGGATGGTGTTCAGAGATAGATTGAGGGGTTGAGTGGAGCTGAAGGATGGGACTGGATGGTGTTCAGAGATAGATGGGAGGGGTTGAGTGGAGCTGAAGGATGGGACTGGATGGTGTTCAGAGATAGATTGAGGGGTTGAGTGGAGCTGAAGGATGGGACTGGATGGTGTTCAGAGATATATTGAGGGGTTGAGTGGAGCTGAAGGATGGGACTGGATGGTGTTTAGAGATAGATTGAGGGGTTGAGTGGAGCTGAAGGATGGGACTGGATGGTGTTCAGAGATAGATTGAGGGGTTGAGTGGAGCTGAAGGATGGGACTGGATGGTGTTCAGAGATATATTGAGGGGTTGAGTGGAGCTGAAGGATGGGACTGGATGGTGTTCAGAGATAGATTGAGGGGTTGAGTGGAGCTGAAGGATGGGACTGGATGGTGTTCAGAGATAGATTGAGGGGTTGAGTGGAGCTGAAGGATGGGAAGAAAAACAAATATTGTAAGATATACTGTGTCCGTAAAATATATATACAGTTGAAGTCAGAAGTTGAAGAACACCTTAGCAAAATACATCTAAACTCAGAATTTTCACAATTCCTGACATTTAATCTAATTTAATTAAATAAAAACTTCCTATCTTAGGTCAGTTAGTATCACCACTTTATTTTAAGAATGTGAAATGTCAGAATAATTGTCACGATCGTCGTGTGAAGCGGACCAAAGCGCAGCGTGGTATGAGTGCATTCCTTTTGTTGAATGACGAAAAACACGACGTAAACTGAACAAGCTAAAAAAACAACAAACGACCATGACTGCTAATGAAACATAGTGCTAACATGCAACTAGACATAGACAATCACCCACAAACAAACAGTGAAACCCAGGCTACCGAAGTATGATTCTCAGAGACAACTAATGACAACTGCCTCTGATTGAGAACCATACTAGGCCGAAACATAGAAATCCCCAAATCATAGAAAAACAAACAGACTGCCCACCCCAACTCACCCCCTTGACTATACTAAATAACGACAAAACAAAGGTCAGAACGTGACAATAATAATAGTAGAGAGAATTATTTATTTCATCACATTCCCAGTGGGTCAGACGTTTACATACACTCAATTAGTATTTGGTAGCATTGCCTTTAAATTGTTTAACTTGGGTCAAACGTTTCAGGTAGCCTTTCACAAGCCTCCCACAATAAGTTGGGTGAATTTTGGCCCATTCCTCCTGACAGTGCTGCTGTAAATGAGTCAGGTTTGTAGGCCTCCTTGCTCGCACACGCTTTTTTCAGTTCTGCCCACACATTTTCTATAGGATTGAGGTCAGGGCTTTGTGATGGCCACTCCAATACCTTGACTTTGCTGTCCTTAAGCCATTTAGCCACAACTTTGGAAGTATGCTTGGGGTCATTGTCCGTTTGGAAGACCCATTTGTGACCAAGCTTTAACTTCCTGACTGATGTCTTGAGATGTTGCTTCATTATATCCTCATAATTTTTCCTACCTCATGATGCCATCTATTTTGTGAAGTGCACTAGTCCCTCCTGCAGCAAAGCACCCCCACAACATGATGCTGCCACCCCTGTGCTTCACAGTTGTGATGTTGTTCTTCGGCTTGCAAGCCTCCCCCTTTTCCTCCAAAAAGTACATTCTTTGTCCCCATGTGCAGTTGCAAACCGTAGTCTGGCTTTTTTATGGCGGTTTTGGAGCAGTTGCTTCTTCCTTGATGAGCGGGCTTTCAGGTTATGTCGATATAGGACTCGTTTTACTGTGGATATAGATACATTTGTACCTGTTTCCTCCAGCATCTTCACAAGGTCCTTTGATTTTGTTCTGGGATGGATTTGCACTTTTTGCATCAAAGTATGTCTCTAGGTGACAGAACGTGTCTCCTTCCTGAGCGGTATGACGGCTGCGTGGTTCCATGGTGTTTATACTTGCGTACTATTGTTTGTACAGATGAACATGATACTTTGAGGCGTTTGGAAATTGCTCCCAAGGATGAACCAGACTTGTGGAGGTCTACTATTTTTTTCCGAGGTCTTGGCTGATTTATTTTGATTTTCCCTTGATGTCAAGCAAAGAGGCACTGAGTTTGAAGGTAGGCCTTTAAATACGACCACAGGTGCACCTCCAATTGACACAAATTATATAAATGAGCCTATCAGAAGCTTCTAAAGCCATGACATCATTTTCTGGAATTTTCTAAGCTGTTTAAAGGCACAGTCAACTTAATGTATGTCAACTTCTGACCCACTGGAATTGTGATACAGTGAAATAATCAGTCTATTAACAATTGTTGGAAAAATTACTTGTGTCATGCACAAAGTAGGTGTCCTAACCGACTTGCCAAACTATAGTTTGTTATTAAGAAATATGTGGAGTGGTTGAAAAACTTGTTTTTATGACTCCAACCTAAGTGTATGTAAACTTCTGACTTCTACTACAGAATGTATAAGCTGGAAGTAGTGTTGCTGTCCATTAGTTTACTGCAATTAGGGGAATTATGGTAGGGTTAGGGGAAAATAATAATGGAATATATATTTAACAATATGTATATATTTATACATATAGTACCAGTCAAAAGTTTGGACACACCTACTCATTCAATAATTTTTCTTTATTTTTACTATTTTCTACATTGTAGAATAAGAGTGAAGACATCAAAAATATAAAATAAGGTATAGTTATAGTTATAACATATTTCAGATTTCAGATTGTTCAAAATAGCCACCATTTGCCTTGATGACAGCTTTGCACACTCTTGGCATTCTCTCAACCAGCTTCACCTGGAATGTTTTTCCAACAGTCTTGAAGGAGTTCCCACATATGCTGAGCACTTGTTGGATGCTTTTCCTTCCATCTGCGGTCCAACTCATCCCAAGCCATCTCAATTGGGTTGAGGTCAGGTGATTGTGGAGGCCATCTGATGCAGCACTCCATCACTCTCCTTCTTGGTCGAATAGCCTCCTCCAGCCTGGATAAGAGCGTCTGCTAAATGACTTAAATGTAAATGTAAATGAGGTGTTTTGGGTCATTGTCCTGTTGAAAAACAAATGATAGTCCCACTAAGCGCAAACCAAATGGGATGGCGTACCGCTGCAGAATTCTGTGGATGCCACGATGGTTAAGTGTGCGTTGAATTCTAAATAAATCACTGACAGTGTCACCAGCAAAGCACCCCCACACCATCACACCTCCTCCTCCATGCTTCACGTTGGGAAACACACATGAAGAGGTCATCCGTTCACTTACTCTGCATCTCACAAAGACACGGTGGTTCTAACCAAAAACCTTAAATTAAATTAAATCAAAGTTTATTTGTCACGTCCTCCGAACACAACAGGTTTCACCTTACAGTGAAATGCTTACATACAGGCTCTACCCAATAGTGTGATAAAAATGTATGTGTGTGTGTGTGTGTGTGTGTGTGTGTGTGTGTGTGTGTGTGTGTGTGTGTGTGTGTGTGTAGGTAAGTAAAGAAATAAAACAACAGTAAAAAGACATTTGAAAATAAGAGTAGCAAGGCTATATACAGACACCGGTTAGTCAGGCTGATTGAGGTAGTATGTACATGTAGATATGGTTAAAGTGACTATGCATATATAATGAACAGAGAGTAGCAGAAGCGTAAAAGAGGGGTTGGTGGGTTGTGGGACACAATGCAGATAGCCTGGTTAGCCGATGTGCAGGAGCACTGGTTGGTCGGCCCAATTGAGGTAATATGGATACAGTATGTGTGGTCCAAGCAAGTCTCTTATTTTTATTGGTGTCCTTTAGTAATGGTTTCTTTGGAAATATTTGACCACAAAGGCCTGATTCTTACAGTCTCCTCTGAACAGTTGTTGTCCTGAACTCCGTGAAGCATTTATTTGGGCTGCAAGTTCATGTCTGTGTCTCACCGTTAACTATGAGTTAATAGGGTACACTACACTACTAGACCATGTCTGTGTCCCACCGTTAACTATGAGTTAATAGGGTACACTACACTACTAGACCATGTCTGTGTCCCACCGTTAACTATGAGTTAATAGGGTACACTACTAGACCATGTCTGTGTCTCACCGTTAACTATGAGTTAATAGGGTACACTACACTACTAGACCATGTCTGTGTCTCACCGTTAACTATGAGTTAATAGGGTACACTACACTACTAGACCAACTGAGTCTGTGTCTGTGTCCACCGTTAACTATGAGTTAATAGGGTACACTACACTACTAGACCATGTCTGTGTCTCACCGTTAACTATGAGTTAATAGGGTACACTACACTACTAGACCATGTCTGTGTCTCACCGTTAACTATGAGTTAATAGGGTACACTACACTACTAGACCATGTCTGAGTTAATAGGGTCACTACTAGACCATGTCTGTGTCCGTTAACCGTAACTATGAGTTAATAGGGTACACTACACTACTAGACCATGTCTGTGTCTCACCGTTAACTATGAGTTAATAGGGTACACTACACTACTAGACCATGTCTGTGTCTCACCGTTAACTATGAGTTAATAGGGTACACTACACTACTAGACCATGTCTGTGTCCCACCGTTAACTATGAGTTAATAGGGTACAACTACACTACTAGACCATGTCTGTGTCCCACCGTTAACTATGAGTTAATAGGGTACACTACACTACTAGACCATGTCTGTGTCCCACCGTTAACTATGAGTTAATAGGGTACACTACACTACTAGACCATGTCTGTGTCCCACCGTTAACTATGAGTTAATAGGGTACACTACACTACTAGACCATGTCTGTGTCTCACCGTTAACTATGAGTTAATAGGGTACACTACACTACTAGACCATGTCTGTGTCCCACCGTTAACTATGAGTTAATAGGGACCATGTCTGTGTCCCACACTATGAGTTAATAGGGTACACTACACTACTAGACCATGTCTGTGTCTCACCGTTAACTATGAGTTAATAGGGTACACTACACTACTAGACCATGTCTGTGTCTCACCGTTAACTATGAGTTAATAGGGTACACTACACTACTAGACCATGTCTGTGTCTCACCGTTAACTATGAGTTAATAGGGTACACTACACTACTAGACCATGTCTGTGTCATCTGTAGCAGAGGTAACTCTGGGTCTTCCTCTCCTGTGGCGGTCGTCATAATAGACATTAATGATGTCGTTTCTCTTTGCTTCTTAGAGCTGTTCTTTCCATTATATAGACTTGGCCTGTTCCCAAACAGGTCTTCTGTATGCCGTCTGTACCTTGTCACAACACAACTGATTGGCTTTTAGAAGGGAAAAAAATCTCAAATAAACTTTTAAGAACACAACGGTTAAATGAAATGTATTCCAGGTGACTACCTCGTGAAGCTGGTTGACAGAATGCCAAGAGTGTGAAAAGCTGTCATCAAGGCAAAGGATGAATTTGAAGAATCTCAAATAGAAAATATATTTTGATTTGTTTCACACTTTTTTTGTTACTACATGAATCCGTATGAGTTATTTCATAGTTTTGATGACTTCACTATTATTCTACAATGTAGAAAGCAGTACAAATATAGAAAATCCCTTGAATGAGTAGGTGTGTCCAAATCTTTGACTGGTACTGTATATAATTTTTAAATGCCCCCCACCCAGTATTTAGCTTTCGGGGGGTTTCACCTGATTGCAGCTGTGGCACTCGCCATTTGGTTCCCGTGTTGGAGGCTCCCAGATTGCTGAGTGAAACACCACCCCCCCCCCTCCCCCTTTACCTCCACCTCCACCTCCAGAGACCTCAAGAGGGACTGTCTTCCAAGGTCAGTTTCCTCCTCCTCTCCTCTTCTCATCCTCCTCCGTCTCTTACCGCCTGGCGTCGTGAAATCAGGCGTCTGTATGTCCTGGTCGTTCGCCAGTTTGCTCTGAACGGCGAGCTCCATATGAGGTGATGCAGCATGACATTCCACTTTGTCGTCATGGCAACCCAGGCTCTGATAAAAAAAAAAATAGAAAAAACTGAAAACAATCAAATCTGAGCTATGGCCTCCAACCGACGAAGACAATGCATCTTTGGGGAATAGAGAGGAAGAGGTTTCTGATCCGAAGCAAACAAAGGAAGGATACTACAACCACTTTAGAGAAGTACCTTTCCCTCTCTCTTCCTTAACGTATTGCACCTGTTCAATAAGTTAGTGGCCACTCTTTGGCTAGGTCGTGTGGCAGTTAAAGCTGTACCTGCCGATTAGAGCCCAGGTTGTCACTCTGAGTCCAGTCATTCTCATTGCACATAATTTCTGCAGTGGTGCATCTCTCAGCGTGTGTGTGTGTGTGTGTGTGTGTGTGTGTGTGTGTGTGTGTGTGTGTGTGTGTGTGTGTGTGTGTGTGTGTGTGTGTGTGTGTGTGTGTGTGTGTGTGTGTGTGTGTGTGTGTGTGTGTGTGTGTGTTTTCTTACCTTTTCATTGTCTTAACTCTTGTTGTTTCACATTTTCATTGTCTTAACTCTTGTTGTTTCACCTTTTCATTGTCTTAACTCTTGTTGTTTCACCTTTTCATTGTCTTAACTCTTGTTGTTTCACCTTTTCATGGTCTTAACTCTTGTTGTTTCACCTTTTCATGGTCTTAACTCTTGTTGTTTCAACTTTTCATGGTCTTAACTCTTGTTGTTTCACCTTTTCATGGTCTTAACTCTTGTTGTTTCACCTTTTCATTGTCTTAACTCTTGTTGTTTCACCTTTTCATGGTCTTAACTCTTGTTGTTTCACCTTTTCATGGTCTTAACTCTTGTTGTTTCACCTTTTCATGGTCTTAACTCTTGTTGTTTCACCTTTTCATGGTCTTAACTCTTGTTGTTTCACCTTTTCATGGTCTTAACTCTTGTTGTTTCACCTTTTCATGGTCTTAACTCTTGTTGTTTCACCTTTTCATGGTCTTAACTCTTGTTGTTTCACCTTTTCATTGTCTTAACTCTTGTTGTTTCACCTTTTCATGGTCTTAACTCTTGTTGTTTCACCTTTTCATGGTCTTAACTCTTGTTGTTTCACCTTTTCATTGTCTTAACTCTTGTTGTTTCACCTTTTCATGGTCTTAACTCTTGTTGTTTCACCTTTTCATGGTCTTAACTCTTGTTGTTTCACCTTTTCATGGTCTTAACTCTTGTTGTTTCACCTTTTCATGGTCTTAACTCTTGTTGTTTCACCTTTTCATGGTCTTAACTCTTGTTGTTTCACCTTTTCATGGTCTTAACTCTTGTTGTCTAATCTACCCATGGTCTTAACTCTTGTTGTCTAATCTATCGAAGGTCTTAATAAGGATAAAGAAACCATAAGAGCTGATCGTAGGTCTGATAGAAGCAGTACATACATACATTGTTGTACTGTACATCTGTATGGAGACAGAAGCTGCATAGTATGTCTAGTTCACTGAGTTTCACCCTCAATCCATTCATTCGAGGAGGCATTCTCAGTCTCGTCCCGGCAGGAATACGTATTTATGATGTTGTCACTTCAACCAGCTTTGCCTGCTGGGTTGTATTCGTGAAAACCGCCTCATGCATATTTGATATTTGACGTGGGGTTTGCTTTGTACACAGGAGTGAATCCTTTGCTGAACACTCCAAAGTTCTGTTTCTCCTAAACATACAGGGGAAAAACCCATCTCTTTTCCTGGAACTCAAAGCCCTGTGCTTCCCGTGCAGCCATCTTGGATAGTGTGAACTGACCATCTTTTGTCCACTGGGGGGTAGTGGTGAAGCAGATATGATCTTGGTAGTTCCTCAGCCCCAACAGGAAAAAGGAAATGTTTATTTTTATTTTTTTTACCAAATCTCTGGGTTTGTTATTTTGGGTTTCGCTTTCTTAAACTACTCTTTGCTACCGAGAACCAATCGAGTGGCAAGGTCTCCCTTTTCCCAGGCTTGCTTTCTTTGGTCAGGGTGAAGGGCTTGAAGAGAGAGTGTAAGGACATAAGGACAGTGTGAGAGAGTGTGTGTGGTGTGTGTGTGTGGGGGGCGAGGGGTTTGGGGGGGGGTTTGGGGGCGAGGGGGTTGGGGGGGGGGCTAGACGACCATTGTACTTCTCCCGTCTTGCCTCCTGTCCACTTCTCCATCAGTACAACTCAAGACATATAGGCCTACATCAGTCAATGTTGTTTCAAGATGGACTGTGTTCATGTCTGTCCTCAATTCCAGGCATAGATATGCAAATGACTGTGGATTTATTAATCCGAGTGTCACAGGGATTATGCAAATACACGAGACAGAGATAGAGAGAGAGAGATGAGAGAGAGGGAGAGAGAGAGAGAGAGGAGGGAGAGAGGAGGGAGAGAGGGGGACAGAGAGCGATCAAGATGGAGAGCGAGAGAGAGAGATGAGAAAGAAGGAGAGAGAGGAGGGAGAGAGTAGGGAGAGAGGGGAACAGAGAGCGATCAAGATGGAGAGCGAGAGAGAGAGATGAGAAAGAGGGAGAGAGAGAGATGAGAGAGAGGAGGGAGAGAGGGGAACAGAGAGCGATCAAGATGGAGAGCAAGAGAGAGAGATGAGAAAGAGGGAGAGAGAGTAGGGAGAGAGGGGAACAGAGAGCGATCAAGATGGAGAGCGAGAGAGAGAGAGATTAGAAAGAGGGAGAGAGAGGAGGGAGAGAGGGGAACAGAGAGCGATCAAGATGGAGAGCGAGAGAGAGAGCGGGAAAGAGAGAGAGGGGGGGAGCGGGTAGGTGAGAGAGATAGATGGAGAGAGACAGACAGAGAGGGGGAGAGAAATAAGGAGAGTTTGGTCATCTCCCCAGCATTGATAAATATACAACAGTACCATGTTATTGTTAAAGAGTATGATATCCCTTCCTGTCTGAAGTGAAACATGGGGCACTGTGACCTGGTCATCCTCTTCAGTCCAGACACCTGTTGAGCTGTTCAGTACTTAAACAGTTGGGGCCCCCAAAATGGATGTGATCTCATCTGACAGACCTGTAGATTTGTCTTCCTGTCACTACAAACCTTTCCTCTGAGAAACAATATGTTGTCTATTAAGGAGTAAATAAATCAATGGTTCATTAAAACTACCCACATGGTCCTTTTTGCTGTATGATAAAAACATGTTCTAAAAATGCAATCGGTTTAGAATATTAACCATCGAGGCTTATTACTATGGGCTAGTCGACATTTGTAAATAATTTACACATTAGAGTTTACATTTCTCAGTATTAAATAATTACACACACAGATTCCTCAACTCATAATATCCCGAACCCCACGCATGCTAGGAATCTGTCTCTTTGGGAGCCAAACTTCCGAGAAGATTTAATCACACATCCCCATGGGACAAATTTACCTCAGAGCAGAGATAAATATAATACAGAGATAATATATAATACAGAGATAAATGTAATACAGAGATAATATATAATACAGAGATAATATATAATACAGAGATAAATATAATACAGAGATAATATATAATACAGAGATAAATGTAATATAGAGATAATATATAATACATAGATAAATGTAATACAGAGATAATATATATAATACAGAGATAAATGTAATACAGAGATAATATATAATACGGAGATAAATGTAATACAGAGATAATATATATAATACAGAGATAATGGTAATACAGAGATAATATATAATATGGAGATAAATGTAATACAGAGATAATATATAATACAGAGATAAATGTAATACAGAGATAATATATAATATCTCTAGAGATAATATATAATGCAGAGATAATATATAATACAGAGATAAATGTAATAAAGAGATAATATATACTATATAGATAAATATAATACAGAGATAATGTATAATACAGAGATAAATGTAATACAGAGATAATATATAATATCTCTAGAGATAATATATAATGCAGAGATAATATATAATGCAGAGATAATATATAATACAAAGATAATATATAATACAAAGATAATATATAATATAGAGATAATATATAATATAATCTTCTCTTCTGACACTTATTGTCCTATTCCCCACAAGCCTCCACGAAACCCTCCAAGCCAAGCAGCCAGGTTCCATCTTTCTCTCTCCTTCCCTCCATTTATCCCTTCATCCCTCCCTAAAAGATGGCGATGTACTGTATTGCTGCTGTCTCGTGTGCTCTGACCCAACTTTACTATTTTGGGATTCTTTGGCATTTATCTTAACTTTTTTTGGCACTAAATGTAAAATTTCTTATGATCTACAAAAACTTTTGAACATCAGATCGGCAGTTATTAACCTCAATTCCTTCGGCTTCGACTTCGACTAATCTGCCCTGGGCTCTTTGTGTACCTCCAACCCAATCCTCGGGCTAAGCAAGAGGAATCGAGGCAGGTGGACATTTGTTGCCATAAATCTTACCCTGGAGGCAGAACTGAGCGATTTCCCCTAGATGGGCCAGCTGCAAAGTCAAAAATGACCATAGTGGAGAGTGAGGTAAATTGAGCCAAAGGGTTAAGTTGAGCCACCCTTGATTTTAGGAAACAATACACGAAATTATTAATATGACCAAATATTTAGGAAGAGGTAATCGTTTCATGGAGTCTGTGAAGGAAGAAACCACATGGAAAAAGTGGTGAGCGAGTTAGGTCCAAAAACATACTTTCAACAAGTCAAATGAATTGATTGTGTTCGAGGTTTCATTTAAACCAAAGTAAATCATTGTTTGTCTTGTTCTATACATCAGTTGGGGTCTCTATAAGCTTCAATATGAGGTCCTAAACTTAGCATGAAAGTATATTATTGTAGCTGTGTTGGGTAATATAGTCAAAATGTTTGCCTTGGGGTAAGTTGAGCCAATGGCAAGTTGAGCTAACTGAAGTATTTTCTTCACAGGCACAATGCTTGGCATTATCACTGGGATATGAGGTAACTACAGGGCCTGGCCTATGTTAAAAGTGTTTTAAAAGAGTACAAAGTATTTGTTGGGTTTTAACCTGTTACTCCTACCCCCTACTTTTTCAAACATTCTGTTAAAAATCGCGCAACATTTCAGCACCCTGCTGCTCATGCCAGGAATATAGTATATGCTTATGATTAGTATGTGTGGATAGAAAACACTCAGATGTTTATAAAACTGGTTAAATCACGGCTGTGACTATAACAGAACGTGCGTTTCATCAAAAAGCGCAGGAAAATCTGATCACTGAAAATTGGAAAATATATCAATGCGCCACTTGCATGAATTGTCTATGGGAAAGCAAATTACCTGGAGCCGAGATTGCAATTCCTATAGCTTCGACACGATGTCAACAGTCTTGTCATTTGCCTAGGCTTTGTTTCTTGGTCAAACGAAGAAGAGACAGCCCATTTCTTCAGGTCTCGGACCGGATATTTTAGTTGAGATTTACCCGGCCATTATTTCCAGACGTACCCCTATAGAATATACATCGCCTCGTGATCAATTTGATCGCTTATTAACGTTTACTAATACCTAACGTTGCATTACAAAAGTATTTCGAAGTGTTTTATGAAAGTTTATCGTCAACTTTTTTAATTTAAAAAAATGACGTTACGTTATAAGACGCTATTTTTTTTCGTTTATCACACAGTCTTCATAGATCGATATCTAGGCTATATTACATTTACATTTAAGTGATTTAGCAGACGCTCTTATCCAGAGCGACTTACAAATTGGTGCATACACCTTATGACATCCAGTGGAACAGCCACTTTACAATAGTGCATCTAAATCTTTTTAGGGGGGTGAGAAGGATTACTTACCCTATCCTAGGTATTCCTTGAAGAGGTGGGGTTTCAGGTGTCTCCGATTTAATCGAAAAAAAGACCCAATAGTGATTATGGGACATCTAGGAGTGCCAACAAAGAAGATGGTCAAAGGTAATGAACGTTTGAGTTTTAACTAGTACTATTAGCATTTAGCGTAGCGCATTTGCATTTCCAGATTTCCAGATGTCCAGATGTCTAGATGGGACGCCTGCATGTCAGGCACTGCACACTGTTGGAATGCATCCTACCTGGCAGGCCCCTCCTACCAGGTGACGTGGAGAGGATCTGTGTCTGTACCACATACTCTTACTACTGGTGTCCCCCAGGGCTCAGTTCTAGGCCCTCTCCTCTTATCTCCATACATACTCTTACTACTGGTGTCCCCCACGGCTCAGTTCTAGGCCCTCTCCTCTTCTCTCCATACATCTAGATCCTCCTCTCCACCCTCTCAGGACTGGGCGTCTCAGGCTCTGCACACTATTGGATTGCATCCTTCCTGGCAGGCCCCTCCTACCAGGTGACGTGGAGAGGATCTGTGTCTGCACCACATACTCTTACTACTAGTGTCCCCCAGGGCTCAGTTCTAGGCCCTCTCCTCTTCTCTCCATACATACTCTTACTACTGGTGTCCCCCAGGGCTCAGTTCTAGGCGCTCTCCTCTTCTCTCCATACATACTCTCACTAATGGTGTCCCCCAGGGCTCAGTTCTAGGCCCTCTCCTCTTCTCTCCATACATACTCTCAATACCATTTGAAAAAAATAATGGAAGTATGGCAGATATGGAGACTGTTCAGTGCCGAAATGTTTGTTTTTTTTAAGCCAGAAAAAGTCTGATTTTATGTGCTTTCATTTCAGGATGTTAGCCAACAAAAGGTAAACATTTTGAAAGAGAGGTCGTAAACATTTTGAAAGAGAGGTGGTAAACATTTTGAAAGAGAGGTGATGACTTTCTATACCCACTGTATATGTCAGCATAGATCCACTCCCCCCCGACGGCTTAGACATTTAAGTTAAACTGGTCAACACTCGTAAAGCCACTGGGCCAGACGATATTCCAGGACATGTCCTCATGGCATGCACAGACCAGCAGGCCGGTGTCTTCACTGACATTTTCAACCTCTCCTTGTACCAGTCTGTAATCCCCACGTTTCAAGCCCAGTAACAATGTTCCTGTTCCCAGAAAATATAAGGCATCCTGCCACAATGACGAGATGCCCTGTAGCACTCACATCTGTAATAATCAAATGCTTTGAAAGGCTGATCATGGCACATATCAAATCCATCATCCCAGACACTCTGGACCCACTCAACACCATAGTGCCTTTCAAGCTCGTCACCAAGCTCGGGACCCTGAAACAGAACACTACCCTCTGCAACTGGATCCTGGACTTCCGAACAGGCCGACCCCAGGTGGTGAGAGTAGGCAACAACACCTCTGCCACGCTGACCCTCAACACGCTGGGGGCGTGTGCTCAGCCTCCTCTTGTGCTCCCTGTTCACCCACGATTGTGTGGCTATGAACAACTCCATCTCCGTTATCAACTTTTCTGATGACACGATGTGGTCGGCCTGATCACCAACGGCGATGAGAGAGCCTACAGGGAGGAGGTCAAAGACATGTCAGTGTGGTGCCAGGAGAATGACCTCTCCCTCAATGTCAGCGAGACCAAGGAGCTGATCGTGGACTTAAGGAAATAGGCGTCGGTGCCCCCATCCACATTGTAAAAGCCTCCAGCCACCCCAGACATCAAATCAAATCAAATCAAAGTGTATTGGTCGCCTACACATATTTAGTAAATGTTATTGCGGGTGTAGCGAAATGCTTGTGTTCCTAGCTTCAACTTTGCAGTAATATCTAACAATTCCCAACAGTAAAAAGTAAGTGAATGGAATTAAGAGATATACATAAATATTTGGATGAGCAATATCAGAATCCGGAGTATATACACTACTAGTCAAAAGAATGGACACACCTGCTCATTCAAGGGTTTTTCTTCATTTTTACTATTTTCTACATTGTAGAATAATAGTGAAGACATTAAAACTATGAAATAACACATAGTCAATCAGACTCTCAAACAGCTTCCTGAGGAATGCTTTTCCAGCAGTCTTGAAGGAGTTCCCATATATGCTGAGCACTTGTTGGCTGCTTTTCCTTCACTCTGTGGTCCAACTCATCCCAAACCATCTCAATTGGGTTGAGGTCGGGTGATTGTGGAGGCCAGGTCATCTGATGCAGCACTCCATCACTCTCCTTCTTGGTCAAATAACCCTTACACAGCCTGGGGGTGTGTTTTGGGTCATTGTTCTGTTGAAAAACAAATGATAGTCCCAATAAGTGCAAACCAGAGGGGATGGCATGTCGCTGCAGAATTCTGTGGTAGCCATCCTGGCTAAGTGTGCCTTGAATTCTAAATAAATCACTGACAGTGTCACCAGCAAAGCCCCCCCCACACCTCCTCCTCCATGCTGGGAACCACACATGCAGAGATCTACTCTGCATCTCACAAAGACACGGAGATTGGAACCAAAAATCACAAATTTGGACTAATCAGACCAAAGGACATATTTCCACTGGTTTAACATCCATTTGCTCGTGTTTCTTTGCCCAAGTCTCTTCTTATTATTGATGTCCTTTAGTAGTGGTTTCTTTAAAGAAATTAGACCACAAAGGCCTGATTCACGTAGTCTCCTCTGAAGAGTTGATGTTGAGATGTGTCTGTTTCTTGAACTCTGTTAAGCATTAATTTAGGCTGCAATCTGATCTGAGGTGCAGTTAACTTGAATGAACTTATCCTCTGCAGCAGAGGTAACTCTAATGAACTTATCCTCTGCAGCAGAGGTAACTCTAATGAACTTATCCTCTGCAGCAGAGGTAACTCTAATGAACTTATCCTCTGCAGCAGAGGTAACTCTAATGAACTTATCCTCTGCAGCAGAGGTAACTCTAATGAACTTATCCTCTGCAGCAGAGGTAACTCTAATGAACTTATCCTCTGCAGCAGAGGTAACTCTAATGAACTTATCCTCTGCAGCAGAGGTAACTCTGGGTCTTCTTTTCCTGTCCTCATGAGAGACAGTTTCATTATAGCGCCTGATGGTTTTTGCAACTACACCAGAAGAAACTTGAAATGTTCCGGATTGACTGACCTTCATGTCTTGAAGTAATGGTGGTCTATAAATTCTCTTTGCTTATTTGAGCTGTTGTTGCCATAATACGGACTTGGTCTTTTACCAAATAGGGCCATCTTCTGTATACCACCCCTCTGTCGTCACAACACAACTGATTGGCTCAAACACACTAAGAAAGAAGGAAATTCCACAAATGAACGTTTTAACATATATAAATACAATGCATTGGGAAAGTATTCACACCGCTTGACATTTGGTACATTTTGTTACGTTACAGCATTATTCAGAAACTGATTACATTTTGTTACGTTACAGCATTATTCAGAAACTGATTTTTTTTTTTGTTGCCCTCATTAATCTACACGCTATACGTTTGCAAATGTATACACATAAAAATTTTTTAAAAAAATGAAATACCTTACTTACAGACCCTTTGCTATGAGATTGAGATGAGATGAATTTAAATTGAGCTCAGGTGCATCCCGTTTTCATTGATCACCTTTGAGAACTTTTTACAACTTGATTGGAGTCCACCTGTGGTAAATTCAATTGATCAGGCATGATTTGGAAAGGCACACACCTGTCTATATAATGTCCCACAGTTGACAGTGCATGTCAGAGCAAAAACCAAGCCATGAGGTCGAGGGAATTGTATGTAGCGCTTTGAGACAGGATTGAGGCACAGATCTGGTGAAGTGTACCAAAAATGTTCTGCAGCATTGAAGGTCCCCAAGAACACAATGGCCTCCATAATTTTTAATATATATATATATATATATATACACCACTGTTTATATATTAACTGTGCATTGTTCCGTAAACAGTGCATTCGGAAAGAATTCAGACCCCTTGACTTTTTCAAATTTTGTTACAGCCTTATTCTCAAGTGGATTAAATTGTGTTTTTCCCTCATCAATCTATATATACATATATATCATGTATGTATGTGTATATATAATGTGTATATACAGCCCTGCACACTCTTGGAACACTCTCAACCAGCTTCCTGAGGAATGCTTTTCCAGCAGTCTTATCTAAAAATATGAGGAGACTCTCCGCCAGTAATTACATACAGTATATATATATATATATTATTTTTTTATTTTTTTCACCTTTATTTAACCAGGTAAGCCAGTTGAGAACAAGTTCCCATTTACAACTGTGACCCTTGCCAAGATAAAGCAAATCAGTGCGGCAAAAACAACAACACAGATTTACAAATGGAATAAACAAATGTACAGACAAATCTGTATACAGTGTGTGCAAATGAAGTAAGGAGGTAAGGCAATAAATAGACCATAGTTGCAAAGTAATTACAATTTAGCAGATTAACACTGGAGTTATAGATGTGCAGATGAAGATGTACAAGTAGAAATACTGGTGTGCAAAAGAGCAGAAAAACAAAAACAAATATGGGGATGAAGTAGGTAGTTGGTTGGATGGGCTATTTACAGATGGGCTGTGTACAGCTGCAGCAATCGGGAAGCTGCTCTGACAGCTGATGATTAGAGTTAGAGAGGGAGATATAAGACTCCAGCTTCAGTGATTTTTGCAATTCGTTCCAGTCATTGGCAGACCAAACGAGGAGTTGGCTTTGCGGATGAACAGCGAAATATATATATATATGTATATATTTGAAATAGTGTATTCCAGTAAGCAAAAATGTGTTTACGTTAATTAGACAACTTTGTTCCAATATTTCTGTAATTCAGTGATATTTTTTCCCATAGTCATTTGTTATCGATCCATAGCTAAATATACATGTGCATTTTTGGAAGAGTCATTTTTTAAAACATAATTTTATTAACGAAAGCATAAACATGTTTCTGAAGAAATGCTGTACTGCCGTTTTAAGTTAGAAATACTTATCCATAGGGATGGTGTCAGAGTACTTAAGAGTACTTAAGAATACTTAAGAGTACTTAAGAGTACTTAAGAGTACTTAGGAATACTTAAGAGTACTTACGAGTACTTAATAATACTTAAGAATACTTAAGAGTACTTAAGAGTCCTTAAGAATACTTAAGAGTACTGACGAGTACTTAAGAGTACTTAAGAATACTTAAGCATCAAATACATTGCAGCTTGGGGGGGATGGGGAGGGGGGAATCACACCTACAGTAGCTGGGTTATAAAGAGTCTATTGTCCTGCTAACCAGGCTACCAGCTGTCCATCACTACTGTAAATAAAAACACAGCATGTTTACATTCTTTATTGTAGCCACAATGTCACAAATAATTAGTATTTACCTTTCCAATTACTTGCAACATGAACTAACATGTTTTCCACCCAATCAAAGGATCAATGAATTAATCTAATGCTGAAAGGATAAGCTAACAACTAGCTAGCACTGCTGTGCGTAATTTGGTGACTAGTTGACTCAGAGCTAGAAAGACAATAGTTGAATAGGTTTGAACAAATACATGTTTTCAAAAATTAAGGAGAAGCAAGAGAGAGAGAGCGAGAGAGAGCAAGATTTTTTTAATATATTTTTTATTACTTTTACTTAGCCAATGCAGCTAGCTAGTTCAACCTACTCAAACACCTGTCTCAAACACAGAGGGATGCTATGTTGGCTAACTGGCTATCAAACAGAGAGGGATGCTATGTTGGCTAACTGGCTATGGCTATCCAACAGAGAGGGATGCTATGTTGGCTAACTGGCTATGGCTATCCAACAGAGAGGGATGCTATGTTGGCTAACTGGCTATGGCTATCCAACAGAGAGGGATGCTATGTTGGCTAACTGGCTATCAAACAGAGAGGGATGCTATGTTGGCTAACTGGCTATGGCTATCAAACAGAGAGGGATGCTATGTTGGCTAACTGGCTATGGCTATCCAACAGAGAGGGATGCTATGTTGGCTAACTGGCTATCAAACAGAGAGGGATGCTATGTTGGCTAACTGGCTATGGCTATCAAACAGAGAGGGATGCTATGTTGGCTAACTGGCTATGGCTATCAAACAGAGAGGGATGCTATGTTGGCTAACTGGCTATGGCTATCCAACAGAGAGGGATGCTATGTTAGCTAGCTGGCTATGGCTATCCAACACTGGAACTCTTCCAAGTCAAGGTAAGCTTTTGGTTTTATTCATTATTCATCCTGTGGCGGACTGCAATAGCATCGAACAGTCCCCGCGATATGCAACTGTTCAGGGAAGTCAGGAACCAATACACGCAGTCAGTCAGGAAAGCTAAGGCCAGCTTCTTCAGGCAGAAGTTTGCATCCTGTAGCTCCAACTCCAAAAAGTTCTGTGACACTGTGAAGTCCATGGAGAACAAGAGCACCTCCTCCCAGCTGCCCACTGCATTGAGGCTAGGGAACACGGTCACCACCGACAAATCCATGATTATCGAAAACTTCAACAAGCATTTCTCAACGGCTGGCCAGACTCCTACCTCGGCCAACAGCTCCGGCCCCCCCGCAGCTCCTCGCCCAAGCCTCTCCAGGTTCTCCTTTACCCACATCCAGATAACAGATGTTCTGAAAGAGCTGCAAAACCTGGACCCGTATAAATCAGCTGGACTTGACAATCTGGACCCTCTATTTCTGAAACTATCCGCCGCCATTGTCGCAACCCCTATTACCAGCCTGTTCAACCTCTCTTTCAGTTGGTCTGAGATCCCCAAGGATTGGAAAGCTGCTGCAGTCATCCCCCTCTTCAAAGGGGAGACACCCTGGACCCAAACTGTTACAGACCTATATCCATTCTGCCCTGCCTATCTAAGGTCTTCGAAAGCCAAGTCAACAAACAGGTCACTGACCATCTCGAATCCCACCATACCTTCTCCGCTATGCAATCTGGTTTCCGAGCCGGTCACGGGTGCACCTCAGCCACACTCAAGGTACTAAACGACATCATAACCGCCATCGATAAAAGACAGTACTGTGCAGCCGTCTTCATCGACCTTGCCAAGGCTTTCGACTCTGTCAATCACCAGATTCTTATCGGCAGACTCAGTAGCCTCGGTTTTTCGGATGACTGCCTTGCCTGGTTCACCAATTACTTTGCAGACAGAGTTCAGTGTGTCAAATCGGAGGGCATGCTGTCCGTTCCTCTGGCAGTCTCTGTGGGGGTGCCACAGGGTTCAATTCTCGGGCCGACTCTTTTCTCTGTATATATCAATGATGTTGGTCTTGCTGCGGGCGATTCCCTGATCCACCTCTACGCAGATGACACCATTCTATATACTTTCGGCCCGTCATTGGACACTGTGCTATCTAACCTCCAAACGAGCTTCAATGCCATACAACACTCCTTCTGTGGCCTCCAACTGCTCTTAAACGCTAGTAAAACCAAATGCATGCTTTTCAACCAATCGCTGCCTGCACCCGCATGCCCGACTAGCATCACCACACTGGATGGTTCCGACCTTGAATATGTGGACACCTATAAGTACCTAGGTGTCTGGCTAGACTGCAAACTCTCCTTCCAGACCCATATCAAACATCTCCAATCGAAAATCAAATCAAGAGTCGGCTTTCTATTCCGCAACAAAGCCTCCTTCACTCATGCTGCCAAGCTTACTCTAGTAAAACTGACTATCCTACCGATCCTCGACTTCGGCGATGTCATCTACAAAATCGCTTCCAACACTCTACTCAGCAAACTGGATGCAGTTTATCACAGTGCCATCCGTTTTGTCACTAAAGCACCTTATACCACCCACCACTGCGACTTGTATGCTCTAGTCGGCTGGCCCTCCTTACATATTCTTCGCCAGACCCACTGGCTCCAGGTCATCTACAAGGCCATGCTAGGTAAAGCTCCGCCTTATCTCAGTTCACTGGTCACGATGGCAACACCCATCCGTAGCACGCGCTCCAGCAGGTGTATCTCACTGATCATCCCTAAAGCCAACACCTCATTCGGCCGCCTTTCGTTCCAGTACTCTGCTGCCTCTGACTGGAACGAATTGCAAAAATTGCTGAAGTTGGAGACTTTCATCTCCCTCACCAACTTCAAACATCAGCTATCTGAGCAGCTAACCGATCGCTGCAGCTGTACATAATCTATAATCTTTTTATTTATTTACTTTTCTGCTCTTTTGCACACCAATATCTCTACCTGTACATGACCATCTGATCATTTATCACTCCAGTGTTAATCTGCAACATTGTAATTATTCCCCTACCTCCTCATGCCTTTTGCACACATTGTATATAGACTACACTTTTTTTTCCTATTGTGTTATTGACTTGTTAATTGTTTACTCCATGTGTAACTCTGTGTTGTCTGCTCACACTGCTATGCTTTATCTTGGCCAGGTCGCAGTTGCAAATGAGAACTTGTTCTCAACTAGCCTACCTGGTTAAATAAAGGTGAAATAAAAAATAAAAAAAATAAAAAATGTATTGCTACTGGGGCCCACAGGTGAAACTGCTAAAATGCTTGCTAACTGTACACTGTACTACATAATTGTAGCGGGTTTACTAACATGTTTAGTTCTAGTAGCTATTAACTTGATACTCGTAATGGAAAAAAACAGAAGTATTTTAATATACCTAGATAGATATCGACAGAATACCTCCCTGCATGATCAAAACAGAGGACGGAGGTCTGTATGTCCTCAACTTTCAGCGGGGAGACAGGTGTCACGCCTTGGTCTTAGTATTTTGTGTTTTCTTTTATTATTTGTTCAGGCCAGGGTGTGACATGGGTTTATTGTATTGTCCTATTGGGGTTTTTGTAGGCATTGGGATTGTGGTTGATTAGGGGTGTGTCTAGTATAGGCGTGGCTGCCTGAGGCGGTTCTCAATCAGAGTCGGGTGATTCGTGTTGTCTCTGATGGGGAACCGTATTTAGGTAGCCTGGGTTTCACGTTGTATTTCGTGGGTGATTGTTCCTGTCTCTGTGTAGTTTCACCAGATAGGCTGTAATTAGGTTTCACGTTCCGTTTTGTTGTTTTGTATTTGTATCAGTTATTTCATGTACCGCGATTCATTCATTAAAGACATGAGTAACCACCACGCTGCATTTCGGTCCGACTCTCTTTCAACAAACGAAGAAACGCCGTCACAGCAGGTTCATCTTTCTTCCCATTTGTTAGATATTATGCATATCGATAATATGATAACTCACATGGCAAGAAATTTTTTTGCTATCATAGTAGTAGGCAGCAGCAGAAATGTAAATGATCAGACGGAAAACATATGAGGAAAAGGGATCGGGTGAACTGTGTTTGTGTGTGATCAGCGGTGTGTTCATTCTGCCCATTCTGTTAGAGACCTTTTCTTAAACGGAACGGAACAGGGATAAACATACCTGAATTTGTCCAATAGAAACCCTTGTTTGCAAAGGCTACACTAACGATTACAACCTAGATCAGCTAGATGCAGGCAAGATTGTGCAAGGTGGTATTGAATATGTCACTGTCTGTCTCCTGATTACTCAAATTTCTCTCGACCTGCATTGTAAACTATTTTATTCATAGACTACGTAGGTTGCAGAAACCTCATGATGGGTATAGGGAGAATTGGAGTATCATGTAGTAGCCTAAACCTATCGATGTTACATTGAACTGGGTGAATGGAATATGAACGATAGTCATCCAATATGCTGTAATAGAAATAAGGCCATGCTCATAAAAAAATAATCATCCTCCCTCACCTTAAAAGGCACCGACTCCCTCCCTCCCTTCATCCCTCCCACCCTCCCTTCACCCCTCCCTCCCTCCTAACCCCCCCTCCCTTCCTCCCTCCCTCCCTCCCTCCGTCCCTTCATCCCTCCCTCCCTTCACCCCTCCCTCCCTCCTAACCCCCCTCCCTTCCTCCCTCCCTCCGTCCCTTCATCCCTCCCACCCTCCCTTCACCCCTCCCTCCCTCCTAACCCCCCCCTCCCTTCCTCCCTCCCTCCCTCCCTCCGTCCCTTCATCCTTCCCACCCTCCCTTCACCCCTCCCTCCCTCCTAACCTCCCCCCTCCCTTCATCCCTCCCTCCCTTCATCCCTCCCTCCCTTCATCCCTCCCTCCACTCTAATCTAGCTGTGGGACCATACAGGCATGCAAAGCGTGGCCCGTTAATGGCAGGTGGAGTCCCTCGATGTGAAATGCGAACGAATGCATTTCTGGAGACGACTTTAAGGCGGGGGAAAGATTGAATTCTCCCCTCTGTTCTGTGTGGAGGGAGAGAGAGAGAAAACGGTGAGTCTCACAGAAAGAGGCAATGATAGATGAGTAACATGGAGCAACACAGCCAGACTGAATTAGGAGAACTGTCTGCCAGTTAAATGCCTCTCTCTATCTGGCGCTCTCTCTCACACACACACTCTCTACTTCTCTCTCTCTCTCCCTCTACTTTCAATTATTCTCTCTCTCTCTCTCTCTCTCTCTCTCTCTCTCTCTCTCTCTCTCTCTCTCTCTCTCTCTCTCTCTCTCTCTCTCTCTCTCTCTCTCTCTCTCTCTCTCTCTCTCTCTCTCTCTCTCTCTCTTTCTCTCTCTCTCTCTCTCTCCCTCTCTCTCTCTCACACACACACACACACACACACACACACACACACACACACACACACACACACTCTCTACTTCTCTCTCTCTCTCTACTTTCAATCCATCTCTCTCTCTTTCTACTTTCAATCCATCTCTCTCTCTCTCTCTCTCTCTCTCTCTCTCTCTCTCTCTCTCTCTCTCTCTCTCTGTACTTTCAATCCATCTCTCTCTCTCTCTCTCTCTCTCTCTCTCTCTCTCTCTCTCTCTCTCTCTCTCTCTCTCACACACACACACTCTACTTCTCTCTCTCTCTCTCTCTCTCTACTTTCAATTCATATCTCTCTCTCTCTCTCTCTACTTTCAATCCATCTCTCTCTCTCTCTCACACTTTTCTCAGTCTTACTATGGTATCTTACCCCCCTTCTCTCTCTCTCTCTCTGTTTTTTAGTTCTTACCAGCCGCAATAGATCTTGAGTTGTTTGAAGATTATTCTCTGAATCATTGCTTAGCCTCATAACTGTTAATTGCTTTAATCATAACTTTTAAATGCTTCATTAATTATGACTGTAACGTTTACTTGTCATCTGTTAAAATGGATGTTCAGTCCTACACACACTTATCAACACGGTCTCATGAGAATACGTTAACATATTGACAGTTAATCATTGTAGTTATACCTCACACGTCCATCTCCCATAGTTATGAATGACATCATGATGTGAGTCAGAAAGGTGGGTAATTGTCCTTCTTTTACCAGTGGAACTCTTACAACAGAACTCATCTTCCTGGTTTAGTCACCGCCCACTAGTCATGGTCGCCTGGGGGACGAGGGAGGGAGGATGCTTCCTACAAGTTCTGCTGAGCAAGGCCACATGCTGTGTGCTGTGACTAGGACTCTCTTCTCACAGAATGCCCATTCCAAAAGGTTCAACATTTCACAGCCCTGCGTTTCTTCTCAGGGATAGATAGATACATTCTCTTTTAGCCTTCATTCATTGCTTAAAATAGATGTACATTAACCTTTACAACAACAGAAGCCATCTGAGGGTAAACATTAGATATCTGTGACATTCTGCTAACCTGGAATGACTTGGAGGAAAGATGTGTGAGAGATGAAGGGTTGCAGAAAGCAGGGGTCAGAAAGCAGAAAGCAGGGGTCAGAAAGCAGGGGTCAGAAAGCAGAAAGCAGAAAGCAGAAAGCAGGGGTCAGAAAGCAGAAAGCAGAAAGCAGGGGGCAGAAAGCAGAAAGCAGGGGGCAGGGGGCAGAAAGCAGAAAGCAGAAAGCAGAAAGCTGGGGGCAGAAAGCAGAAAGCAGGGGGCAGAAAGCAGAAAGCAGAAAGCAGGGGGCAGAATGCAGGGGGCAGAAAGCAGAAAGCAGGGGGCAGAATGCAGGGGGCAGAAAACAGAAAGCAGGGGGCAGAATGCAGGGGGCAGAAAGCAGGGGGCAGAATGCAGGGGCAGAAAGCAGGGGGCAGAAAGCAGGGGGCAGAAAGCAGGGGGCAGAAAGCAGAAAGCAGAAAGCAGGGGGCAGAAAGCAGAAAGCAGAAAGCAGGGGGCAGAAAGCAGGGGGCAGAATGCAGGAGGCAGAAAGCAGGGGGCAGAAAGCAGGGGTCAGAAAGCAGAAAGCAGAAAGCAGGGGTCAGAAAGCAGAAAGCAGAAAGCAGGGGGCAGAAAGCAGAAAGCAGGGGCAGGGGGCAGAAAGCAGAAAGCAGAAAGCAGAAAGCTGGGGGCAGAAAGCAGAAAGCAGGGGGCAGAAAGCAGAAAGCAGAAAGCAGAAAGCAGGGGGCAGAATGCAGGGGGCAGAAAGCAGAAAGCAGGGGGCAGAATGCAGGGGCAGAATGCAGAAAGCAGGGGGCAGAATGCAGGGGGCAGAATGCAAAAAGCAGAAAGCAGGGGGCAGAATGCAGAAAGCAGAAAGCAGGGGTCAGAAAACAGGGGGCAGAATGCAGGGGTCAGAATGCAGGGGGCAGAAAGCAGGGGGCAGAATGCAGGGGGCAGAAAGCAGGGGGCAGAATGCAGGGGGCAGAATGCAGGGGGCAGAAAGCAGGGGGCAGAATGCAGAAAAGCAGAAAGCAGGGGGCAGAAAGCAGAAAGCAGGGGGCAGAAAGCAGAAAGCAGAATGTAGGGGGCAGAAAGCAGAAAGCAGAATGCAGGGGGGCCAGAAAGCAGAAAGCAGGGGCAGAAAGCAGGGGGCAGAATTCAGGGGGCAGAAAGCAGAGGGGGGCAGAATGCAGGGGCCAGAAAGCAGGGGGCAGAATGCAGGGGGCAGAATGCAGGGGGCAGAATGCAGGGGGCAGAAAGCAGGGGGCAGAATGCAGAAAAGCAGAAAGCAGGGGGCAGAAAGCAGAAAGCAGGGGGCAGAATGCAGGGGGCAGAAAGCAGGGGGCAGAATGCAGGGGGCAGAATGCAGGGGGCAGAATGCAGGGGGCAGAATGCAGGGGGCAGAAAGCAGGGGGCAGAAAGCAGAAAGCAGAATGCAGGGGGCAGAATGCAGGGGGCAGAAAGCAGGGGGCAGAATGCAGGGGGCAGAAAGCAGGGGGCAGAAAGCAGGGGGCAGAATGCAGGGGGCAGAAAGCAGAATGCAGGGGGCAGAATGCAGGGGGCAGAATGCAGGGGGCAGAAAGCAGAATGCAGGGGGCAGAATGCAGGGGGCAGAATGCAGGGGGCAGAAAGCAGGGGGCAGAAAGCAGGGGGCAGAAAGCAGAGGGGCCAGGTGGGGGTTAGGAGAACAAATCAGGCAAATCAACATTAACAGACAGAACATAATATACTTATTTTCTGCTAAGGTAATAGCTAGTTCTCAGCAATCAACATTGGCATGACCTCACTTCACACAGTTGGTTTTTGTTGTTCTCTTTGCTTTCCAGGGGACAGTAGGAAAACGGCAGACACACCAAAGGTGAACCACCTTATTGATCATGATGTCTCTTGCCAGGTAAGTATACCATGATTGATGGTAAACGTATGTGCGTACACACACATGCACTAAGGTGGAAAGAGACATTTCGTAGCACTGTAATTAAGACATAAAAATACATGCATGCCAAAATGTTTAATTTGATCAAGGAAACACAGTGATGGTAGGAAGGAAAGATTATCTTCAAAGGTATTGCTTCTGTCCTCCTCCTTCTCTCTCTCCTCCTTCACCTCCTTCTCCTCCTCTCCCCTCCTCCTCCTTCCCCTCCTCTCCCCTCCTCCTTCTTCCCCTCCTCTCCCCTCCTCCTCCTTCCCCTCCTCTCCCCTCCTCCTCCTCCTCCTTCTCTTCTTCCTCCTTCTCTTTCTCCTCCTTCACCTCCTTCTCCTCCTGCTCCTCCTCCCCCTCTTCCTCCTCCTCCTCCTCCTCCTCCTCCTCCTCCTCCTCCTCCTCCTCCTCCTCCTCCTCCTCCTCCCCCTCCCCCTCCTCAGACAACTAATACTTCTTATCAAGCATCCCGTATTTAATCAGCGGAACGAAATGCTTTACAAACAGTCTCAGGAAATGTTTTATGAGTCCCTAATTAGCCAATGGTGAAGTCATAATCACTTCTGAAACACATTAAGCTGTGGGTCTGTTAGCAAAGTAACGAAGCCAGCCAGCCACCCTCTTCTCCAGATCTGTCATGTTCAAAGTCGAGCGGTGAATAGCACTCACTCTGTTCTTAACCTCTGGCTCCTCCGTTCTATGCATGAATATGAAACTCTTAATCCACCCGCTGCACCGAAGACTTGGACCGTCAAAACGGAGATGAGGATGTGTTTATGTGTGTGTGTGCACGTGATTGTGTGTCACAGGGACTTTCTCTCCGACGAAAAATGAACATCATTTATTTTATCCTTTAACCGATGCTGACCAATGGTCTCATTATCAGATTGCACTTGAATAAAAAATAGAGAATTTCAGGAACATTCTGAGACCAGATGTAAGGGGAGAGATGAGGAGAGGAGAAGGAGGGAGAGTAGGAGGAGAAGAAGGAGGGGAGGAGGAGGGAGAAGAGGAGAGGGGAGGAGGAGGGAGATGAGGAGAGGAGAAGGAGGGAGAGGAGGAGGAGAAGGAGGGGAGGAGGAGGGAGAAGAGGAGAGGGGAGAGATGAGGAGAGGAGAAGGAGGGAGAGGAGGAGAGGAGAAGGAGGGAGAGGAGGAGGAGAAGAAGGAGGGGAGGAGGAGGAGAGAAGGAGGAGAGGAGAAGGAGGGAGAGGAGGAGAGGAGAAGGAGGGAGAGGAGGAGAGGAGAAGGAGGGAGAGGAGGAGGAGAAGAAGGAGGGGAGGAGGGAGGGAGAAGAGGAGAGGGGAGGAGGAGGGAGTGGAGGAGAGGAGAAGGAGGGAGAGGAGGAGGAGAAGAAGGAGGGGAGGAGGAGAGGAGAAGAGGAGAGGGGAGAGATGAGGAGAGAGGAGAAGGGAGGGAGAGGAGGAGAGGGAGAAGGAGGGAGAGGGAGGAGGAGAAGAAGGAGGGAGGAGGAGGAGGGAGAAGAGGAGAGGGGAGAGATGAGGAGAGGAGAAGGAGGGAGAGGAGGAGAGGAGAAGGAGGGAGAGGAGGAGGAGAAGAAGGAGGGGAGGAGGAGGGAGAAGAGGAGAGGAGAAGGAGGGAGAGGAGGAGGGAGAGGAGGAGAGGAGAAGGAGGGAGAGGAGGAGAGGAGGAGGAGGGAGAGGAGGAGAGGAGAAGGAGGGAGAGGAGGAGGAGAAGAAGGAGGGGAGGAGGAGGGAGAAGAGGAGAGGGGAGGAGGAGGGAGTGGAGGAGAGGAGAAGGAGGAGAGGAGGAGGAGGAGAAAAGGGAGGGGAGGAGGAGGAGGGAGAAGAGGAGAAGGAAGAGGAGGGAGAGGAGGAGGAGGGAGTGGAGGAGAGGAGAAGGGCCTACCACCTAACAGCCCAGTTTATGTAGCCTACCACCTAACAGCCCAGTTTATGTAGCCTACCACCTAACAGCCCAGTTTATGTAGCCTACCACCTAACAGCCCAGTTTATGTAGCCTACCACCTAACAGCCCAGTTTATGTAGCCTACCACCTAACAGCCCAGCTCATGTAGCCTACCACCTAACAGCCCAGTTTATGTAGCCTACCACCTAACAGCCCAGTTTATGTAGCCTACCACCTAACAGCCCAGCTCATGTAGCCTACCACCTAACAGCCCAGCTTATGTAGCCTACCACCTAACAGCCCAGTTTATGTAGCCTACCACCTAACAGCCCAGTTTATGTAGCCTACCACCTAACAGCCCAGTTTATGTAGCCTACCACCTAACAGCCCAGTTTATGTAGCCTACCACCTAACAGCCCAGTTTATGTAGCCTACCACCTAACAGCCCAGTTTATGTAGCCTACCACCTAACAGCCCAGCTCATGTAGCCTACCACCTAACAGCCCAGTTTATGTAGCCTACCACCTAACAGCCCAGTTTATGTAGCCTACCACCTAACAGCCCAGTTCATGTAGCCTACCACCTAACAGCCCAGTTTATGTAGCCTACCACCTAACAGCCCAGCTCATGTAGCCTACCACCTAACAGCCCAGTTTATGTAGCCTACCACCTAACAGCCCAGCTCATGTAGCCTACCACCTAACAGCCCAGCTCATGTAGCCTACCACCTAACAGCCCAGCTCATGTAGCCTACCACCTAACAGCATTTCTCTCCCTAACAGCTCAATGTACCATCCTAACAAGCTTCCCATCCTAACAAGCTTCCCATCCTAACAAGCTTCCCATCCCACCGAGCTTCAGGACCCATGTATGTTCACCATTACCCCCACAACTTGTTTAATAAATACCAGGCCGTAAAAAGAAATAGCTTCATTTAAATGTGACTATAAGAAGCAATGTTGACGGAACACCAGGGCTTAAATTATACACGGTGACGGTTTCTCTGGACTGAATGAATTAGGAGAGAGATCACAGTTAGCCGTGAAGCAAATCATACCACACAATCTGGCCAGGCTTGATGTTGCTTTATCCCTCCTGCCTGTCTGTCTCTGAAGCCTCCTGCCTGTCTGTCTGTCTCTGTAGCCTCCTGCCTGTCTGTCTGCCTGTCTGTCTCTGTAGCCTCCTGCCTGCCTGTCTCTGTAGCCTCCTGCCTGTCTGTCTCTGTAGCCTCCTGCCTGTCTGTCTGTCTGTCTGTCTGTCTGTCTGTCTGTCTGTCTGTGTAGCCTCCTGCCTGTCTGTCTCTGTAGCCTCGTGCCTGTCTGTCTCTGTAGCCTCCTGCCTGTCTGTCTGTCTGTCTGTCTGTCTGTCTGTCTGTCTGTCTGTCTGTGTAGCCTCCTGCCTGTCTGTCTCTGTAGCCTCGTGCCTGTCTGTCTCTGTAGCCTCCTGCCTGTCTGTCTCTGTAGCCTCCTGCCTGTCTGTCTCTGTAGCCTCCTGTCTGTCTGTCTCTGTAGCCTCCTGCCTGTCTGTCTCTGTAGCCTCTTGCCTGTCTGTCTGTGTAGCCTCCTGCCTGTCTGTCTCTGTAGCCTCCTGCCTGTCTGTCTCTGTAGCCTCCTGCCTGTTGGTCTCTGTAGCCTCCTGCCTGTCTGTCTGTCTGTCTGTCTGTCTGTCTGTCTGTCTGTCTGTCTGTCTGTCTGTCTGTCTGTCTGTCTGTCTGTCTGTGTAGCCTCCTGCCTGTCTGTCTGCCTGTCTGTCTCTGTAGCCTCCTGCCTGTCTGTCTCTGTAGCCTCCTGCCTGTCTGTCTGTCTGTCTGTCTCTGTAGCCTCCTGCCTGCCTGTCTCTGTCTCTGTAGCCTCCTGCCTGTCTGTCTCTGTAGCCTCCTGCCTGTCTGTCTGTCTGTCTGTCTGTCTGTCTGTCTGTCTGTCTGTCTGTCTGTCTGTCTGTCTGTCTGTCTGTCTGTCTGTCTGTAGCCTCCTGCCTGTCTGTCTCTGTAGCCTCGTGCCTGTCTGTCTCTGTAGCCTCCTGCCTGTCTGTCTGTCTGTCTGTCTGTCTGTCTGTCTGTCTGTCTGTCTGTCTGTCTGTCTGTCTGTCTGTCTGTCTGTCTGTCTGTGTAGCCTCCTGCCTGTCTGTCTCTGTAGCCTCGTGCCTGTCTGTCTCTGTAGCCTCCTGCCTGTCTGTCTCTGTAGCCTCCTGCCTGTCTGTCTCTGTAGCCTCCTGTCTGTCTGTCTCTGTAGCCTCCTGCCTGTCTGTCTCTGTAGCCTCTTGCCTGTCTGTCTGTGTAGCCTCCTGCCTGTCTGTCTCTGTAGCCTCCTGCCTGTTGGTCTCTGTAGCCTCCTGCCTGTCTGTCTCTGTAGCCTCCTGATTGTCTGTCTCTGTAGCCTCCTGCCTGTCTGTCTCTGTAGCCTCCTGCCTGTCTGTCTCTGTAACCTCCTGCCTGTCTGTCTCTGTAGCCTCCTGCCTGTCTGTCTCTGTAGCCTCCTGCCTGTCTGTCTGTCTCTGTAGCCTCCTGCCTGTCTGTCTCTGTAGCCTCCTGCCTGTCTGTCTGTCTGTCTGTCTGTCTGTCTGTCTGTCTGTCTGTCTGTCTGTCTGTCTGTCTGTCTGTCTCTGTAGCCTCCTGCCTGTCTGTCTCTGTAGCCTCCTGCCTGTCTGTCTCTGTAGCCTCCTGCCTGTCTGTCTCTGTAGCCTCTTGCCTGTCTGTCTGTGTAGCCTCCTGCCTGCCTGTCTATGTAGGCTTCTGTCTGCCTGTCTGTCTGGAAGGCTCAGTGGATAGAGCGTGGTGCTTGCAAGCCAGGGTTGTGGGTTCGATTCCCACAGGGGGACAAGTATGAAAATATACGCACTCACTCACTACTGTAAGTCTCTCTGGGTAAGATGATCTGCTAAAATGACTCGACTTGTCAAACGTAAGGCTTCCCTCCTAGCCTAGTGCATCTGTGTCAGCGGAGTCCCAAATGACACCGTATGTACTTGCAGTGCACTACTACCTTTGAACAGGGTCCACAGGGTGCACTGTGAAGGGAATGGGATGCCGCTTGGGTCACAGGTTCTGTCTCTTTGTGTTGGCTTTGATTGACAAGAGTTGTGTGCTACTCACTGCTTTCATAGGCCACCATGCAGAGCCATCGCCAGAGGCTAGAGCTTCTCAATGCCTCCCTCAAGTAAAGGGGACAATACCTTCACGATGCATAGTGATGATGAGGAGGAGGAAGAGTATGCTGTCTATCTCTAATGAGTCCAATCCCGGGACAGTAGAGTTGGCATCACACACACAGACGGACACACACACACACAGACGGACACACACACACACACAGACGGACACACACACACACAGACGGACACACACACACACACAGACACAGACGGACACACACACACACACACAGACGGACACACACACACACACAGACGGACACACACACAGACGGACACACACACACAACCCGGAAGAGAGCATTTTATCAGAAGGGTTTAAATCAGCAGTCACTGTTGACGCTACTATTACAGTGCTGATGATAGGCAATCTCAAATCAATTAGCGTGTAATGGCTAATGGGAGAGGGTGGTTAAGCATTGATACGTGTGTAGCAGGTACGCCAGGGTGTATTGACAGGCGGGGGAGATGGACAGCATAGTGTTGCTTCACCAGAGAGGGGGGAAAAAGGGTGAGGGGAAGGGGACCATGATAGAGAGATGGCCTAAGGCTCAGGTTTATATTATCAGACCAGCTTGCACACTGGTAATCAGTGGGTAGTCATCTCTCTCTCTCTCTCTCTCTCTCTCTCTCTCTCTCTCTCTCTCTCTCTCTCTCTGTGTATACAGATGAGTAAAGGGTATCCTACTGGAAATGTGCTACCCTAGAAAATCCTGTCAAAACCACACACCGACCAGTAAGCACAATTTGACCCTATTTGATAATTAACCCGACAGTCCTAATCTTGCAGTTCACATACCATCGCAGCAAAGTCTGTCTCTCTAACTACTTAGCAGCAGAGATGAGATGAGTGAAGACCTAATTATGATGCACTTTAAACCTGCAGAGTCTGATAGTTAAGTGGCAGCAACAGGCAGGACCTCTCTTTGTCAACAGCAGCTAGTTTGTGACAGTCCCAATCAGGCTGATTGATTAGGTCCCAGGGTGCTCCTGAACTGTGATTGGCATGTTAACGACAGGGAGAAGGCAGAGTAGTCAAGTCAATGTCTCTCAGCAATAGTGACAGTCAGCTGACCACCTCAAGTGTTGCCGTCGGTTACGAGGTTGTCTAGTGCGTTCTATCTCTATTTGTTTACCCCTATTTAAAAGCTACATGAGACACAGTCACATCCATTATGGTTTATAGAGACACATCTGTTATGGTTTATAGAGACACATCTGTTATGGTTTATAGAGACACATCTGTTATGGTTTATAGAGACACATCTGTTATGGTTTATAGAGACACATCCATTATGGTTTATAGAGACACATCTGTTATGGTTTATAGAGACACATCTGTTATGGTTTATAGAGACACATCCATTATGGTTTATAGAGACACATCTGTTATGGTTTATAGAGACACATCTGTTATGGTTTATAGAGACACATCTGTTATGGTTTATAGAGACACATCTGTTATGGTTTATAGAGACACATCTGTTATGGTTTATAGAGACACATCCATTATGGTTTATAGAGACACATCTGTTATGGTTTATAGAGACACATCCATTATGGTTTATAGAGACACATCTGTTATGGTTTATAGAGACACGTCCATTATGGTTTATAGAGACACATCTGTCATGGTTTATAGAGACACATCCATTATGGTTTATAGAGACACATCTGTCATGGTTTATAGAGACACATCCATTATGGTTTATAGAGACACATCTGTTATGGTTTATAGAGACACATCTGTTATGGTTTATAGAGACACATCTGTTATGGTTTATAGAGACACATCTGTTATGGTTTATAGAGACACATCCATTATGGTTTATAGAGACACATCCGTTATGGTTTATAGAGACACATCCATTATGGTTTATAGAGACACATCTGTTATGGTTTATAGAGACACATCTGTTATGGTTTATAGAGACACATCTGTTATGGTTTATAGAGACACATCTGTTATGGTTTATAGAGACACATCTGTTATGGTTTATAGAGACACATCTGTTATGGTTTATAGAGACACATCTGTTATGGTTTATAGAGACACATCTGTTATGGTTTATAGAGACACATCCATTATGGTTTATAGAGACACGTCCATTATGGTTTATAGAGACACGTCCATTATGGTTTATAGAGACACATCTGTTATGGTTTATAGAGACACATCTGTTATGGTTTATAGAGACACATCTGTTATGGTTTATAGAGACACATCCGTTATGGTTTATAGAGACACGTCCATTATGGTTTATAGAGACACGTCCATTATGGTTTATAGAGACACATCTGTTATGGTTTATAGAGACACATCTGTTATGGTTTATAGAGACACATCTGTTATGGTTTATAGAGACACATCCATTATGGTTTATAGAGACACATCTGTTATGGTTTATAGAGACACATCTGTTATGGTTTATAGAGACACATCTGTTATGGTTTATAGAGACACATCTGTTATGGTTTATAGAGACACATCTGTTATGGTTTATAGAGACACATCTGGTTTATAGAGACACATCTGTTATGTTTATAGAGACACATCTGTTATGGTTTATAGAGACACATCTGTTATGGTTTATAGAGACACATCTGTTATGGTTTATAGAGACACATCTGTTATGGTTTATAGAGACACATCTGTTATGGTTTATAGAGACACATCTGTTATGGTTTATAGAGACACATCCATTATGGTTTATAGAGACACATCTGTTATGGTTTATAGAGACACATCTGTTATGGTTTATAGAGACACATCCATTATGGTTTATAAAGACACATCTGTTATGGTTTATAGAGACACATCTGTTATGGTTTATAGAGACACGTCCATTATGGTTTATAAAGACACATCTGTTATGGTTTATAGAGACACATCTGTTATGGTTTATAGAGACACATCCATTATGGTTTATAGAGACACATCCGTTATGGTTTATAGAGACACATCTGTTATGGTTTATAGAGACACATCCATTATGGTTTATAGAGACACATCTGTTATGGTTTATAGAGACACATCTGTTATGGTTTATAGAGACACATCCATTATGGTTTATAGAGACACGTCCATTATGGTTTATAGAGACACATCTGTTATGGTTTATAGAGACACGTCCATTATGGTTTATAGAGACACATCCATTATGGTTTATAGAGACACATCTGTTATGGTTTATAGAGACACATCCATTATGGTTTATAAAGACACATCTGTTATGGTTTATAGAGACACATCTGTTATGGTTTATAGAGACACGTCCATTATGGTTTATAGAGACACATCTGTTATGGTTTATAGAGACACATCTGTTATGGTTTATAGAGACACATCTGTTATGGTTTATAGAGACACATCTGTTATGGTTTATAGAGACACATCCGTTATGGTTTATAGAGACACATCTGTTATGGTTTATAGAGACACATCTGTTATGGTTTATAGAGACACATCTGTTATGGTTTATAGAGACACATCTGTTATGGTTTATAGAGACACATCCATTATGGTTTATAGAGACACATCTGTTATGGTTTATAGAGACACATCTGTTATGGTTTATAGAGACACATCTGTTATGGTTTATAGAGACACATCCATTATGGTTTATAGAGACACATCCGTTATGGTTTATAGAGACACATCCATTATGGTTTATAGAGACACATCTGTTATGGTTTATAGAGACACATCTGTTATGATAGAGACACATCCATTATGGTTTATAGAGACACATCCGTTATGGTTTATAGAGACACATCTGTTATGGTTTATAGAGACACATCCATTATGGTTTATAGAGACACATCTGTTATGGTTTATAGAGACACGTCCATTATGGTTTATAGAGACACATCTGTTATGGTTTATAGAGACACATCTGTTATGGTTTATAGAGACACATCTGTTATGGTTTATAGAGACACATCCATTATGGTTTATAGAGACACATCCATTATGGTTTATAGAGACACATCTGTTATGGTTTATAGAGACAAGTCCATTATGGTTTATAGAGACACATCCATTATGGTTTATAGAGACACGTCCATTATGGTTCATCAGGAACTTCCCCTTAAATGTCCCCTATAGTTATACAATCCTTCAGGGTTAAATTGAAATTGAAGAAGCCCGATGTTCCTGTCCAATAAATCAATTGGACTTTAAATTGTCAACAACGAAGCAGACAGTCTTCTGGAGCACCGCACAGGAGGACATAACAGGGACAAACAATCTGTCGATTAGAAAATGATCCATCTATTGGACAATACTTGGAGCCATGTACAACTCCATCTGTGTCGACCTTCCATAGGAAGGTAATAGCATTAGCCTTTTGAATTGAGCCATTAGCCTGTGGGTTGTGTAAATCCTGCCTTGTAAAACCATAAATCAAAGCCCAGCAGGATTGTCAGGTTGGGTGTAATTTTAGGACGCTGTGCTCTCCATTCAACAGGGGCGTTTAACCCCCAGCGTCTAACCATGACAACTGCATCTGCATCTGTTTAGTTGATTTTTAAACTTTGGTCTTCTTTTGTTCGTCCTTGGACAACAGAGAAAAGCGTAAATGACATCCTCCAGTCCGGGAACACAAACACAAACACCAACACCTCTCTCTCTCTCTCTCTCTCTCTCTCTCTCTCTCTCTCTCTCTCTCTCTCTCTCTCTCTCTCTCTCTCTCTCTCTCTCTCTCTCTCTCTCTCTCTCTCTCTCTCTCTCTCTCTCTCTCTCTCTCTCTCCCAATTTAAATGAAAATTTAAGGGGCTTTATTGGCATCTCTCTTGCTCACTCTCTCTCTCTCTCTCTCTCTCCCAATTTAAATCAACATTTAAGGAGCTTTATTGGCATCTCTCTCGCTTGCTCACTCTCTCTCTCTCTCCCTCTCTCTCTCTCTCCCAATTTAAATGAACACTTAAGGGGCTTTATTGGCATCTCTCTCTCTCTCTCTCTCCCAATTTAAATGAACATTTAAGGGGCTTTATTGGCATCTCTCTCGCTCACTCTCTCTGTCTCGCTCCTGCGAATGCTAATGAAGGAAAGTAACGAAGGCCTAATTATCATGTGTTTTCACACATCAAAACAGACAGCCACATGATGACTGTATAAAGCTTTTAGTAAAGGTCTATGCTGTTTAAAATGACACGATGACTGTATAAAGCTTTTAGTAAAGGTCTATGCTGTTTAAAATGACACGATGACTGTATAAAGCTTTTAGTAAAGGTCTATGCTGTTTAAAATGACACGATGACTGTATAAAGCTTTTAGTAAAGGTCTATGCTGTTTAAAATGACACGATGACTGTATAAAGATTTTAGTAAAGGTCTATGCTGTTTAAAATGACACGATGACTGTATAAAGCTTTTAGTAAAGGTCTATGCCGTTTAAAATGACACGATGACTGTATAATGCTTTTAGTAAAGGTCTATGCTGTTTAAAATGACACGATGACTGTATAAAGCTTTTAGTAAAGGTCTATGCCGTTTAAAATGACACGATGACTGTATAAAGCTTTTAGTAAAGGTCTATGCTGTTTAAAATGACACGATGACTGTATAAAGCTTTTAGTAAAGGTCTATGCTGTTTAAAATGACACGATGACTGTATAAAGCTTTTAGTAAAGGTCTATGCTGTTTAAAATGACACGATGACTGTATAAAGCTTTTAGTAAAGGTCTATGCCGTTTAAAATGACACGATGACTGTATAAAGCTTTTAGTAAAGGTCTATGCTGTTTAAAATGACACGATGACTGTATAAAGCTTTTAGTAAAGGTCTATGCTGTTTAAAATGACACGATGACTGTATAAAGCTTTTAGTAAAGGTCTATGCTTTTTAAAATGACACGATGACTGTATAAAGCTTTTAGTAAAGGTCTATGCCGTTTAAAATGACACGATGACTGTATAAAGCTTTTAGTAAAGGTCTATGCTGTTTAAAATGACACGATGACTGTATAAAGCTTTTAGTAAAGGTCTATGCTGTTTAAAATGACACGATGACTGTATAAAGCTTTTAGTAAAGGTCTATGCTGTTTAAATTGTCAGACGTATTGTGTCACTGGAGTGGAATTAATGGATATTTCACTGGTGAATATCTTCATATTATCCAAGTCATTATTCATAAATTGCTGCTCCAGTATTTCCTTCCATATTCCTCCCCAGGTCAGGAATGTTTAAGGGTGGTAATGGCTACAACACTCTGGGGTGCAAATCAAACCTGTCTCACTGACATGTCTTTTCATCGCTTTGATTGTTTAAGATGTAATGACTGATTATCACTGATGATTTCAATACAACTATCTCTGTTTGGTTGTGAACTACGGTGATCCTCCGTGGAGCGGTTCAGTTGTAATCAGGGGATAAAAAAAGAGCATATTATCTTTAGAGCCCAGCCATCTGAAATCTCTTTGATGTAATTCAATATGAATGTAACCTGGGGCGTCTCTTGATGGACATGGAATCCTGATAAAAGCGTGTTCTGTAGAGCTACAGCACATGGTGGGCACACCCAGTAAACACCAATCCCGTACAGAGAGTGTCTTCCTTGATCTATTTCGATATATACTTTTACAATATACTTAATATGCGGTATATGAGCACATTTTATGGCAGCTGAGTCACTGATCCTATTATATTACGAGGGCACTCGCGACCAGAGAACGCTATTGTAATTATTCCAATGAATCATTCCAGCCAGATGCGTCAGCGGCCATGCTATGTAGATGATCCCATGGTCCGAGTCGCAGTGATAATCATCATATTATGAACAAGCTAATTGAGATCGTGATAATCATCACATTATGAACAAGCTAATTGAGATCGCAAAGGAAGAACGAGGGACATTTCTCTCTCTCTCCTTTTGCTACAGCTGCTATATCAATCCCTATATATATTTTATCGTGATTTTTATTTAACCTTTATTTAACAAGTCAAGTCAGTTAATAAAGAACAAATTATTATTTACAATGTGCCGGCCAACACCGGCCAAACCCGGACGACGCTGGGCTAATTGTGCGCCACCCTTTGGCACACAATTGGATATTTATCCATCCCTCTATCAATTCCTTTTCACACTCATTCAGTACATTCCGTATGTTTGGAAGATTAGCTACAGCTTTGTCAGGCACAGGACATAAACGCACAGCTAGAAACAGAGAGGAAGAGGAGGAAGAAGAGGAGGAGGAGGAAGAGAAAAGGTGACACTCATAGGCTTGCGTCCCAAGTGGCAGCACACTACCTGTATATAGTGCACTACTTTTGACAAGAACCCAAGGGGCACTGTTCAAATGTTGTGCACTATACAGGGGGATAGGGTGTCATTTGTAATGCAGTGAAAGCCAAAAGCAGAATGACACACATATGACCACACCAGGTGGAGAGTTGTAATTAACCCTCCAACTCTCCACGGGGCCGCTTTTATCAGCTCAGACTACCCACAACCCAAAGCTCTCGGGGGTGGGGGGGTGATGAGTGGTGAGATGCAGCCCAGGTCCACATGGAGGGATTGTACATTATGCATTGTACAACATTCACTTTATAACGTGAGATACGGTGACCTAATGTTGACCCTCGACACGATTATAACCAAACAGTTTGTGTCAGATCGGTATCTCAAAACAAGTTTGACAATATCACTAATCAATGGGTCCTCTTAGAGAGAGAGAGAGAGAGAGAGAGAGAGAGAGAGAAAGAGAGAGAGAGAGAGAGAGAGAGAGAGAGAGAGAGAGAGAGAGAGAGAGAGAGAGAGAGAGAGAGAGAGAGAGAGAGAGAGAGAGAGAGAGAGAGAGAGAGAGAGAGAGAGAGAGAGAGAGAGAGAGAGAGATCCCATAAAGCCCTGCCACCACACTAGCCTGTTAGAGGCTGTACTGTTCAGACTGATGCTCTCTCTCCTCACAGTACCCATAATGCCCTGCCTGCGGCTAGTCTGTTAGAGGCTGTACTGTTCACACTGATGCTCTCTCTCCTCGCAGTACCTCGCAGTACCCACAATGCCCTGCCTGTTAGAGGCTGATCTGCACAGAGTGCCATATAGGAACCCTGAGACTCGTGAAAGTTGTTCAGAGCAGAATCACACAGTTATCATTGACTAGTAGTTAAATACATAGTTGTTTTTCACATTCATTGAAAACCTGCATGGACCATTCTGGAGTGGTCGTGATAAGATACGACAAAATGATCACATGACAAACACAATAAGACCATTTCATGAATATTCATGCAAGTGGTGGTAATGTAGATGACTGACAGTCGCCAGCCTGAGCATTGAACTGATTGAAAGAAGCTCAAAGACAATGGTAGGAATCAACCAGTCTGGTGTATAGGAGATATACCGTGCGCCATATGCTGCAACATGTAACAGGAAAAGGTGCTGTCTCAATGCATGTTTACGATTTAATTGATTTAATTTGAACGAGTAATATAGGGTTGAATATTCAGTGGACATGTTAATTTATGGAAATGATGAGATGAGCCAAGAGGCAGGAAGGTACACAAACACCTGTTCGTTTTTGTTATACGGCCACGTACTGGAGAGATTTGAATGCTGAATTAGTGAATATTTGACATATGAGAGACATGCAGTGACCCCAGCCTGTCTGAAATAGATTAACGAAATAAACACAAATTGTCCCCGGTACCCTTGTCAAATAAGGAAACAATCAGATATGAAGTATTTGTCTTCCACTGACAGATGCTGTCTAAGACTAGGAAATTAGGACATGGCAAGAACATCAGGACTGGCAATAAAGACTGTCCTACATTCGGGAACTAATTTAGGAATAGAAAAATATTTTTCTTTCTCTCTCACTGCCGAAGAGAAGTTAGGAAACGTCTATCTACTAATGGGTAGACTGGTATCACTCTAATGGGTAGACTAGTATCACTCTAATAGGTAGACTAGTATCACTCTAATGGGTAGACTGGTATCACTCTAATGGGTAGACTAGTATCACTCTAATGGGTAGACTAGTATCACTCTAATAGGTAGACTAGTATCACTCTAATGGGTAGACTGGTATCACTCTAATGGGTAGACTAGTATCACTCTAATAGGTAGACTAGTATCACTCTAATGGGTAGACTGGTATCACTCTAATGGGTAGACTAGTATCACTCTAATGGGTAGACTAGTATCACTCTAATAGGTAGACTAGTATCACTCTAATGGGTAGACTGGTATCACTCTAATAGGTAGACTGGTATCACTCTAATGGGTAGACTAGTATCACTCTAATGGGTAGACTAGTATCACTCTAATAGGTAGACTAGTATCACTCTAATAGGTAGACTAGTATCACTCTAATAGGTAGACTAGTATCACTCTAATGGGTAGACTAGTATCACTCTAATGGGTAGACTAGTATCACTCTAATAGGTAGACTAGTATCACTCTAATAGGTAGACTAGTATCACTCTAATAGATAGACTAGTATCACTCTAATAGGTAGACTAGTATCACTCTAATGGGTAGACTAGTATCACTCTAATGTGTAGACTGGTATCACTCTAATAGGTAGATTAGTATCACTCAAATGTGTAGACTGGTATCACTCTAATAGGTAGACTAGTATCACTCTAATGTGTAGACTGGTATCACTCTAATAGGTAGACTAGTATCACTCTAATGTGTAGACTGGTATCACTCTAATAGGTAGACTAGTATCACTCTAATGTGACTAGACTGGTATCACTCTAATAGGTAGACTAGTATCACTCTAATGTGTAGACTGGTATCACTCTAATAGGTAGACTAGTATCACTCTAATAGGTAGACTAGTATCACTCTAATAGGTAGACTAGTATCACTCTAATAGGTAGACTAGTATCACTCTAATGGGTAGACTAGTATCACTCTAATGGGTAGACTGGTATCACTCTAATAGGTAGACTAGTATCACTCTAATAGGTAGACTAGTATCACTCTAATGGGTAGACTAGTATCACTCTAATAGGTAGACTAGTATCACTCTAATAGGTAGACTAGTATCACTCTAATGGGTAGACTGGTATCACTCTAATAGGTAGACTAGTATCACTCTAATAGGTAGACTAGTATCACTCTAATGGGTAGACTGGTATCACTCTAATAGGTAGACTAGTATCACTCTAATGGGTAGACTAGTATCACTCTAATGGGTAGACTAGTATCACTCTAATGGGTAGACTAGTATCACTCTAATAGGTAGACTAGTATCACTCTAATGGGTAGACTAGTATCACTCTAATGGGTAGACTAGTATCACTCTAATGGGTAGACTAGTATCACTCTAATAGGTAGACTAGTATCACTCTAAATGGTAAAGACTAGTATTACTCTAATGGGTAGACTAGTATCACTCTAATGGGTAGACTAGTATCACTCTAATGGGTAGACTAGTATCACTCTAATAGGTAGACTAGTATCACTCTAATAGGTAGACTGGTATCACTCTAATAGGTAGACTAGTATCACTCTAAATGGTAAAGACTAGTATTACTCTAATGGGTAGACTAGTATCACTCTAATGGGTAGACTAGTATCACTCTAATGGGTAGACTAGTATCACTCTAATGGGTAGACTAGTATCACTCTAATAGGTAGACTAGTATCACTCTAATAGGTAGACTGGTATCACTCTAATAGGTAGACTAGTATCACTCTAAATGGTAAAGACTAGTATTACTCTAATGGGTAGACTAGTATCACTCTAATGGGTAGACTAGTATCACTCTAATAGGTAGACTGGTATCACTCTAATAGGTAGACTAGTATCACTCTAATGGGTAGACTAGTATTACTCTAATGGGTAGACTAGTATCACTCTAATGGGTAGACTAGTATCACTCTAATGGGTAGACTAGTATCACTCTAATAGGTAGACTAGTATCACTCTAATAGGTAGACTAGTATCACTCTAATGTGTAGACTGGTATCACTCTAATAGGTAGACTAGTATCACTCTAATGGGTAGACTAGTATCACTCTAATAGGTAGACTAGTATCACTCTAATGGGTAGACTAGTATCACTCTAATAGGTAGACTAGTATCACTCTAATAGGTAGACTGGTATCACTCTAATAGGTAGACTAGTATCACTCTAATGGGTAGACTAGTATCACTCTAATAGGTAGACTAGTATCACTCTAATGGGTAGACTAGTATCACTCTAATGGGTAGACTAGTATCACTCTAATAGGTAGACTGGTATCACTCTAATGGGTAGACTAGTATCACTCTAATGGGTAGACTAGTATCACTCTAATAGGTAGACTAGTATCACTCTAATAGATAGACTAGTATCACTCTAATAGGTAGACTAGTATCACTCTAATGGGTAGACTAGTATCACTCTAATGTGTAGACTGGTATCACTCTAATAGGTAGACTAGTATCACTCTAATAGATAGACTAGTATCACTCTAATAGATAGACTAGTATCACTCTAATAGGTAGACTAGTATCACTCTAATGGTAGACTAGTATCACTCTAATGTGTAGACTGGTATCACTCTAATAGGTAGACTAGTATCACTCTAATGTGTAGACTGGTATCACTCTAATAGGTAGACTAGTATCACTCTAATGTGTAGACTGGTATCACTCTAATAGGTAGACTAGTATCACTCTAATGTGTAGACTGGTATCACTCTAATAGGTAGACTAGTATCACTCTAATGTGTAGACTGGTATCACTCTAATAGGTAGACTAGTATCACTCTAATGGTAGACTGGTATCACTCTAATAGGTAGACTAGTATCACTCTAATAGGTAGACTAGTATCACTCTAATAGATAGACTAGTATCACTCTAATAGGTAGACTAGTAACACTCTAATGGGTAGACTAGTATCACTCTAATGGTAGACTGGTATCACTCTAATAGGTAGACTAGTATCACTCTAATAGGTAGACTAGTATCACTCTAATGGGTAGACTAGTATCACTCTAATAGGTAGACTAGTATCACTCTAATAGGTAGACTAGTATCACTCTAATGGGTAGACTAGTATCACTCTAATAGGTAGACTAGTATCACTCTAATAGGTAGACTAGTATCACTCTAATGGGTAGACTGGTATCACTCTAATAGGTAGACTAGTATCACTCTAATGGGTAGACTAGTATCACTCTAATGGGTAGACTAGTATCACTCTAATAGGTAGACTAGTATCACTCTAATAGGTAGACTAGTATCACTCTAATGGGTAGACTGGTATCACTCTAATAGGTAGACTAGTATCACTCTAATGGGTAGACTGGTATCACTATAATAGGTCAAGACTAGTATCACTCTAATAGGTAAAATAGTATCACTCTAATAGGTAGAATAGTATCACTCTTGTAGGTAAAGACTAGCTATTACCCTATCTATCTGAATATATTATGTTTTCTCCTGAATAATTAAAGTGCAGTATACTCACTATCTATCCTATTGGCTCCCTATATGACCATGTCCTCATTATCTGGCCTATCCAACTCTGCTGTTAGCCCTCCAAGGTACCACTGTCCAATGCCCACTCGTCCACCGTCCTGAATAGTCACGAAGACTATTGGAACTGTTTCCCTGTATCTCTTCTGGAGTACCGCCTTGCGTCTTGTGTCGGATCGGGGTGGACTGATCAGCAACATCTTCAAAGGGCCTCTCTCTCTCTCTCTCTCCTCTCTCGGGACTTTGATGAGCCACTTCCTCTTCCTGTTGGATCAATAATGTCCTGCCCTCCACATGCCATCTCTATATCTGTCCCCAACGCTGAAACCAGCGCTTTGAGGAAGATTTTCTGAAGGCTCTTAACAGAGTCCATCACCCACACAGATGGCAAATCAAGGCACATTTGGATGGAAATGGCAAATTGATTTTTTTTCCCAAAATAGAAATTGGCAGAACATATACTGGTTGTTTTGTAGCCTGACAGATATAACCCCACACATACAACATTTACCCATAATGTGTTTGAAAACATGATGTAAATAGAATATACATATTCCAATCATGATTTTTATTAAATGGCAATTTGATTAGTTGAATGATAAGCCTCCCACTGGGAATGCATGTGAAGACACAATGAGGAACACTCAGACACAAGCACACATTTTATTTTGGACTGATCAACATCAACTTCAAAGGGTCTCTCTCTCTCTTCTCACTCTGGACTTTGATGAGCTACTTCCTCTTCCTGTTGGATCAATAATGTCCTGGCCTATGCCTCGTCAAAGGAGGGGTGGACCAGAGTTACAACATATAAATAGTGACAAGAGGAATTAATGACATACATAACGCAGAAGAGAGTAAAAAACAAAGACCCGTAGAAGAAAGGGAAAATAGAGTAAAAAACAAAGACCTGTAGAAGAAAGGGAAAGTAGAGTAAAAAACAAAGACCCCTAGAAGAAAGGGAAAGTAGAGTAAAAAACAAAGACGTGTAGAAGAAAGGGAAAGTAGAGTAAAAAACAAAGACCTGTAGAAGAAAGGGAAAGTAGAGTAAAAAACAAAGACCTGTAGAAGAAAGGGAAAGTAGAGTAAAAAACAAAGACCCGTAGAAGAAAGGGAAAGTAGAGTAAAAAACAAAGACGTGTAGAAGAAAGGGAAAGTAGAGTAAAAAACAAAGACGTGTAGAAGAAAGGGAAAGTAGAGTAAAAAACAAAGACGTGTAGAAGAAAGGGAAAGTAGAGTAAAAAACAAAGACCTGTAGAAGAAAGGGAAAGTAGAGTAAAAAACAAAGACGTGTAGAAGAAAGGGAAAGTAGAGTAAAAACAAAGACCTGTAAAAAACAAAGACCTGTAGAAGAAAGGAAAGTAGAGTAAAAAACAAAGACGTGTAGAAGAAAGGGAAAGTAGAGTAAAAAACAAAGACCTGTAGAAGAAAGGGAAAGTAGAGTAAAAAACAAAGACGTGTAGAAGAAAGGGAAAGTAGAGTAAAAAACAAAGACGTGTAGAAGAAAGGGAAAGTAGAGTAAAAAACAAAGACGTGTAGAAGAAAGGGAAAGTAGAGTAAAAAACAAAGACGTGTAGAAGAAAGGGAAAGTAGAGTAAAAAACAAAGACCTGTAGAAGAAAGGGAAAGTAGAGTAAAAAACAAAGACCTGTAGAAGAAAGGGAAAGTAGGGTAAAAAACAAAGACCTGTAGAAGAAAGGGAAAGTAGAGTAAAAAACAAAGACGTGTAGAAGAAAGGGAAAGTAGGGTAAAAAACAAAGACCTGTAGAAGAAAGGGAAAGTAGAGTAAAAAACAAAGACCTGTAGAAGAAAGGGAAAGTAGAGTAAAAAACAAAGACCTGTAGAAGAAAGGGAAAGTAGAGTAAAAAACAAAGACCTGTAGAAGAAAGGGAAAGTAGAGTAAAAAACAAAGACCTGTAGAAGAAAGGGAAAGACCTGTAGAAGAAAGGGAAAGTAGAGTAAAAAAAACAAAGACCTGTAGAAGAAAGGAAAGTAGAGTAAAAAACAAAGACCCGTAGAAGAAAGGGAAAGTAGATTAAAAAACAAAGACGTGTAGAAGAAAGGGAAAGTAGAGTAAAAAACAAAGACCTGAGAAGAAAGGGAAAAAACAAAGTAGAAAAAACAAAGTAAAAAAAACAAAGACCTGTAGAAGAAAGGGAAAGTAGGGTAAAAACAAAGACCTGTAGAAGAAAGGGAAAGTAGAGTAAAAAACAAAGACCTGTAGAAGAAAGGGAAAGTAGAGTAAAAAACAAAGACGTGTAGAAGAAAGGGAAAGTAGAAAAAAACAAAGACCTGTAGAAGAAAGGGAAAGTAAAAAACAAAGACCTGAGAAAGGGAAAGTAAAAAAAACAAAGACCTGTAGAAGAAAGGGAAAGACCTAGAGTAAAAACAAAGACCTGTAGAAGAAAGGGAAAGTAGAGTAAAAACAAAGACGTGTAGAAGAAAGGGAAAGTAGAGTAAAAAACAAAGACCTGTAGAAGAAAGGGAAAAAACAAAGTAGAGTAAAAAAAAGACAAAGGGAAAGTGTAAAAAACAAAGACCTGTAGAAGAAAGGGAAAGTAGAGTAAAAAACAAAGACCCGTAGAAGAAAGGAAAGTAGAGTAAAAACAAAGACCTGTAGAAGAAAGGGAAAGTAGAAAAACAAAGTAAAAAACAAAGACGTGAAGAAGAAAGGGAAAAACAAAGTAGAAGAAAGGGAAAGTAAAAAAAACAAAGACGTGTAGAAGAAAGGGAAAGTAGAGTAAAAAACAAAGACCTGTAGAAGAAAGGGAAAGTAGAGTAAAAAACAAAGACCTGTAGAAGAAAGGGAAAGTAGAGTAAAAACAAAGACCCGTAGAAGAAAGGGAAAGTAGAGTAAAAAACAAAGACCCGTAGAAGAAAGGAGTAAAAACAAAGAAAGTGTAGAGTAAAAAAAACAAAGACCTGTAGAAGAAAGGGAAAGTAGAGTAAAAAACAAAGACGTGTAGAAGAAAGGGAAAGTAGAGTAAAAAACAAAGACGTGTAGAAGAAAGGGAAAGTAGAGTAAAAAACAAAGACCCGTAGAAGAAAGGGAAAGTAGAGTAAAAAACAAAGACCCGTAGAAGAAAGGGAAAGTAGAGTAAAAAACAAAGACCTGTAGAAGAAAGGGAAAGTAGAGTAAAAAACAAAGACCTGTAGAAGAAAGGGAAAGTAGAGTAAAAAACAAAGACCTGTAGAAGAAAGGGAAAGTAGAGTAAAAAACAAAGACCTGTAGAAGAAAGGGAAAGTAGAGTAAAAAACAAAGACCTGTAGAAGAAAGGGAAAGTAGAGTAAAAAACAAAGACGTGTAGAAGAAAGGGAAAGTAGAGTAAAAAACAAAGACCTGTAGAAGAAAGGGAAAGTAGAGTAAAAAACAAAGACCCGTAGAAGAAAGGGAAAGTAGAGTAAAAAACAAAGACCCGTAGAAGAAAGGGAAAGTAGAGTAAAAACTAGGATTAGTTAAAGTAATCAACATCTCCGTACTTGATGAGACGTATCTCCGATGTCATTCAGTCCCAGAGCCACGCAGCCTGCTGCAGATATGTAACAAAAAAAATATAATTAAAGTGCAGTATACTCACTATCTATCCTATTGGCTCCCTATATGAGCATGTCCTCATTATCTGGCCTTATCCAACTCTGCTGTTAGCCCTCCAAGGTACCACTGTCCAATGCCCACTCGTCCACCGTCCTGAATAGTCAGGAAGACTACTGGAACTGTTTCCCTGTATCTCTTCTGGAGTACCGCCTTGCGTCTTGTGTCGGATCGGGGTGGACTGATCTTCTGGTCCACCCCTCCTTTGACGAGGCAGAGGTCAGGACATTATTGATCCAACAGGAAGAGGAAGTGGCTCATCAAAGTCCAGAGTGAGAAGAGAGAGAGAGACCCTTTGAAGATGTTGCTGATCAGTCCAAAATAAAAATGTGCCTTCCCATGCACACGCTACCGTATGGGAGATACCAGGGTTGGACAGGAAACTGTATTTCTTAATGTGATGGATGTGGCACAGCGGTCCAAGGCACTGCTTCTCAGTACTAGAAGCGTCACTACAGACCCTGGTTCGATTCCAGGCTGTATCACAACCGTTTGTGATTGGGAGTCTCATAGAGCGGCGTAGTCCGGGTTTGAATTGTAGTCTAATTACACATTATACTGAGGAGGATTTGTAGTCTAGTTACACATTATACGGCAGGCTGCCTAGTGGTTAAATCGTTGGACTAGTAACCGAACAGGTTGCAAGTTCAAACCCTGTTCGAGCTGACAAGGGTACAAATCTGTTGTTCTGCCCCTGAACAGGCAAAGGTTAACCCACTGTTCAACATTTTAAATAAGAATTTGTTCTTATTGTTCTTATCTCTATCTCTCTCTACTTCCTTTCCTCATCTGCTTTCCTGATTAGCAGGGTTTCCCTCAAAAACAGATTTTCTTACAACACAATTCATACAGTAACACTTTACATAATGGTGATGAGAGTGTAGATCCAAGAAACGGGACACCTTTAAAATGTAGGTAAATTACAGTGTTACCAATCCCAAAAGAGGATAAAAAATAGGATTCTTCTGTGTTCTAAGGAGGGATATCTACATTCATTATTTTGAGAGGTCAATGAAAATCCTTCCTCCAGACTCCTACCAATCATATTACCGTATCAGACTGTGGTGTATGATCTGACAGAAGGGAAAATAAATCATATTACCGTATCAGACTGTGGTGTATGATCTGACAGAAGGGAAAATAAATCATATTACCGTATCAGACTGTGGTGTATGATCTGACAGAAGGGAAAATAAATCATATTACCGTATCAGACTGTGGTGTATGATCTGACAGAAGGGAAAATAAATCATATTACCGTATCAGACTGTGGTGTATGATCTGACAGAAGGGAAAATAAATCATATTACCGTATCAGACTGTGGTGTATGATCTGACAGAAGGGAAAATAAAACCCTTGTGCAGCAGGTTGGAAGATTTCCCCAAAGGCTCTCTCTCTCTCATCGCTATCTCTGTCTCTCTCTTTATCGCTATCTCTATCTCTCTCTCATCGCTATCTCTGTCTCTCTCTCAATCTCTCTCTCATCGCTATCTCTATCTCTCTCTTTATCGCTATCTCTATCTCTCTCTCATCGCTATCTCTATCTCTCTCTCATCGCTATCTCTGTCTCTCTCTCATCGCTATCTCTGTCTCTCTCTCTCATCGCTATATCTGTCTCTCTCTCATCGCTATCTCTGTCTCTCTCTTTATCGCTATCTCTATCTCTCTCTCATCGCTATCTCTGTCTCTCTCTTTATCGCTATCTCTATCTCTCTCTTTATCGCTATCTCTATCTCTCTCTCATCGCTATCTCTGTCTCTCTCTTTATCGCTATCTCTATCTCTCTCTCATCGCTATCTCTGTCTCTCTCTTTATCTCTGTCTCTCTCATTCTCTCTTTCTCTCATCGCTATCTCTGTCTCTCTCTCTCATCACTATCTCTGTCTCTCTCTCATCGCTATCGCTGTCTCTCTCTTTATCATTATCTCTCTCTGTCATCGCTATCTCTGTCTCTCTCTTTATCGCTATCTCTCTCTCTCATCGCTATCTCTCTCTCTCTCTCTCTCATCGCTATCTCTGTCTCTCTCTCATCGCTATCTCTGTCTCTCTTTATTGCTATCTCTCTGTCTCTCTCTCATCGCTATCTCTGTCTCTCTTTATTGCTATCTCTCTGTCTCTCTCTTTATCGCTATCTCTATCTCTTTATTGCTCTCTCTCTCTCTCTCATCGCTATCTCTATCTCTATCTTTATATCTCCCTCTCTCTCTCTCTCTCTCTCTCTCTCTCTCTCTGTCTCTCTCTCTCTCTCTCTCTCTCTCTCTCTCTCATTGCTATCTCTCTCTTTATCACTATCTCTCTCTCTCTCTCTCGCTCTTATCGCTATCTCTATCTCGCTCATAATCGCTATCTCTCTCTTTATCACTATATATGTCTCTCTCTCTTTCTCTCTCGCTCTCATCGCTATATCTAGCTCTCTCTTTATTGCTATCTCTATCTCTCTCTCTCTCTCTCTCTCATTGCTATCTCTCTCTTTATCACTATCTCTCTCTCTCGCTCTTATCGCTATCTCTATCTCGCTCTGTATCGCTATCTCTCTCTTTATCACTATATATGTCTCTCTCTCTTTCTCTCTCGCTCTCATCGCTATATCTAGCTCTCTCTTTATTGCTATCTCTATCTCTCTCTCTCTCTATATATATCTCTACCTCTCTCTTTATCGCTATCTCTCTATCTTTCTCTATATCTCTACCTCTCTCTTTATCGCTATCTCTGTATCTCTCTCTCCCTTTATCTCTATCTCTCTCTGTCATCGCTATCTATCTCTGTCTCGGTCTACCACATTAATAGACAAGGGGTAGCTTTATTACATTCACAGACAAAGGGGGTGGACACATTACCTTCACAGACAAAGGGGGTGGACACATTACATTCCCAGACAAAGGGGGTGGACATAATACCTTCACAGACAAAGGGGGTGGACATACTACATTCACAGACAAAGAGGGTAGACATACTACATTCACAGACAAAGAGGGTAGATATACTACATTCACAGACAAAGAGGGTAGATATACTACATTCACAGACAAAGAGGGTAGATATACTACATTCACAGACAAAGAGGGTAGATATACTACATTCACAGACAAAGAGGGTAGATATACTACATTCACAGACAAAGAGGGTAGATATACTACATTCACAGACAGGGGGGTAGATATACTACATTCACAGACAGGGGGATAGATATACTACATTCACAGACAGGGGGGTAGATATACTACATTCACAGACAGGGGGATAGATATACTACATTCACAGACAGGGGGATAGATATACTACATTCACTATCAAATCTGGGTAGATATACTACATTCACAGACAGGGGGATAGATATCTCATCTCACTGACAAAGAGGGTAGATATACTACATTCACAGACAAATAGGGTAGATATACACATTCACAGACAAAGAGGGTAGATATACTACATTCACAGACAAAGAGGGTTATACTACATTCACAGACAAATAGGGTAGATATACTACATTCACAGACAAAGAGGGTAGATATACTACATTCACAGACAAAGGGGGATAGATATACTACATTCACAGACAAATAGGGTGATATACTACATTCACAGACAAAGAGGGTAGATATACTACATTCACAGACAGGGGATAGATAAACTACATTCACAGACAGGGGATAGATATACTACATTCACAGACAGGGGGATAGATATACTACATTCACAGACAAAGGGGTAGATATACTACATTCACAGACAAAGAGGGTAATATACTACATTCACAGACAAAGAGGGTAGATATACTACATTCACAGACAAAGAGGGTAAATAGATACTACATTCACAGACAGGGGGATAGATAAACTACATTCACAGACAGGGGGATAGATATACTACATTCACAGACAGGGGGATAGATATATTTAATTAATTCTGAGCCTGGCAAGGTTCGAAGGTACGGCAGTGTGTGTGGGGTGCTACCTCCGTGTGCAGGGGAGTGTGTGTGTGTGTGGGGGGGTGCTACCTCTGTGTGCAGGGAGTGTGTGTGTGTGTGTGGGGGTGCTGTGTGTGTGGGTGTGTGTGCGTGTGTGTGTGTGTGTGTGTGTGTGTGTGTGTGTGTGTGTGTGTGTGTGTGTGTGTGTGTGTGTGTGTGTGTGTGTGTGTGTGTGTGTGTGTGTGTGGGGTGCTACCTCCGTGTGCAGGGGAGTGTGTGTGTGGGAGGTGCTACCTCCGTGTGCAGGAGTGTGTGTGTGTGTGTGTGTGTGTGTGTGTGGTGCTACCTCCGTGTGCAGGGAGTGTGTGTGTTGGGTGGATATCTCAGCATGCAGGTGTGCTGTTCCACAGAGTTTTACCTCCGTGTGCAGGGAGTGTTGGACGCTGTATTCTGTGTGTGTGTGTGTGAACCTGTGTGTCCCTGTGTGTTCTCCTGTCATCACAGTTTAACCAACACGCAACTGTGGAAAGAATATTCACCTGATCAATGTGCCAGGGGAGGCAGGCTGTGGGAGGTGAACATGCCAGGAAAAAAATAATGTGTGTTTTTGTGTTGTGTGTGGCTGTGTGTGTGTGTGTGTGTGTGTGTGTGTGTGGGGTGCTACCTCCGTGTGCAGGCATGTGTGTGTGTGTCTTGGGCGTGTGTGTGTGTGGAGGGTGTGTCCGTGTGCAGGGAGTGTGTGTGTGTCTCGGGCGTGTGTGTGTGTGTGTCCTTGTGCAGGGGAGTGTGTGTGTGTGTGTGTTTGGGGGTGTCTCTGTGTGTGGGGAGTGTGTGTTTGCCCAGGTGCTGCCTCCGTGTAAAACCTGATGGTGTGGCCTGTGTGTAGCTGAAACCTGATGGTGGGCCTGTGTGTGTGTGTGTGATGGTGTGGCCTGCTACCTCCGTGTGCAGGGGTGATGGCGTGGCCTGTGTGTGTGTGCTAGAGACCTGATGGTGTGGTGTGTGTGTGTGTGATGGTGTGGCCTGTGTGTGTGTGTGTGTGTGTGGTGTTGGGTGGATATCTAGCATGATGGTGTGGCCTGAGTTTTAAGTAGGCTAGAAGGGGTTGATGGTGTGGCCTGTAGGGTGATGTGAAACCTGATGCCGTGTTCCCTATCATCACAGCTTTAACCAACACGCAACTGAAAGAATATTCACTCTGATCAATGTCACCACAAAGGCATGGTGTGGCAGAACATGCCAGGAAAAAATAATTGTATGTTTTTATGTTTCTAGAAACCTGTGTGTGTGTGTCTTGGGCATGTGTGTGTGTGTCTTGGGCATGGTGGGCGTGTGTGTGTGCTGTCCTGATGGTGTGGCCTGTGTGTGTGTGTCTCTGGGTGTGTCTGTGTGTAGCTAGGCCTGTGGTGTGTGTTTCTCGGCCTTGTGTGTGTGTGTCTAGAAACCTGATGGTGTGGCCTGGGCGTGTGTGTGTGTCTTGGGCGTGATGGTGTGGCCTGTAGTGTAGCTAGAAACCTGATGGTGTGGCCTGTAGTGTAGCTAGAAACCTGATGGTGTGGCCTGTAGTGTTGCTAGAAACCTGATGGTGTGGCCTGTAGTGTAGCTAGAAACCTGATGGTGTTGCCTGTAGTGTAGCTAGAAACCTGATGGTGTGGCCTGTAGTGTTGCTAGAAGCCTGGTGGTGTGGCCTGTAGTGTAGCTAGAAACCTGATGGTGTGGCCTGTAGTGTAGCTAGAAACCTGATGGTGTGGCCTGTAGTGTAGCTAGAAACCTGATGGTGTGGCCTGTAGTGTAGCTAGAAACCTGATGGTGTGGCCTGGGAGTGTTAGCTATAAACCTTTATGGTGTGGCCTGAAATAAGACAAGAAAAACTGATTTGAATGTGGCATAACTATTCACCACCAAAAATGCAATACTTTGTAACCACCTTTTTCAGAAACAACTGAAGTCTCTTGGTGTGTCTCTATAAGCTTGGCATTGGGCATTCTTCAATCCTGTTGGATGGGTTCTGCTGGTGTACAGCAATCTATAAGTCATACCACAGACTCTCAATTGGATTGAGGTCTGGGCTTTGACTAGGCCATTCCAATACATTTAAATGTTTCCCCTTAAACAACTTGAGTGTTGCTTTAGCAGTATGCTTAGGGTCATTGTCCTGCTGGAAGGTGAACCTCCGTCCCAGTCTAAAATCTCTGGAAGACTGAAACAGGTTTCCCTCAAGAATTTCCCTCTATTTAGCGCCATCTATCATTCTTTCAATTATGACCAGTTTCCCAGTCCCTGCTGATCAAAAACATGAAGGTGTTCTCGGGGTGGTGAGAGGTGTTGGGTTTGTGCCAGACGTAGCGTTTTCCTTGATGGCCAAAAAGATCAGTTTTAGTCTCATCTCACCAGAGTACCTTCTTCCATATATTTGGGGAGTCTCCCACATGACTTTTGGCGAACACCAAAAGTGTTTTTAAGAAATTGCTTTTTTCTGGCCACTCTTCCATAAAGCCTAGCTCGGTGGAGTCTACGGCTTAAAGTGGTCATATGGACAGATACTCTAATATCAGCTCAGAGTTTTGGTTGGCGGCCCTTTCTTGGCAGGTTTGTTGTTGTGCCATATTCTTTCCATTTTGTTTTATAATGGATTTAATGGTGCTCCGTGGGATGTTAAAAGTTTCTGATATTTTTTTATAACCCAACCTTGATCTGTACTTCTCCACAACTTTGTCCCTGAACTGTTTGGAGAGCTTCTTGGTCTTCATGGTGCTGCATGCTTGGTGGTGCCCCTTGCTTAGTGGTGTTGCAGACTCTGGGGTCTTTCAGAACGGGTGTATATGTACCGAGATCATGTGACAGATCATGTGACAAACAGGTGTACTTTATTTAACAAATTCTGAGACTTCTGAAGGTAATTGGTTGCACCAGATCTTATTTAGGGGCTTCATAGCAAAGGGGGTGAATACATATGCACGCACCACTTTTCACTTTTAAATTATTTTCATTTCACTTCACCAATTTGGACTATTTTGTGTCTGTCCATTACATGAAATTGGAATCCAAATAAAAATATACTTAAATGCCAGGTTGTAATGCAACAAAATAGCAAAAATGCCATGAGAGGGGTGAATACTTTTGCAAGGCACTACATGTGTTACATCTACTGTGTCTGTATGTGTTACATCTACTGATCTATATGTGTTACATCTACTGTGTCTGTATGTGTTACATCTACTGTGTCTGTATGTGTTACATCTACTGTGTCTGTATGTGTTACATCTACTGTGTCTGTATGTGTTACATCTACTGTGTCTGTATGTGTTACATCTACTGTGTCTGTATGTGTTACATCTACTGATCTATATGTGTTACATCTACTGTGTCTGTATGTGTTACATCTACTGTGTCTCCATGTGTTACATCTACTGTGTCTGTATGTGTTACATCTACTGTGTCTGTATGTGTTACATCTACTGTGTCTGTATGTGTTACATCTACTGTGTCTGTATGTGTTACATCTACTGTGTCTGTATGTGTTACATCTACTGTGTCTGTATGTGTTACATCTACTGTGTCTGTATGTGTTACATCTACTGATCTATATGTGTTACATCTACTGTGTCTCCATGTGTTACATCTACTGTGTCTGTATGTGTTACATCTACTGTGTCTGTATGTGTTACATCTACTGTGTCTGTATGTGTTACATCTACTGATCTATATGTGTTACATCTACTGATCTATATGTGTTACATCTACTGATCTATATGTGTTACATCTACTGATCTATATGTGTTACATCTACTGTGTCTGTATGTGTTACATCTACTGATCTATATGTGTTACATCTACTGATCTATATGTGTTACATCTACTGATCTATATGTGTTACATCTACTGTGTCTATATGTGTTACATCTACTGTGTCTGTATGTGTTACATCTACTGTGTCTGTATGTGTTACATCTACTGTGTCTGTATGTGTTACATCTACTGTGTCTGTATGTGTTACATCTACTGTGTCTCCATGTGTTACATCTACTGTGTCTGTATCTACTGTGTTACATCTACTGAGTCTATATGTGTTACATCTACTGTGTCTGTATGTGTTACATCTACTGATCTATATGTGTTACATCTACTGTGTCTGTATGTGTTACATCTACTGTGTCTCCATGTGTTACATCTACTGTGTCTGTATGTGTTACATCTACTGATCTATATGTGTTACATCTACTGATCTATATGTGTTACATCTACTGTGTCTGTATGTGTTACATCTACTGATCTATATGTGTTACATCTACTGTGTCTGTATGTGTTATATCTACTGATCTATATGTGTTACATCTACTGATCTATGTGTCTGTATGTGTTACATCTACTGATCTATATGTGTTACATCTACTGATCTATATGTGTTACATCTACTGTGTCTGTATGTGTTACATCTACTGTGTCTGTATGTGTTATATCTACTGATCTATATGTGTTACATCTACTGTGTCTGTATGTGTTACATCTACTGTGTCTGTATGTGTTACATCTACTGTGTCTGTATGTGTTACATCTACTGTGTCTCCATCTACTGTGTCTCCACATCTACTGTGTCTATATGTGTTACATCTACTGATCTATATGTTTACATCTACTGTGTCTGTATGTGTTACATCTACTGATCTATATGTGTTACATCTACTGTGTCTGTATGTGTTACATCTACTGTGTCTGTATGTGTTATATCTACTGATCTATATGTGTTACATCTACTGTGTCTGTATGTGTTACATCTACTGATCTATATGTGTTACATCTACTGTGTCTGTATGTGTTACATCTACTGTGTCTGTATGTGTTACATCTACTGATCTATATGTGTTACATCTACTGTGTCTGTATGTGTTACATCTACTGTGTCTGTATGTGTTACATCTGTGTCTGTGTCTGTGTCTGTATGTGTTACATCTACTGATCTATATGTGTTACATCTACTGTGTCTGTATGTGTTACATCTACTGATCTCTGTATGTGTCTACATCTACTGATCTATATGTGTTACATCTACTGATCTATATGTGTTACATCTACTGTGTCTGTATGTGTTACATCTACTGATCTATATGTGTTACATCTACTGTGTCTGTATGTGTTACATCTACTGATCTATATGTGTTACATCTACTGATCTATATGTGTTACATCTACTGATCTATATGTGTTACATCTACTGATCTATATGTGTTACATCTACTGTGTCTGTATGTGTTACATCTACTGTGTCTGTATGTGTTACATCTACTGTGTCTGTATGTGTTACATCTACTGATCTATTCATAGCGAATGGGGGTGAGTACATACAGCGGGGAAATCAATACATATGCACACACCACTTTCCTGTTTTTATGTTTTAAAACAAGTCATTTTTTTCATTTCACTTCACCAATTTTGACTATTTTTTGTATGTCCATTATATGGAATCCAGATAAAAATCAAGTTAATTAAATGACAGGTTGTAATGCAACAATTATAGGAAAAACGCCAAGAGGGATGAATAGTTTTGCAAGGCACTGTACATTCTGAGTTACATCTAGTACTAATTGTCCAATCTTTCTGACGTTACATAAGCCACGCTGCGGGAATCATAGATTATATGATCAGGTTTTAATTTTAAAAAACTTAACAGAAGAGGGCAGGGCAGAGCAAGGCGGGTGGAACCATAGCAGTTACTGTATGCTAGCAGGATGGTCCACATCTCCAATCATCAATGTTGTTTCCATAAGTGGACGAATTGGTCTAATGTGTGTTTGAACCCTCAACCCATAGCTACCTCTTCCAATTCAAATGATTAACAAAAAAAGTGAATAATGACAAAAAAATATGTATTTTTTTAGTGACTAGAGCACCAGAGATAAAAAATAAAAAAAATAAAGAGAAATTGAGACCAGTTCTGCGTGAGCGAGGCAGCAAAACAAACATCCCACCTACCCGGCTTCAATTCGGTCGTTTTATTTTAGAACAATGCATTCTAAAATAAATCACACTCGCCTCGTACTGTACACTGGCCTTTGGTGAGTTTAGGCCATTAAATAGATGTGTCCTGACCTGGCTGTAGTTTCCATTGGAGTTCCTTTAGACTGAGTTTGACTCCATGTAGAGAGGATGTTCGGTGGTTGATTAATTCTGTCTTTCTCACATTGAGGCCACCTGAGAAAGAGTTGCCGTGCACCTGTTTGTACCTGACTCCATCTGCACACCATTAAGGTCACAGGGTGACACAGGTTGACCTTAACATCAAGCAGTAGCCAGAAAACCTCGGGTCTAGAACAACAGTGTACAATTAACAGGGATTAAACAGAAACACATTGTGATTGGCAATATCTGCTCTCGTTCAACCAGCTTGCTTTCACTGATCGCATTACCCATGTGTTGGTGTACCCTGCCTGGTGTCCCTACCACACATCCAAGTAACTCTATTTGCAAACATCAATGGCTTGAAACACACACGAATGCACACACACACACCACACACAGACGTTGGCGCAAACACACACACACCGCACACAAACCCAGATGTTGAGGCTTTCCGTTATAAAAGATAGTGATGTTGATGCGATGGGTCCCAATGCAATTTAGAAGGAATTTAAAGGTAATGAATGTGCTCGAATGAAACCTGTGCCTTGAGGGCTTTTCCCGCGTGTGGTAGAGAGATTCTATATTATGGTGTGATGTCCGTACGTGCGCGCGCGCGTGTGTTTCTCTGTGTGTGTTTGCATGTGTGTGTGTGCGTACGGGCGCACGCGCGGTTACAGAAACAACAAAAGAGAGGTCAAGATACAACCATGATAACGGTCGGTTCTAAATGGCTACTCCGTACTAAGTGCCTTGGAACAAATTGAGCCCAATGACCCCCCCCCCCCCATTCTAGTTGATGAATGATTCCATTTCGAGGTTCAACTCAACGTGGAAAATATTAATATACTGTGAACATGTTAAGGATTTCATTTTTTATCAGCAATATGACTTAACGATCGGATTTATTCTCCTTGATTTTATCACACCAGACGGTGGGAGAAAAAACATGATATTGAGTTCAGTTGTGAATGCTAGTGTTAGTGCTATCAAAGCTCGGTCAGTGACTGACCCGTTCTCCCCTCATCTTGACAGCACACAGAACAATATCCTGACCAACTGTGACAAATTCATTTTGAACAAATGACCTTCTCAAGCAGAACGGTTTCCATATTATTCTCTACAACAGTCCATTAATGTAAGTATAATAGATAGGGAATCTAGCTAGCTCCTGTGCTCAATAGAGAAAGCGTGACCTGCTAACACCTGGATTGTTGTGACGTACGTTGTTTGAAGGAGACCAAGGCGCAGTGTAATTTGTGGTCATCATATTTATTTCAAGGAGAACCAGCAACAAAATAACACCGTGAAACCGAAATGTACTGCCTTGTAGGGTTCAACAGCAACAATACAAGGACAAGATCCCACAACATAGGTGGGGAAAAAGGCTGCCTAAGTATGGTTCCCAATCAGAGACAACGATAGACAGCTGCCTCTGTTTGGGAACCATACGGTCAAAACACACAGAAATACAACACATAGAATGCCCACCCAAATCACACCCTGACCAAACCAAATAGAGACATAAAAAAGTCTCTCTAAGGTCAGGGTGTGACAATTGTAGCCTTGTTAGAAAGGCAACGCCTATTATTGTATGAGTCACTTCGCTTGGCACAAACTATCAATATGCATCTCTCAGGTGTGAAAATACCCCAATAAACTCTCCTGGTTATGAAATCAATGGAGTCAATGTATTCAACCACCCATTCCATTCCGTCCCATTGATGTGATTATACCCTTCAACTATATTATATTCATTTATGAAGGCATATACAGTACATGCCATAGGAGAAGTATATCTTTCTAACAGTCTAGCAGAGCAGGTATTAGTTTCTAATAGGCTTCCTAGGTTTTAATTAGGGAGGAATCCTTGTTATGGTAGACAGATGGCAGAATCCTCTTTCTTTTTAAAGTCACGCTAATTAAAATCCTCAGAGCGGCTCATTCTAACCAGAACACCTGATAAGGATTTAGCCAAGTAATAAGGAACCTGAAAACCTTTGCGCTTCGTAATAGAAACCAATCAATTCGTCACAAACCACCTTTTGCAAGTTTTCTGGAGATTTCTGAGAATTCATGTAGGTGCTGCAGAGCGTGATGATCTTAGGCTGCCATCTTGAATTTACACTGCTGTCCTTAAGACTGTTAATATTCATACATGTGTTTTACTTTCATATACTGGATTAGGTGTCTTTATAACCACTTTAATGACCAAACTACTACTATCATTACAAACATAATAGGGCTATGGAAATCTAGGGGAGCCCTGGGATGGTTATCACATGGCTTGGTTGTCACAGTGCTGTGTGGTCTGAATCTCTTCTCATTCACAGGGAAGCCCTTCACATGTCATCTCTCTAGCTATCCCCAACGCTATGAAACCAGCGCTTTGAGGAGGGTTTTCAGAAGGCTCTCAACAATGCAGATGGCAAATCAAGGCACATTTGGAAGGAAATGGAAAATGGCTTTTTTTCTCTGAATAGACTCTGGCAGAAAAGATACTGGCTGTGGTGTAGCCTGACAGACATAACCCCACACACAATATAACAACCACTTATTTATATTTTTTCAAATCTTATTTATCTTTTTCCACAGTTTTGTTGCACTACAGCCTAAATTGAGCAATTATTAAATTGAGAATTTGCGTCACAGTTCTACACACCATACCCCATAATGTCAATGTTCTACACACCATACCCCATAATGTCAAAGTTCTACACACCATACCCCATAATGTCAAAGTTCTACACACCATACGCCATAATGTCAAAGTTCTACACACCATACCCCATAATGTCAAAGTGGAATTATGTTTTTTTTTATGTTCAGAAATGAATTACAAATGAAAAGCTGAAATGTCGTGAGACACTAAGTATTTAACCCCTAAATACGTTTAGGAGTAAAAATGTCCTTAACAACTATCACAATATGTTTCATTGACTCACTCTGTGTGCAATAGTAGTGTTTCAAATTATTTTTGTATGACTAACTTAACTCTGTACCCCAAAAGTATCAGTCGAGCAGTGAAGATGTTCCTTCGCAAATAAGTGTTACAATTTCCATCAGCACATTTTTGGTCATTTTTATGGGAAAGGGATCGTAAGTAAGCATTTTATGGTAAAGTCTTCACATGTTGATTTCGGCACATCTGACAAATACAATTTGATTTGATATATAAATGACTAGCCTTTCCCCCTTTTTTCAAATCAATCCCAGTTCAATAACTGAGTGTCTCCTGTGTACTAACGGCCAATGCAGGATTCGTGGAAACCAACAAGTCCCGATTCAAGACTATCTCCTTCAATATCATCTGATTCAAGACAATCTACTTCAAGACTGTCTGATTCAAGAGTGTCTGCTCCAAGACTCTCTGATTCAAGACAATCTACTTCAAGACTATCTGATTCAAGAGTGTCTGCTTCAAGACTCTCTGATTCAAGACAATCTACTTCAAGACTATCTGATTCAGGAGTGTCTGCATCAAGACTCTCTGATTCAAGAGTGTCTACTTCAAGACTATCTGATTCAAGACAATCTACTTCAAGACTATCTGATTCAGGAGTGTCTGCATCAAGACTCTCTGATTCAAGAGTGTCTACTTCAAGACTATCTGATTCAAGACAATCTACTTCAAGACTATCTGATTCAGGAGTGTCTGCATCAAGACTCTCTGATTCAAGACAATCTACTTCAAGACTATCTGATTCAGGAGTGTATGCATCAAGACTCTCTGATTCAAGAGTGTCTACTTCAAGACTATCTGATTCAAGACAATCTACTTCAAGACTATCTGATTCAGGAGTGTCTGCATCAAGACTCTCTGATTCAAGACAATCTACTTCAAGACTCTCTGATTCAAGAGTGTCTGCTTCAAGACTATCTGATTCAAGACAATCTACTTCAAGACTCTCTGATTCAAGAGTGTCTGCTTCAAGACTCTCTGATTCAAGACAATCTACTTCAAGACTCTCTGATTCAAGAGTGTCTGCTTCAAGACTATCTGATTCAAGACAATCTACTTCAAGACTATCTGATTCAAGAGTGTCTGCTTCAAGACTATCTGATTCAAGACAATCTACTTCAAGACTCTCTGATTCAAGAGTGTCTGCTTCAAGACTCTCTGATTCAAGACAATCTACTTCAAGACTCTCTGATTCAAGAGTGTCTGCTTCAAGACTATCTGATTCAAGACAATCTACTTCAAGACTATCTGATTCAATAGTGTCTGCTCCAAGACTCTCTGATTCAAGAGTGTCTGCTTCAAGACTATCTGATTCAAGAGTGTCTGCTTCAAGACTCTCTGATTCAAGAGTGTCTACTTCAAGACTATCTGATTCAAGACAATCTACTTCAAGACTATCTGATTCAGGAGTGTCTGCATCAAGACTCTCTGATTCAAGAGTGTCTACTTCAAGACTATCTGATTCAAGACAATCTACTTCAAGACTATCTGATTCAGGAGTGTCTGCATCAAGACTCTCTGATTCAAGAGTGTCTTCTTCAAGACTATGTGCTGTATGTCTGTGCTTCTCCTCATTTCACCAGGTGAAGATGCTTTATCTGGACCTACTAACATAATGTAATCAGGAAACAGTTTATACTTAGGTGAAGACTAGGTATTTTCATTCTTTATCATCAACATAATAATCATAAACTCAGAAAAAAAAAGAAATGTCCTCTCACTGTCAACTGCGTTAACTTTCAGCAAACTTTACATGTGTAAATATGTGTATCAACTTAACAAGATTCAACAACTGAGACATAAACTGAACAGGTTCCACAGACAAGTGACTAACAGAAATGGAATAATGTGTCTCTAAACAAAGGGGGGGGGGGGGTCAAAATCAAAAGTAACAGTCAGTATCTGGTTTGGCCACCAGCTGCATTAAGTACTGTACTGTAGTGCATCTCCTCCTCATGGACTCCACCAGATTTGCCAGTTCTTGCTGTAAGATGTTACCCCACTCTTCCACCAAGGCACCTTCAAGTTACCAGAAATGTCTGGGGGGAATAGCCCTAGACCTCACCCTCTGATCCAACAGGTCCCAGACGTGCTCAATGTGACTGAGATCCGGACTCTTCGCATGTCATGGCAGAACACCGACATTCCTGTCTTGCAGGAAATCACGCACAGAACAAGCAGTATGGCTGGTGGCATTGTCATGCTGAAGGGTCATGACAGGATGAGCCTGCAGGAAGGGTACCACATGAGGGAGGAGGATATCTTCACTGTAACGCACAGCGTTGAGATTGCCTGCAATGACAACAAGCTCAGTCCGATGATGCTGTGACACACTGCCCCAGACCATGACGGACCCTCCACCTCCAAATCGATGCCGCTCCAGAGTTCAGGCTCATTCTTTCAATGATAAACACAAATCCGACCATCACCCCTGTTGACACAAAACCGCGACTCGTCAGTGAAGAGCACTTTTTTCCATTCCTGTCTGCTCCAGCGACGGTGGGTTTGTGCCCATGGGTGATGTTGTTGCCGGTGATGTCTGGTGAGGTTCTGCCTTACAACAGGCCTACAAGCCCTCAGTCCAGCCTATTGCGGACAGTCTGAGCACTGATGGAGGGATTGTGCGTTCCTGGTGTAACTCGAGCCGTTGTTGTCATCCTGTACCTGTCCCACAGGTGTGATGTTCGGATGTACCGATCCTGTGCAGGTGTTGTTACACGTGGTCTGCCACTGCGAGGACGATCAGCTGTCCATCCTGTATCCCTGTATCGCTGTCTTAAGCGTCTCACAGTATGGACATTGCAATTTATTGCTTTGGCCACATCTGTAGTCCTCCTGCCTCCTTGCAGCCTGCCTAAGGTATGTTCACGCAGATGAGCAGGGACCCTGGGCATCTTTCTTTTGGTGTTTTTCAGAGTCAGTAGAAAGTCCTCTTTAGTGTCCTAATTTTTCATAACTGTGAACTTATTTGCCTACCGTCTGTAAGCAGTTAGTGTCTTAACAACCGTTCCACAATCATAGGAAACAGTTTAAATTATCACTGAAAGACAGGGTCCTGAAAAAGGGAAGTTTCTTTTTTTTTTTTTTTGTAAGCTCAATTTATGATTCTATAGGCACATGGATTAGTCGCTTATGATGACAACGTGCTGTACAAAACCAAGAAGCGTAATCTATAATTTGAGGCCTTATTCAATTAAAACTGGTATCGAGACGTTGACGGACCTCATCCCTCCAATCCATTTGGCCAGGATTATATACCATGGTGTGTATTTCAACTCTATCCCAGGGTTTATATGCTGTGTATTTCAACTCTATCCCGGGGTTTATATGGTGTGTATTTCAACTCTATCCCAGGGTTTATAGGGTGTGTATTTCAACTCTATCCCGGGGTTTATATGGTGTGTATTTCAACTCTATCCCAGGGTTTAGATGGTGTGTATTTCAACTCTATCCCGGGGTTTATATGGTGTGTATTTCAACTCTATCCCGGGGTTTATATGGTGTTTATTTCAACTCTATCCCGGGGTTTATACGGTGTGTATTTCAACTCTATCCCAGGGTTTAGAGGGTGTGTATTTCAACTCTATCCCAGGGTTTATATGGTGTTTATTTAAACTCTATCCCAGGGTTTATATGGTGTTTATTTAAACTCTATCCCAGGGTTTATATGGTGTTTATTTAAACTCTATCCCAGGGTTTATATGGTGTGTATTTCAACTCTATCCCAGGGTTTAGAGGGTGTGTATTTCAACTCTATCCCAGGGTTTATATGGTGTGTATTTCAACTCTATCCCGGGGTTTAGAGGGTGTGTATTTCAACTCTATCCCGGGGTTTATATGGTGTGTATTTCAACTCTATCCCGGGGTTTATATGGTGTGTATTTCAACTCTATCCCGGGGTTTATATGGTGTTTATTTCAACTCTATCCCAGGGTTTAGAGGGTGTGTATTTCAACTCTATCCTGAGATTTACAGGGTGTCTGATTTAAAGGAGTACAATACGGACATCATTATTAGAAAAAATTACGTGACACTTAATTCGATTTACTTTTTAAATTATAATAAATAATGGGCGCTGAATGACATTTTATACCTGATTCAACTTTCATAAATCTTTTTAATTAGTTTCGTTCCCCTATAGGCTTTAAATGTCATTCCTTGAACTGGGAAACATGGCCTCCCTCTCAAAAAAACATGAAACTTTGGAATTAAATCAGAAGACGAAAAAAAAACACTCCCCATCCGTTTACAACATGTCCATTACATGTCCATTACATGTCTATTACATGTCCATTATATGTCCATTATATGTCCATTATATGTCCATTACATGTCTATTACATGTCTATTACATGTCCATTACATGTCCATTACATGTCTATTACATGTCCATTATATGTCCATTATATGTCCATTACATGTATATTATATGTCCATTATATGTCCATTACATGTCCATTACATGTCCATTACATGTCTATTATATGTCCATTACATGTCTATTACATGTCTATTACATGTCTATTATATGTCCATTATATGTCTATTACATGTCCATTACATGTCTATTACATGTCTATTACATGTCTATTACATGTCCATTATATGTCCATTACATGTCCATTACATGTCCATTACATGTCTATTACATGTCTATTATACGTCTTTATATCCATTACATGTATATTATATGTCTATTACATGTCTATTATGTCTATTACATGTCTATTACATGTCTATTACATGTCTATTACATGTCTATTATATGTCCATTACATGTCTATTATATGTCCATTATATGTCTATTATATGTCCATTACATGTCTATTATATGTCTTTATATCCATTACATGTATATTATATGTCTATTACATGTCTATTATGTCTATTACATGTCTATTACATGTCTATTACATGTCTATTATACGTCCATTACATGTCTATTATCTGTCCATTATATGTCCATTACATGTCCATTACATGTCTATTATATGTCCATTATATGTCCATTACATGTCCATTACATGTCTATTATATGTCCATTATATGTCCATTATATATCCATTACATGTCTATTATATGTCCATTATATGGCCATTACATGTCCATTATATGTCCATTACATGTCTATTACATGTCCATTATATGTCTATTATATGTCCATTATATGTCCATTACATGTCTATTACATGTCTATTACATGTCCATTACATGTCCATTATATGTCTATTATATGTCTATTACATGTCTATTATATGTCTTTATATCCATTACATGTCTATTACATGTCTATTACATGTCCATTACATGTCCATTACATGTCCATTATATGTCCATTATATGTCCATTACATGTCTATTACATGTCTATTACATGTCCATTATATGTCCATTACATGTCTATTACATGTCCATTATATGTCCATTACATGTCTATTACATGTCTATTACATGTCCATTATATGTCCATTACATGTCCATTACATGTCCATTACATGTCTATTACATGTCTATTATACGTCTTTATATCCATTACATGTATATTATATGTCTATTACATGTCTATTATGTCTATTACATGTCTATTACATGTCTATTACATGTCTATTACATGTCTATTATATGTCCATTACATGTCTATTATATGTCCATTATATGTCTATTATATGTCCATTACATGTCTATTATATGTCTTTATATCCATTACATGTATATTATATGTCTATTACATGTCTATTATGTCTATTACATGTCTATTACATGTCTATTACATGTCTATTATACGTCCATTACATGTCTATTATCTGTCCATTATATGTCCATTACATGTCCATTACATGTCTATTATATGTCCATTATATGTCCATTACATGTCCATTACATGTCTATTATACGTCTTTATATCCATTACATGTATATTATATGTCTATTACATGTCTATTATATGTCCATTACATGTCCATTACATGTCCATTACATGTATATTATATGTCTATTACATGTCTATTATATGTCCATTATATGTCTTTATATCCATTACATGTCCATTACATGTCTATTACATGTCTATTATACGTCTTTATATCCATTACATGTATATTATATGTCTATTACATGTCTATTATATGTCTATTATATGTCTATTATATGTCTTTATATCCATTACATGTATATTATATGTCTATTACATGTATATTATATGTCTATTACATGTCTATTATGTCTATTACATGTCTATTACATGTCTATTACATGTCTATTATATGTCCATTACATGTCTATTATCTGTCCATTATATGTCCATTACATGTCTATTACATGTCCATTACATGTCTATTACATGTCCATTACATGTCCATTACATGTCTATTACATGTATATTACATGTCCATTACATGTCTATTATATGTCCATTATATGTCCATTACATGTCCATTACATGTCTATTATATGTCCATTATATGTCCATTATATGTCCATTATTTGTCCATTACATGTCCATTACATGTCTATTATATGTCTTTATATCCATTACATGTCTATTACATGTCTATTACATGTCCATTACATGTCCATTATATGTCCATTATTTGTCCATTACATGTCCATTACATGTCTATTATATGTCTTTATATCCATTACATGTCCATTACATGTCCATTATATGTCCATTACATGTCCATTATATGTCCATTACATGTCTATTACATGTCTATTACATGTCCATTATATGTCCATGACATGTCTATTACATGTCCATTACATGTCCATTACATGTCCATTATATGTCCATTACATGTCTATTACATGTCTATTACATGTCCATTATATGTCCATTACATGTCCATTACATGTCCATTACATGTCTATTATATGTCTTTATATCCATTACATGTCCATTACATGTCTATTATATGTCTATTACATGTCTATTATATGTCCATTATATGTCTATTATATGTCCATTACATGTCTATTATATATCCATTACATGTCTATTATATGTCTTTATATCCATTACATGTATATTATATGTCTATTACATGTCTATTATGTCTATTACATGTCTATTACATGTCTATTACATGTCTATTATACGTCCATTACATGTCTATTATCTGTCCATTATATGTCCATTACATGTCCATTACATGTCTATTATATGTCCATTATATGGCCATTACATGTATATTATATGTCCATTATATGTCCATTACATGTCCATTATATGTCCATTACATGTCTATTATATGTCCATTACATGTCCATTATATGTCCATTACATGTCTATTACATGTCCATTAAATGTCCATTATATGTCCATTACATGTCCATTACACGTCCATTACATGTATATTATATGTCTATTACATGTCTATTATATGTCCATTATATGTCTTTATATCCATTACATGTCCATTACATGTCTATTACATGTCTAGTATACGTCTTTATATCCATTACATGTATATTATATGTCTATTACATGTCTATTACATGTCTATTACATGTCTATTATATGTCTATTACATGTCTATTATATGTCTTTATATCCATTACATGTATATTATATGTCTATTACATGTCTATTATGTCTATTACATGTCTATTACATGTCTATTACATGTCTATTATATGTCCATTACATGTCTATTATCTGTCCATTATATGTCCATTACATGTCCATTACATGTCCATTACATGTCTATTATATGTCTTTATATCCATTACATGTATATTATATGTCTATTACATGTCTATTATGTCTATTACATGTCTATTATATGTCTATTACATGTCTATTATATGTCTTTATATCCATTACATGTATATTATATGTCTATTACATGTCTATTATGTCTATTACATGTCTATTATATGTCTATTACATGTCTATTATATGTCCATTATATGTCCATTATATGTCCATTATTTGTCCATTACATGTCCATTACATGTCTATTATATGTCTTTATATCCATTACATGTCTATTACATGTCTATTACATGTCCATTACATGTCCATTACATGTCCATTATATGTCCATTACATGTCCATTATATGTCCATTACATGTCTATTACATGTCTATTACATGTCCATTATATGTCCATGACATGTCTATTACATGTCCATTACATGTCCATTACATGTCCATTATATGTCCATTACATGTCTATTACATGTCTATTACATGTCCATTATATGTCCATTACATGTCCATTACATGTCCATTACATGTCTATTATATGTCTATTATATGTCTATTAAATGTATATTATATGTCTTTATATCCATTACATGTATATTATATGTCTATTACATGTCTATTATGTCTATTACATGTCTATTACATGTCTATTACATGTCTATTACATGTCTATTATATGTCCATTACATGTCTATTATATGTCCATTATATGTCTATTATATGTCCATTACATGTCTATTATATGTCCATTACATGTCCATTATATGTCTATTACATGTCTATTACATGTCTATTACATGTCTATTATATATCCATTACATGTCTATTATATGTCTTTATATCCATTACATGTCCATTATATGTCTATTACATGTCTATTATATGTCTATTACATGTATATTATATGTCTATTACATGTCTATTACATGTCTATTACATGTCTATTATATGTCCATTACATGTCTATTATATGTTAATTATATGTCTATTATATGTCCATTACATGTCTATTATATATCCATTACATGTCTATTATATGTCTTTATATCCATTACATGTATATTATATGTCTATTACATGTCTATTATGTCTATTACATGTCTATTACATGTCTATTACATGTCTATTATATGTCCATTACATGTCTATTATCTGTCCATTATATGTCCATTACATGTCCATTACATGTCTATTATATGTCCATTATATGTCCATTATATGTACATTATTTGTCCATTACATGTCCATTACATGTCCATTACATGTCTATTATATGTCCATTATATGGCCATTACATGTATATTATATGTCCATTATATGTCCATTACATGTCCATTATATGTCCATTACATGTCTATTATATGTCCATTACATGTCCATTATATGTCCATTACATGTCTATTACATGTCCATTACATGTCCATTATATGTCCATTACATGTCCATTACACGTCCATTACATGTATATTATATGTCTATTACATGTCTATTATATGTCTATTATATGTCTATTATATGTCTTTATATCCATTACATGTATATTATATGTCTATTATATGTCTATTATATGTCCATTATATGTCTTTATATCCATTACATGTCTATTATATGTCCATTACATGTCCATTACATGTCCATTACATGTATATTATATGTCTATTATATGTCTATTATATGTCCATTATATGTCTTTATATCCATTACATGTCCATTATATGTCCATTACATGTCCATTACACGTCCATTACATGTATATTATATGTCTATTACATGTCCATTATATGTCTATTATATGTCTATTATATGTCTTTATATCCATTACATGTCCATTATATGTGTATTACATGTCTATTACATGTCTATTATATGTCTATTACATGTCTATTACATGTCTATTACATGTCTATTACATGTCTATTACATGTCTATTACATGTCTATTATATGTCCATTACATGTCCATTACATGTCCATTACATGTCTATTATATGTCCATTATATGTCCATTACATGTCTATTTTATGTACATTATATGTCCATTACATGTCCATTATATGTCCATTACATGTCTATTATCTGTCCATTATATGTCCATTACATGTCCATTACATGTCTATTATATGTCCATTACATGTCCATTACATGTCTATTATATGTCCATTATATGTCCATTATATGTCCATTATTTGTCCATTACATGTCCATTACATGTCTATTATATGTCCATTATATGGCCATTACATGTCTATTATATGTCCATTACATGTCCCTTATATGTCCATTACATGTCTATTACATGTCCATTAAATGTCCATTACACGTCCATTACATGTATATTATATGTCTATTACATGTCTATTATATGTCCATTATATGTCTTTATATCCATTACATGTCCATTACATGTCTATTACATGTCTATTACATGTCCATTACATGTCCATTATATGTCCATTACATGTCTATTACATGTCCATTACATGTCCATTACATGTCCATTATATGTCCATTACATGTCTATTACATGTCTATTACATGTCCATTACATGTCCATTACATGTCCATTACATGTCTATTATATGTCTATTATATGTCCATTATATGTCCATTACATGTCTATTACATGTCTATGACATGTCCATTACATGTCCATTACATGTCTATTATATGTCTATTATATGTCTATTAAATGTATATTATATATCTTTATATCCATTACATGTATATTATATGTCTATTACATGTCTATTATGTCTATTACATGTCTATTACATGTCTATTACATGTCTATTACATGTCTATTATATGTCCATTACATGTCTATTATATGTCCATTATATGTCTATTATATGTCCATTACATGTCTATTATATGTCCATTACATGTCCATTATATGTCTATTACATGTCTATTACATGTCTATTACATGTCTATTATACATCCATTACATGTCTATTATATGTCTTTATATCCATTACATGTCCATTATATGTCTATTACATGTCTATTATATGTCTATTACATGTATATTATATGTCTTTATATCCATTACATGTCTATTACATGTCTATTACATGTCCATTATATGTCCATGACATGTCTATTACATGTCCATTACATGTCCATTACATGTCCATTATATGTCCATTACATGTCTATTACATGTCTATTACATGTCCATTATATGTCCATTACATGTCCATTACATGTCCATTACATGTCTATTATATGTCTATTATATATCCATTACATGTCTATTATATGTCTTTATATCCATTACATGTCCATTATATGTCTATTACATGTCTATTATATGTCTATTACATGTATATTATATGTCTATTACATGTCTATTACATGTCTATTACATGTCTATTATATGTCCATTACATGTCTATTATATGTCCATTATATGTCTTTTATATGTCCATTACATGTCTATTATATATCCATTACATGTCTATTATATGTCTTTATATCCATTACATGTATATTATATGTCTATTACATGTCTATTATGTCTATTACATGTCTATTACATGTCTATTACATGTCTATTACATGTCTATTATATGTCCATTACATGTCTATTATCTGTCCATTATATGTCCATTACATGTCCATTACATGTCTATTATATGTCCATTATATGTCCATTATATGTCCATTATTTGTCCATTACATGTCCATTACATGTCCATTACATGTCTATTATATGTCCATTATATGGCCATTACATGTATATTATATGTCCATTATATGGCCATTACATGTATATTATATGTCCATTATATGTCCATTACATGTCCATTATATGTCCATTACATGTCCATTATATGTCCATTACATGTCCATTACATCCATTACATGTATATTATATGTCTATTACATGTCTATTATATGTCTATTATATGTCTATTATATGTCTTTATATCCATTACATGTATATTATATGTCTATTATATGTCTATTATATGTCCATTATATGTCTTTATATCCATTACATGTCTATTATATGTCCATTACATGTCCATTACACGTCCATTACATGTATATTATATGTCTATTATATGTCTATTATATGTCCATTATATGTCTTTATATCCATTACATGTCCATTATATGTCCATTACATGTCCATTACACGTCCATTACATGTATATTATATGTCTATTACATGTCCATTATATGTCTATTATATGTCTATTATATGTCTTTATATCCATTACATGTCCATTATATGTGTATTACATGTCTATTACATGTCTATTATATGTCTATTACATGTCTATTACATGTCTATTACATGTCTATTACATGTCTATTACATGTCCATTACATGTCTATTATATGTCCATTACATGTCCATTACATGTCCATTACATGTCTATTATATGTCCATTATATGTCCATTACATGTCTATTTTATGTACATTATATGTCCATTACATGTCCATTATATGTCCATTACATGTCTATTATCTGTCCATTATATGTCCATTACATGTCCATTACATGTCTATTATATGTCCATTACATGTCCATTACATGTCTATTATATGTCCATTATATGTCCATTATATGTCCATTATTTGTCCATTACATGTCCATTACATGTCTATTATATGTCCATTATATGGCCATTACATGTCTATTATATGTCCATTACATGTCCATTATATGTCCATTACATGTCTATTACATGTCCATTAAATGTCCATTATATGTCCATTACATGTCCATTACACGTCCATTACATGTATATTATATGTCTATTACATGTCTATTATATGTCCATTATATGTCTTTATATCCATTACATGTCCATTACATGTCTATTACATGTCTATTACATGTCCATTACATGTCCATTATATGTCCATTACATGTCTATTACATGTCCATTACATGTCCATTACATGTCCATTATATGTCCATTACATGTCTATTACATGTCTATTACATGTCCATTACATGTCCATTACATGTCTATTATATGTCTATTATATGTCCATTATATGTCCATTACATGTCTATTACATGTCTATTACATGTCCATTACATGTCCATTACATGTCTATTATATGTCTATTATATGTCTATTAAATGTATATTATATATCTTTATATCCATTACATGTATATTATATGTCTATTACATGTCTATTATGTCTATTACATGTCTATTACATGTCTATTACATGTCTATTACATGTCTATTATATGTCCATTACATGTCTATTATATGTCCATTATATGTCTATTATATGTCCATTACATGTCTATTATATGTCCATTACATGTCCATTATATGTCTATTACATGTCTATTACATGTCTATTACATGTCTATTATACATCCATTACATGTCTATTATATGTCTTTATATCCATTACATGTCCATTATATGTCTATTACATGTCTATTATATGTCTATTACATGTATATTATATGTCTTTATATCCATTACATGTCTATTACATGTCTATTACATGTATATTATATGTCTATTACATGTCTATTACATGTCTATTACATGTCTATTATATGTCCATTACATGTCTATTATATGTCCATTATATGTCTATTATATGTCCATTACATGTCTATTACATGTCTATTATATGTCCATTACATGTCTATTATATGTCCATTATATGTCCATTACATGTCCATTACATGTCTATTATATGTCCATTATATGTCCATTACATGTCCATTATATGTCCATTACATGTCTATTATATGTCCATTACATGTCTATTATATGTCTATTATATGTCCATTACATGTCCATTATATGTCCATTACATGTCTATTACATGTCTATTATATGTCCATTACATGTCTATTATCTGTCCATTATATGTCCATTACATGTCCATTACATGTCCATTACATGTCTATTATATGTCCATTACATGTCTATTACATGTCTATTATATGTCCATTACATGTCTATTATCTGTCCATTATATGTCCATTACATGTCCATTACATGTCTATTACATGTCCATTACATGTCCATTATATGTCCATTATATGTCTATTATATGTCTATTACATGTCCATTACATGTCTATTATATGTCCATTATATGTCCATTACATGTCTATTATATGTCCATTATATGTCCATTATATGTCCATTACATGTCTATTACATGTCTATTATATGTCCATTACATGTCTATTATATGTCCATTACATGTCCATTATATGTCCATTACATGTCTATTATATGTCCATTATATGTCCATTACATGTCCATTATATGTCCATTACATGTCTATTATATGTCCATTACATGTCCATTACATGTCTATTACATGTCCATTACATGTCCATTATATGTCCATTACATGTCCATTACACGTCCATTACATGTATATTATATGTCTATTACATGTCTATTATATGTCCATTATATGTCTTTATATCCATTACATGTCTATTACATGTCTATTATACGTCTTTATATCCATTACATGTATATTACATGTCTATTACATGTCTATTATATGTCTATTATATGTCTTTATATCCATTACATGTCTATTACATGTCTATTACATGTCTATTATATGTCTATTACATGTATATTATATGTCTTTATATCCATTACATGTCTATTATATGTCTATTACATGTCTATTATACGTCTTTATATCCATTACATGTATATTATGTCTATTACATGTCTATTATATGTCTATTACATGTCTATTATATGTCTATTATATGTCTATTACATGTCTATTACATGTCTATTATATGTCCATTATATGTCCATTACATGTCTATTACATGTCTATTATATGTCTATTATATGTCTATTACATGTCTATTACATGTCTATTATATGTCTTTATATCCATTACATGTATATTATATGTCTATTACATGTCTATTATGTCTATTACATGTCTATTACATGTCTATTACATGTCTATTATATGTCCATTACATGTCTATTATCTGTCCATTATATGTCCATTACATGTCCATTACATGTCTATTATATGTCCATTATATGTCCATTACATGTCCATTACATGTCCATTATATGTCCATTACATGTCCATTATATGTCCATTACATGTCTATTATATGTCCATTACATGTCCATTATATGTCCATTACATGTCTATTACATGTCCATTACATGTCCATTATATGTCCATTACATGTCCATTACACGTCCATTACATGTATATTATATGTCTATTACATCTCTATTATATGTCCATTATATGACTTTATATCCATTACATGTCCATTACATGTCTATTACATGTCTATTATACGTCTTTATATCCATTACATGTATATTATGTCTATTACATGTCTATTATATGTCTATTATATGTATATTATATGTCTTTATATCCATTACATGTCTATTACATGTCTATTACATGTCTATTACATGTCTATTATATGTCCATTACATGTCTATTACATGTCTATTATATGTCTATTATATGTCTATTACATGTCTATTATATGTCCATTACATGTCTATTATATGTCCATTACATGTCTATTATATGTCCATTATATGTCCATTACATGTCTATTATATGTCTATTACATGTCTATTATATGTCTATTATATGTCTATTATATGTCTATTATATGTCTTTATGTCCATTACATGTCTATTACATGTCTATTACATGTCCATTACATGTCCATTATATGTCCATTACATGTCTATTATATGTCCATTATATGTCTATTATATGTCTATTACATGTCTATTATATGTCCATTATATGTCCATTATATGTCCATTATGTCTATTACATGTCCATTACATGTCCATTATATGTCCATTACATGTCCATTACACGTCCATTACATGTATATTATATGTCTATTACATGTCTATTATATGTCCATTATATGACTTTATATCCATTACATGTCCATTACATGTCTATTACATGTCTATTATACGTCTTTATATCCATTACATGTATATTATGTCTATTACATGTCTATTATATGTCTATTATATGTCTATTATATGTCTTTATATCCATTACATGTCTATTACATGTCTATTACATGTCTATTACATGTCCATTACATGTCCATTATATGTCCATTACATGTCTATTACATGTCCATTAAATGTCCATTATATGTCCATTACATGTCCATTACACGTCCATTACATGTATATTATATGTCTATTACATGTCTATTATATGTCCATTATATGTCTTTATATCCATTACATGTCCATTACATGTCTATTACATGTCTATTACATGTCCATTACATGTCCATTATATGTCCATTACATGTCTATTACATGTCCATTACATGTCCATTACATGTCCATTATATGTCCATTACATGTCTATTACATGTCCATTACATGTCCATTACATGTCCATTACATGTCCATTATATGTCCATTACATGTCTATTACATGTCTATTACATGTCCATTACATGTCCATTACATGTCTATTATATGTCTATTATATGTCCATTATATGTCCATTACATGTCTATTACATGTCTATTACATGTCCATTACATGTCCATTACATGTCCATTACATGTCTATTATATGTCTATTATATGTCTATTAAATGTATATTATATATCTTTATATCCATTACATGTATATTATATGTCTATTACATGTCTATTATGTCTATTACATGTCTATTACATGTCTATTACATGTCTATTACATGTCTATTATATGTCCATTACATGTCTATTATATGTCCATTATATGTCTATTATATGTCCATTACATGTCTATTATATGTCCATTACATGTCCATTATATGTCTATTACATGTCTATTACATGTCTATTACATGTCTATTATACATCCATTACATGTCTATTATATGTCTTTATATCCATTACATGTCCATTATATGTCTATTACATGTCTATTATATGTCTATTACATGTATATTATATGTCTTTATATCCATTACATGTCTATTATATGTCTATTACATGTATATTATATGTCTATTACATGTCTATTACATGTCTATTACATGTCTATTATATGTCCATTACATGTCTATTATATGTCCATTATATGTCTATTATATGTCCATTACATGTCTATTATATATCCATTACATGTCTATTATATGTCTTTATATCCATTACATGTATATTATATGTCTATTACATGTCTATTATGTCTATTACATGTCAATTACATGTCTATTACATGTCTATTATATGTCCATTACATGTCTATTATCTGTCCATTATATGTCCATTACATGTCCATTACATGTCTATTATATGTCCATTATATGTACATTATATGTCCATTATTTGTCCATTACATGTCTATTACATGTCCATTATATGTCCACATGTCTATTACATGTCCATTACATGTCCATTATATGTCCATTACATGTCTATTATATGTCCATTACATGTCCATTATATGTCCATTACATGTCCATTACACGTCCATTACATGTCCTATTACATGTCTATTATATGTCCATTATATGTCTTTATATCCATTACATGTCTATTACATGTCTATTATGTCGTCTTTATATCCATTACATGTATATTATATGTCTATTACATGTCTATTATATGTCTATTATATGTCTTTATATCCATTACATGTCCATTATATGTCTATTACATGTCTATTATATGTCTATTACATGTATATTATATGTCTTTATATCCATTACATGTCTATTATATGTCTATTACATGTCTATTACATGTCTATTATATGTCTATTACATGTCTATTACATGTCTATTACATGTCTATTACATATCTATTATATGTCCATTACATGTCTATTATATGTCCATTATATGTCTATTATATGTCCATTACATGTCTATTATATATCCATTACATGTCTATTATATGTCTTTATATCCATTACATGTATATTATATGTCTATTACATGTCTATTATTATTACATGTCTATTATATGTCTATTACATGTCTATTATATGTCCATTACATGTCTATTATCTGTCCATTATATGTCCATTACATGTCCATTACATGTCTATTATATGTCCATTATATGTCCATTACATGTCCATTACATGTCTATTATATGTCCATTATATGTCCATTATATGTCCATTATTTGTCCATTACATGTCCATTACATGTCTATTATATGTCCATTATATGGCCATTACATGTATATTATATGTCCATTATATGTCCATTACATGTCCATTATATGTCCATTACATGTCTATTATATGTCCATTACATGTCCATTATATGTCCATTACATGTCTATTACATGTCCATTACATGTCCATTATATGTCCATTATGTCCATTATACATGTCCATTACATGTCTATTATATGTCTATTACATGTGTATTACATGTCTATTATATGTCTATTACATGTCCATTACATGTCTATTATATGTCTATTACATGTCTATTATATGTCCATTACATGTCTATTATATGTCTATTACATGTCTATTACATGTCTATTATATGTCTATTACATGTCCATTACATGTCTATTATATGTCTATTACATGTCTATTACATGTCTATTACATGTCTATTACATGTCTATTATATGTCCATTACATGTCTATTATATGTCTATTATATGTCCATTATATATGTCCATTACATGTCTATTATATGTCTATTACATGTCTATTATATGTCTTTATATCCATTACATGTATATTATATGTCTATTACATGTCTATTATGTCTATTACATGTCTATTACATGTCTATTACATGTCTATTATATGTCCATTACATGTCTATTATCTGTCCATTATATGTCCATTACATGTCCATTACATGTCTATTATATGTCCATTATATGTCCATTACATGTCCATTACATGTCTATTATATGTCCATTATATGTCCATTATATGTCCATTATTTGTCCATTACATGTCTATTACATGTCCATTATATGTCCATTATATGTCCATTACATGTATATTATATGTCCATTATATGTCCATTACATGTCCATTATATGTCCATTACATGTCTATTATATGTCCATTACATGTCCATTATATGTCCATTACATGTCTATTACATGTCCATTACATGTCCATTATATGTCCATTACATGTCCATTACACGTCCATTACATGTATATTATATGTCTATTACATGTCTATTATATGTCCATTATATGACTTTATATCCATTACATGTCCATTACATGTCTATTATATGTCTATTATATGTCTTTATATCCATTACATGTCTATTACATGTCTATTACATGTCTATTATATGTCTATTATATGTCTTTATATCCATTACATGTCTATTACATGTCTATTACATGTCCATTACATGTCCATTATATGTCCATTATATGTCTATTATATGTCTATTACATGTCCATTACATGTCTATTATATGTCCATTATATGTCCATTACATGTCTATTATATGTCCATTATATGTCCATTATATGTCCATTACATGTCTATTACATGTCTATTATATGTCCATTACATGTCTATTATATGTCCATTATATGGCCATTACATGTATATTATATGTCCATTATATGTCCATTACATGTCCATTATATGTCCATTACATGTCTATTATATGTCCATTACATGTCCATTATATGTCCATTACATGTCTATTACATGTCCATTAAATGTCCATTATATGTCCATTACATGTCCATTACACGTCCATTACATGTATATTATATGTCTATTACATGTCTATTATATGTCCATTATATGTCTTTATATCCATTACATGTCTATTACATGTCTATTATACGTCTTTATATCCATTACATGTATATTACATGTCTATTACATGTCTATTATATGTCTATTATATGTCTTTATATCCATTACATGTCTATTACATGTCTATTACATGTCTATTATATGTCTATTATATGTCTTTATATCCATTACATGTCTATTATACGTCTTTATATCCATTACATGTATATTATATGTCTATTACATGTCTATTATATGTCTATTATATGTCCATTACATGTCCATTATATGTCTATTACATGTCTATTATATGTCTATTACATGTATATTATATGTCTTTATATCCATTACATGTCTATTATATGTCTATTACATGTCTATTATATGTCTATTACATGTCTATTACATGTCTATTACATGTCTATTATATGTCCATTACATGTCTATTATATGTCCATTATATGTCTATTATATGTCCATTACATGTCTATTATATATCCATTACATGTCTATTATATGTCTTTATATCCATTACATGTATATTATATGTCTATTACATGTCTATTATGTCTATTACATGTCTATTACATGTCTATTACATGTCTATTATATGTCCATTACATGTCTATTATCTGTCCATTATATGTCCATTACATGTCTATTATATGTCCATTACATGTCTATTATATGTCCATTATATGTCCATTACATGTCCATTACATGTCTATTATATGTCCATTATTTGTCCATTACATGTCTATTATATGTCCATTATATGGCCATTACATGTATATTATATGTCCATTATATGTCCATTACATGTCCATTATATGTCCATTACATGTCTATTATATGTCCATTACATGTCCATTACATGTCTATTATATGTCCATTATTTGTCCATTACATGTCTATTATATGTCCATTATATGGCCATTACATGTCCATTATATGTCCATTATATGTCCATTATATGTCCATTACATGTATATTATATGTCCATTATATGTCCATTACATGTCCATTATATGTCCATTACATGTCCATTATATGTCCATTACATGTCCATTACACGTCCATTACATGTATATTATATGTCTATTACATGTCTATTATATGTCCATTATATGACTTTATATCCATTACATGTCCATTACATGTCTATTACATGTCTATTATACGTCTTTATATCCATTACATGTATATTATGTCTATTACATGTCTATTATATGTCTATTATATGTCTATTATATGTCTTTATATCCATTACATGTCTATTACATGTCCATTACATGTCCATTACATGTCCATTATATGTCCATTACATGTCTATTATATGTCCATTACATGTCTATTACATGTCTATTATATGTCCATTATATGTCCATTATATGTCCATTATTTGTCCATTACATGTCCATTACATGTCTATTATATGTCCATTATATGGCCATTACATGTATATTATATGTCCATTATATGTCCATTACATGTCCATTATATGTCCATTACATGTCTATTATATGTCCATTACATGTCCATTATATGTCCATTACATGTCTATTACATGTCCATTACATGTCCATTATATGTCCATTACATGTCCATTACATGTCCATTACATGTATATTATATGTCTATTACATGTCTATTATATGTCCATTATATGTCTTTATATCCATTACATGTCCATTACATGTCTATTACATGTCTATTATACGTCTTTATATCCATTACATGTATATTATATGTCTATTACATGTCTATTATATGTCTATTATATGTCTTTATATCCATTACATGTCCATTATATGTCTATTACATGTCTATTATATGTCTATTACATGTATATTATATGTCTTTATATCCATTACATGTCTATTATATGTCTATTACATGTCTATTACATGTCTATTACATGTCTATTACATGTCTATTACATGTCTATTACATGTCTATTATATGTCCATTACATGTCTATTATATGTCCATTATATGTCTATTATATGTCCATTACATGTCTATTATATATCCATTACATGTCTATTATATGTCTTTATATCCATTACATGTATATTATATGTCTATTACATGTCTATTATGTCTATTACATGTCTATTACATGTCTATTACATGTCTATTATATGTCCATTACATGTCTATTATATGTCCATTATATGTCCATTACATGTCCATTACATGTCTATTATATGTCCATTATATGGCCATTACATGTATATTATATGTCCATTATATGTCCATTACATGTCCATTATATGTCCATTACATGTCTATTATATGTCCATTACATGTCCATTATATGTCCATTACATGTCTATTACATGTCCATTACATGTCCATTATATGTCCATTACATGTCCATTATATGTCTATTATATGTCTATTACATGTCTATTATATGTCTATTATATGTCTATTATATGTCTTTATATCCATTACATGTCTATTACATGTCTATTACATGTCCATTACATGTCCATTATATGTCTATTACATGTCTATTATATGTCTATTATATGTCTATTATATGTCTTTATATCCATTACATGTCTATTACATGTCTATTACATGTCCATTACATGTCCATTATATGTCCATTACATGTCTATTATATGTCCATTATATGTCCATTATATGTCCATTACATGTCTATTATATGTCCATTATATGTCCATTATATGTCTATTATATGTCTATTATATGTCTTTATATCCATTACATGTCTATTACATGTCTATTACATGTCCATTATATGTCCATTACATGTCTATTATATGTCCATTACATGTCTATTATATGTCCATTACATGTCCATTATATGTCCATTACATGTCTATTATATGTCTATTATATGTCTATTACATGTCCATTATGTCTATTACATGTCCATTATGTCCATTACATGTCCATTATATGTCCATTACATGTCCATTACATCCATTACATGTATATTATATGTCTATTACATGTCTATTATATGTCCATTATATGACTTTATATCCATTACATGTCCATTACATGTCTATTACATGTCTATTATACGTCTTTATATCCATTACATGTATATTATGTCTATTACATGTCTATTATATGTCTATTATATGTCTATTATATGTCTTTATATCCATTACATGTCTATTACATGTCCATTACATGTCCATTATATGTCCATTACATGTCTATTATATGTCTATTACATGTCTATTACATGTCTATTACATGTCTATTATATGTCCATTATATGTCCATTATATGTCTATTATATGTCCATTACATGTCCATTATATGTCTATTACATGTCCATTACATGTCTATTATATGTCTATTATATGTCTATTATATGTCCATTATATGACTTTATATCCATTACATGTCCATTACATGTCTATTACATGTCTATTATACGTCTTTATATCCATTACATGTATATTATGTCTATTACATGTCTATTATATGTCTATTATATGTCTATTACATGTCCATTACATGTCTATTACATGTCTATTATATGTCTTTATATCCATTACATGTCTATTACATGTCTATTATATGTCCATTATATGTCCATTACATGTCTATTATATGTCCATTACATGTCTATTATATGTCCATTATATGTCCATTATATGTCCATTATTTGTCCATTACATGTCCATTACATGTCTATTATATGTCCATTATATGGCCATTACATGTATATTATATGTCCATTATATGTCCATTACATGTCCATTATATGTCCATTACATGTCCATTATATGTCCATTACATGTCTATTACATGTCCATTACATGTCCATTATATGTCCATTACATGTCCATTACACGTCCATTACATGTATATTATATGTCTATTACATGTCTATTATATGTCCATTATATGACTTTATATCCATTACATGTCCATTACATGTCTATTACATGTCTATTATACGTCCATTTTATATCCATTACATGTATATTATGTCTATTACATGTCTATTATATGTCTATTATATGTCTATTATATGTCTTTATATCCATTACATGTCTATTACATGTCTATTACATGTCCATTACATGTCCATTATATGTCCATTACATGTCTATTATATGTCCATTATATGTCTATTATATGTCTTTATATCCATTACATGTCTATTATATGTCCATTACATGTCTATTATATGTCCATTATATGTCCATTACATGTCTATTATATGTCCATTACATGTCTATTATATGTCTATTACATGTATATTATATGTCTTTATATCCATTACATGTCTATTATATGTCTATTACATGTCTATTATATGTCTATTATATGTCTATGTGTCTATTACATGTCTATTACATGTCTATTACATGTCTATTACATGTCTATTATATGTCCATTACATGTCTATTATATGTCCATTATATGTCTATTATATGTCCATTACATGTCTATTATATATCCATTACATGTCTATTATATGTCTTTATATCCATTACATGTATATTATATGTCTATTACATGTCTATTATGTCTATTACATGTCTATTACATGTCTATTACATGTCTATTATATGTCCATTACATGTCTATTATCTGTCCATTATATGTCCATTACATGTCCATTACATGTCTATTATATGTCCATTATATGTCCATTACATGTCTATTACATGTCTATTATATGTCCATTACATGTCTATTACATGTCTATTATATGTCTATTATATGTCCATTACATGTCTATTATATGTCCATTATATGTCTATTATATGTCCATTACATGTCTATTATATATCCATTACATGTCTATTATATGTCTTTATATCCATTACATGTCTATTACATGTCTATTACATGTCTATTATATGTCCATTACATGTCTATTATATGTCTATTATATGTCTATTACATGTCTATTACATGTCTATTATATGTCCATTACATGTCTATTATATGTCCATTATATGTCCATTATATGTCCATTACATGTCTATTACATGTCTATTACATGTCTATTACATGTCTATTACATGTCTATTATATGTCCATTACATGTCTATTATATGTCCATTATATGTCCATTACATGTCCATTACATGTCTATTATATGTCCATTATATGTCCATTATATGTCCATTATTTGTCCATTACATGTCCATTACATGTCTATTATATGTCCATTATATGGCCATTACATGTATATTATATGTCCATTATATGTCCATTACATGTCAATTATATGTCCATTACATGTCTATTATATGTCCATTACATGTCCATTACATGTCCATTATATGTCCATTACATGTCTATTACATGTCCATTACATGTCCATTATATGTCCATTACATGTCCATTACACGTCCATTACATGTATATTATATGTCTATTACATGTCTATTATATGTCCATTATATGACTTTATATCCATTACATGTCCATTACATGTCTATTACATGTCTATTATACGTCTTTATATCCATTACATGTATATTATGTCTATTACATGTCTATTACATGTCTATTACATGTCTATTATATGTCCATTACATGTCTATTATCTGTCCATTATATGTCCATTACATGTCCATTACATGTCTATTATATGTCCATTATATGTCCATTACATGTCCATTACATGTCTATTATATGTCCATTATATGTCCATTATATGTCCATTACATGTCCATTACATGTATTATGTCCATTATATGTCCATTACATGTCTATTATATGTCTATTATATGTCCATTATATGTCTATTATATGTCTATTATTATATGTCCATTACATGTCTATTACATGTCTATTACATGTCCATTACATGTCCATTATATGTCCATTACATGTCTATTATATGTCCATTATATGTCTATTATATGTCTATTACATGTCTATTATATGTCTATTACATGTCTATTATATGTCCATTACATGTCTATTATATGTCCATTATATGTCTATTATATGTCCATTACATGTCTATTATATGTCCATTATATGTCCATTATGTCCATTACATGTCCATTACATGTCCATTATATATCCATTACATGTCCATTACACGTCCATTACATGTATATTATATGTCTATTACATGTCTATTATATGTCCATTATATGACTTTATATCCATTACATGTCCATTACATGTCTATTACATGTCTATTATACGTCTTTATATCCATTACATGTATATTATGTCTATTACATGTCTATTATATGTCTATTATATGTCTATTATATGTCTTTATATCCATTACATGTCTATTACATGTCTATTACATGTCCATTACATGTCCATTATATGTCTATTACATGTCTATTATATGTCTTTATATCCATTACATGTCTATTACATGTCTATTATATGTCCATTATATGTCCATTACATGTCTATTATATGTCCATTACATGTCTATTATATGTCCATTATATGTCCATTATATGTCCATTATTTGTCCATTACATGTCCATTACATGTCTATTATATGTCCATTATATGGCCATTACATGTATATTATATGTCCATTATATGTCCATTACATGTCCATTATATGTCCATTACATGTCCATTATATGTCCATTACATGTCTATTACATGTCCATTACATGTCCATTATATGTCCATTACATGTCCATTACACGTCCATTACATGTATATTATATGTCTATTACATGTCTATTATATGTCCATTATATGACTTTATATCCATTACATGTCCATTACATGTCTATTACATGTCTATTATACGTCTTTATATCCATTACATGTATATTATGTCTATTACATGTCTATTATATGTCTATTATATGTCTATTATATGTCTTTATATCCATTACATGTCTATTACATGTCTATTACATGTCCATTACATGTCTATTATATGTCCATTACATGTCTATTATATGTCCATTATATGTCTATTACATGTCTATTATATGTCCATTACATGTCTATTATATGTCCATTATATGTCTATTACATGTCTATTATATGTCCATTACATGTCTATTATATGTCTATTACATGTCTATTATATGTCTTTATATCCATTACATGTCTATTATATGTCTATTACATGTCCATTACATGTCCATTATATGTCTATTACATGTCTATTATATGTCTATTACATGTCTATTACATGTCTATTACATGTCTATTATATGTCCATTACATGTCTATTATATGTCCATTATATGTCTATTATATGTCCATTACATGTCTATTATATATCCATTACATGTCTATTATATGTCTTTATATCCATTACATGTCTATTATATGTCTATTACATGTCTATTATGTCTATTACATGTCTATTACATGTCTATTACATGTCTATTATATGTCCATTACATGTCTATTATCTGTCCATTATATGTCCATTACATGTCCATTACATGTCTATTATATGTCCATTATATGTCCATTACATGTCTATTACATGTCTATTATATGTCCATTACATGTCTATTACATGTCTATTATATGTATATTACATGTCTATTACATGTCTATTATATGTCCATTACATGTCTATTATATGTCCATTATATGTCTATTACATGTCTATTACATGTCTATTATATGTCTTTATATCATTACATGTCTATTACATGTCTATTACATGTCTATTATATGTCCATTACATGTCTATTATATGTCTATTATATGTCTATTACATGTCTATTACATGTCTATTATATGTCCATTACATGTCTATTATATGTCCATTATATGTCCATTATATGTCCATTACATGTCTATTACATGTCTATTACATGTCTATTACATGTCTATTACATGTCTATTATATGTCTATTATATGTCCATTATATGTCTATTACATGTCCATTACATGTCTATTATATGTCCATTATATGTCCATTATATGTCCATTATTTGTCCATTACATGTCCATTACATGTCTATTATATGTCCATTATATGGCCATTACATGTATATTATATGTCCATTATATGTCCATTACATGTCCATTATATGTCCATTACATGTCTATTATATGTCCATTACATGTCCATTACATGTCCATTATATGTCCATTACATGTCTATTACATGTCCATTACATGTCCATTATATGTCCATTACATGTCCATTACACGTCCATTACATGTATATTATATGTCTATTACATCTCTATTATATGTCCATTATATGACTTTATATCCATTACATGTCCATTACATGTCTATTACATGTCTATTATACGTCTTTATATCCATTACATGTATATTATGTCTATTACATGTCTATTACATGTCTATTACATGTCTATTATATGTCCATTACATGTCTATTATCTGTCCATTATATGTCCATTACATGTCCATTACATGTCTATTATATGTCCATTATATGTCCATTATATGTCCATTACATGTCTATTATATGTCTATTATATGTCCATTACATGTCTATTATATGTCCATTACATGTCTATTATATGTCCATTATATGTCTATTACATGTCTATTATATGTCTATTACATGTCTATTATATGTCTATTATATGTCTATTATATGTCTTTATATCCATTACATGTCTATTACATGTCTATTACATGTCCATTACATGTCCATTATATGTCTATTACATGTCTATTATATGTCTATTATATGTCTATTATATGTCTATTACATGTCTATTACATGTCTATTACATGTCTATTACATGTCCATTACATGTCCATTATATGTCCATTATATGTCTATAATATGTCCATTACATGTCTATTATATGTCCATTATATGTCCATTATGTCCATTACATGTCCATTACATGTCCATTATATATCCATTACATGTCCATTACACGTCCATTACATGTATATTATATGTCTATTACATGTCTATTATATGTCCATTATATGACTTTATATCCATTACATGTCCATTACATGTCTATTACATGTCTATTATACGTCTTTATATCCATTACATGTATATTATGTCTATTACATGTCTATTATATGTCTATTATATGTCTATTATATGTCTTTATATCCATTACATGTCTATTACATGTCTATTACATGTCCATTACATGTCTATTATATGTCCATTATATGTCTATTATATGTCTATTACATGTCTATTATATGTCCATTACATGTCTATTATATGTCCATTATATGTCCATTACATGTCTATTATATGTCCATTACATGTCTATTATATGTCCATTATATGTCCATTACATGTCTATTACATGTCTATTACATGTCTATTATATGTCCATTACATGTCTATTATATGTCCATTACATGTCTATTATATGTCCATTACATGTCTATTATATGTCTATTATATGTCCATTATATGTCCATTACATGTCTATTATATGTCCATTACATGTCTATTATATGTCCATTATATGTCCATTACATGTCTATTATATGTCCATTACATGTCTATTATATGTCTATTACATGTCTATTATATGTCCATTATATGTCTATTACATGTCTATTATATGTCCATTACATGTCTATTATATGTCCATTATATGTCCATTACATGTCTATTATATGTCCATTACATGTCTATTATATGTCTATTACATGTCTATTATATGTCCATTATATGTCTATTACATGTCTATTATATGTCTATTACATGTCTATTATATGTCTATTATATGTCTATTATATGTCCATTACATGTCTATTATATGTCTATTACATGTCTATTACATGTCCATTACATGTCTATTATATGTCCATTATATGTCTATTATATGTCCATTACATGTCTATCATATGTCTATTACATGTCTATTATATGTCCATTACATGTCTATTATATGTCCATTATATATGTCCATTACATGTCTATTATATGTCCATTATATGTCTATTATATGTCCATTATATGTCTATTATATGTCCATTACATGTCTATTATATGTCCATTATATGTCCATTATATGTCCATTATATGTCTATTATATGTCCATTACATGTCTATTATATGTCCATTATATATGTCCATTACATGTCTATTATATGTCTATTACATGTCTATTATATGTCCATTACATGTCTATTATATGTCCATTACATGTCCATTATATGTCCATTACATGTCTATTATATGTCCATTATATGTCTATTATATGTCTATTATATGTCCATTACATGTCCATTATATGTCTATTATATGTCTATTACATGTCTATTATATGTCCATTACATGTCTATTACATGTCTATTATATGTCCATTACATGTCTATTATATGTCCATTACATGTCTATTATATGTCCATTATATGTCCATTACATGTCTATTACATGTCCATTACATGTCTATTACATGTCCATTACATGTCTATTATATGTCCATTATATGTCCATTATATGTCTATTACATGTATTATGTCTATTACATGTCTATTATATGTCTTTATATCCATTACATGTCTATTACATGTCTATTATATGTCCATTATATGTCCATTACATGTCTATTATATGTCCATTACATGTCTATTACATGTCTATTATATGTCCATTATATGTCCATTATATGTCTATTATATGTCCATTATATGTCCATTATATGTCCATTATATGTCTATTACATGTCCATTACATGTCTATTACATGTCTATTATATGTCTTTATATCCATTACATGTCTATTACATGTCTATTATATGTCCATTATATGTCCATTATGTCTATTATATGTCCATTACATGTCTATTACATGTCTATTATATGTCCATTATATGTCCATTATATGTCTATTATATGTCCATTATATGTCCATTATATGTCCATTATATGTCTATTACATGTCCATTACATGTCTATTACATGTCTATTATATGTCTTTATATCCATTACATGTCTATTATATGTCTATTACATGTCTATTATATGTCCATTACATGTCTATTATATGTCCATTACATGTCTATTATATGTCCATTATATGTCCATTACATGTCTATTATATGTCCATTACATGTCTATTACATGTCTATTATATGTCCATTATATGTCCATTATATGTCTATTATATGTCTATTATATGTCCATTATATGTCCATTATATGTCCATTATATGTCTATTACATGTCCATTACATGTCTATTACATGCCTATTATATGTCTTTATATCCATTACATGTCTATTATATGTCTATTACATGTCTATTATATGTCCATTACATGTCTATTATATGTCCATTACATGTCTATTATATGTCCATTACATGTCCATTACATGTCTATTATATGTCTATTACATGTCTATTACATGTCCATTACATGTCCATTACATGTCTATTATATGTCCATTATATGTCCATTACATGTCCATTACATGTCTATTATATGTCCATTATATGTCCATTATATGTCCATTACATGTCTATTATATGTCTATTACATGTCTATTACATGTCCATTACATGTCCATTACATGTCTATTATATGTCCATTATATGTCTATAATATGTCCATTACATGTCTATTATATGTCCATTATATGTCCATTATGTCCATTACATGTCCATTACATGTCCATTATATATCCATTACATGTCCATTACACGTCCATTACATGTATATTATATGTCTATTACATGTCTATTATATGTCCATTATATGACTTTATATCCATTACATGTCCATTACATGTCTATTACATGTCTATTATACGTCTTTATATCCATTACATGTATATTATGTCTATTACATGTCTATTATATGTCTATTATATGTCTATTATATGTCTTTATATCCGTTACATGTCTATTACATGTCTATTACATGTCCATTACATGTCCATTATATGTCCATTACATGTCTATTATATGTCCATTATATGTCTATTATATGTCTATTACATGTCTATTATATGTCCATTACATGTCTATTATATGTCCATTATATGTCCATTACATGTCTATTATATGTCCATTACATGTCTATTATATGTCCATTATATGTCCATTATATGTCTATTATATGTCTATTACATGTCTATTATATGTCCATTACATGTCTATTATATGTCCATTACATGTCTATTATATGTCCATTACATGTCTATTATATGTCTATTACATGTCTATTATATGTATATTACATGTCTATTATATGTCCATTACATGTCTATTATATGTCCATTATATGTCCATTACATGTCTATTATATGTCCATTACATGTCTATTATATGTCCAGTATATGTCCATTATATGTCTATTATATGTCTATTACATGTCTATTATATGTGCATTACATGTCTATTATATGTCCATTATATGTCCATTACATGTCTATTATATGTCCATTACATGTCTATTATATGTCCATTATATGTCCATTATATGTCTATTATATGTCTATTACATGTCTATTATATGTCCATTACATGTCTATTATATGTCCATTACATGTCTATTATATGTCCATTACATGTCTATTATATGTCTATTACATGTCTATTATATGTCCATTACATGTCTATTATATGTCCATTATATGTCTATTATATGTCCATTACATGTCTATTATATGTCTATTACATGTCTATTATATGTCCATTACATGTCTATTATATGTCCATTACATGTCTATTATATGTCCATTACATGTCTATTATATGTCCATTACATGTCTATTATATGTCCATTATATGTCCATTACATGTCCATTACATGTCTATTATATGTCCATTATATGTCCATTATATGTCCATTATATGTCCATTATATGTCCATTATATGTCTATTATATGTCCATTACATGTCCATTACATGTCTATTATATGTCCATTATATGTCCATTATATGTCCATTACATGTCTATTATATGTCCATTATATGTCTATTATATGTCCATTACATGTCTATTATATGTCCATTACATGTCTATTATATGTCCATTATATGTCTATTATATGTCTATTATATGTCCATTATATGTCCATTACATGTCTATTATATGTCCATTACATGTCTATTATATGTCTATTATATGTCCATTACATGTCTATTATATGTCCATTACATGTCTATTATATGTCTATTACATGTCTATTATATGTCCATTACATGTCTATTACATGTCTATTATATGTCCATTACATGTCTATTATATGTCCATTATATGTCCATTATATGTCTATTACATGTCCATTACATGTCCATTATATGTCCATTATATGTCTTTATATCCATTATATGTCCATTATATGTCCATTATATGTCCATTATATGTCCATTATATGTCTATTACATGTCCATTACATGTCTATTACATGTCCATTATATGTCCATTATATGTCCATTATATGTCTATTATATGTCCATTATATGTCCATTATATGTCCATTATATGTCTATTACATGTCCATTACATGTCTATTACATGTCTATTATATGTCTTTATATCCATTACATGTCTATTACATGTCTATTATATGTCCATTATATGTCCATTACATGTCTATTATATGTCTATTATATGTCTATTACATGTCTATTACATGTCTATTATATGTCCATTATATGTCCATTACATGTCTATTACATGTCTATTATATGTCTATTATATGTCTATTACATGTCTATTACATGTCTATTATATGTCTTTATATCATTACATGTCTATTATATGTCTATTATATGTCTATTATATGTCTATTACATGTCTATTACATGTCTATTATATGTCCATTATATGTCCATTACATGTCTATTATATGTCCATTACATGTCTATTACATGTCTATTATATGTCCATTATATGTCCATTATATGTCTATTATATGTCTATTATATGTCCATTATATGTCCATTATATGTCCATTATATGTCTATTACATGTCCATTACATGTCTATTACATGCCTATTATATGTCTTTATATCCATTACATGTCTATTATATGTCTATTACATGTCTATTATATGTCCATTACATGTCTATTATATGTCCATTACATGTCTATTATATGTCCATTACATGTCTATTACATGTCTATTATATGTCTATTACATGTCTATTACATGTCCATTACATGTCCATTATATGTCTATTATATGTCTATTATATGTCTTTATATCCATTACATGTCTATTACATGTCTATTACATGTCCATTATATGTCCATTACATGTCTATTATATGTCCATTACATGTCTATTATATGTCCATTACATGTCCATTATATGTCCATTACATGTCTATTATATGTCCATTACATGTCTATTATATGTCCATTACATGTCCATTATATGTCCATTACATGTCTATTATATGTCTATTACATGTCTATTACATGTCCATTACATGTCCATTACATGTCTATTATATGTCCATTATATGTCCATTACATGTCCATTACATGTCTATTATATGTCCATTATATGTCCATTATATGTCCATTACATGTCTATTATATGTCTATTACATGTCTATTACATGTCCATTATATGGCCATTACATGTATATTATATGTCCATTATATGTCCATTACATGTCCATTATATGTCCATTACATGTCCATTACATGTCTATTATATGTCCATTATATGGCCATTACATGTATATTATATGTCCATTATATGTCCATTACATGTCCATTATATGTCCATTACATGTCCATTACATGTCTATTATATGTCCATTATATGTCCATTATATGTCCATTATTTGTCCATTACATGTCCATTACATGTCTATTATATGTCCATTATATGGCCATTACATGTATATTATATGTCCATTATATGTCCATTACATGTCCATTATATGTCCATTACATGTCTATTATATGTCCATTACATGTCCATTACATGTCTATTACATGTCCATTACATGTCCATTATATGTCCATTACATGTCCATTACACGTCCATTACATGTATATTATATGTCTATTACATGTCTATTATATGTCCATTATATGACTTTATATCCATTACATGTCCATTGCATGTCTATTACATGTCTATTATACGTCTTTATATCCATTACATGTATATTATGTCTATTACATGTCTATTATATGTCTATTATATGTCTATTATATGTCTTTATATCCATTACATGTCTATTACATGTCTATTACATGTCCATTACATGTCCATTATATGTCCATTACATGTCTATTATATGTCCATTATATGTCTATTATATGTCTATTACATGTCTATTATATGTCCATTACATGTCTATTATATGTCCATTATATGTCCATTACATGTCTATTATATGTCTATTACATGTCTATTATATGTCCATTACATGTCTATTATATGTCCATTACATGTCTATTATATGTCCATTATATGTCTATTATATGTCTATTATATGTCTATTATATGTCTTTATGTCCATTACATGTCTATTACATGTCTATTACATGTCCATTACATGTCCATTATATGTCCATTACATGTCTATTATATGTCCATTACATGTCTATTATATGTCCATTACATGTCCATTATATGTCCATTATGTCTATTACATGTCCATTACATGTCCATTACATGTCCATTATATGTCCATTACATGTCCATTACATGTCCATTACATGTATATTATATGTCTATTACATGTCTATTATATGTCCATTATATGACTTTATATCCATTACATGTCCATTACATGTCTATTACATGTCTATTATATCTTTATATCCATTACATGTATATTATGTCTATTACATGTCTATTATATGTCTATTATATGTCTATTATATGTCTTTATATCCATTACATGTCTATTACATGTCTATTACATGTCCATTACATGTCTATTATATGTCCATTATATGTCTATTATATGTCTATTACATGTCTATTATATGTCCATTACATGTCTATTATATGTCCATTACATGTCTATTATATGTCCATTATATGTCTATTACATGTCTATTATATGTCTATTACATGTCTATTATATGTCCATTACATGTCTATTATATGTCTATTATATGTCCATTATATATGTCCATTACATGTCTATTATATGTCTATTACATGTCTATTATATGTCTATTACATGTCCATTACATGTCTATTATATGTCCATTATATGTCCATTACATGTCTATTATATGTCTATTACATGTCTATTATATGTCCATTACATGTCCATTACATGTCTATTATATGTCTATTACATGTCCATTATATGTCCATTACATGTCTATTATATGTCCATTACATGTCTATTACATGTCTATTACATGTCTATTATATGTCCATTATATGTCCATTACATGTCTATTATATGTCTATTACATGTCTATTACATGTCCATTATATGTCCATTACATGTCCATTACATGTCCATTATATGTCCATTACATGTCTATTATATGTCCATTACATGTCTATTATATGTCCATTATATGTCCATTACATGTCCATTATATGTCCATTACATGTCTATTATATGTCCATTATATGTCCATTATATGTCCATTATATGTCTATTACATGTCCATTACATGTCTATTACATGTCTATTATATGTCTTTATATGTCTATTATATGTCCATTATATGTCCATTACATGTCTATTACATGTCTATTATATGTCTTTATATCATTACATGTCCATTACATGTCTATTATATGTCTATTATATGTCTATTATATGTCCATTATATGTCCATTACATGTCTATTATATGTCCATTACATGTCTATTATATGTCCATTACATGTCTATTATATGTCCATTATATGTCCATTATATGTCCATTATATGTCCATTACATGTCTATTACATGTCTATTACATGTCCATTACATGTCCATTATATGTCCATTACATGTCTATTATATGTCTATTACATGTCTATTACATGTCCATTACATGTCCATTACATGTCCATTATATGTCCATTACATGTCTATTATATGTCCATTATATGTCCATTACATGTCTATTACATGTCTATTATATGTCTATTATATGTCTATTACATGTCTATTACATGTCTATTATATGTCTTTATATCATTACATGTCTATTATATGTCTATTATATGTCTATTATATGTATATTACATGTCTATTACATGTCTATTATATGTCCATTACATGTCTATTATATGTCCATTATATGTCTATTACATGTCTATTACATGTCTATTATATGTCTTTATATCATTACATGTCTATTACATGTCTATTACATGTCTATTATATGTCCATTACATGTCTATTATATGTCCATTACATGTCTATTATATGTCCATTACATGTCTATTATATGTCTTTATATCATTACATGTCCATTATATGTCCATTACATGTCTATTATATGTCCATTACATGTCTATTATATGTCCATTATATGTCCATTATATGTCCATTACATGTCTATTACATGTCTATTACATGTCTATTACATGTCTATTACATGTCTATTATATGTCTATTATATGTCCATTATATGTCTATTACATTCCCATTAGCATAGATATAAAGGTATTGTCTTAACCATACTAAGACCACAATGCATTAGAAAGGACATCAAGTTGTAGTAGATTCACTATTAAATCATTATCTGCTAGGCCATCCTTTGAAATATAGAGCAATAATCTACCTGAAGATGTTACATGGCTGTTGTACATCAATAACAAACACTCTTGCCATCCTTTACTCTAGGAATGGCTTAAACCACTTCACATGTTTATATAAAGTCATTTAACCTGTTAGAAGGTAAATATTTTATATTCATATTTGGTCATTAATTATTGCTCAGCGTTGGTCACTTATTAGTGTAAAAATGGTGTATTTCCAAAACAAACAAGAACAGACTAATGAAACCAAATTGCCAGTACTTTTTCCTTGACTTAATAGGCTATGAGATCTGGTAGAGCAGCACTATTGTTAACAAAGAGCTTTGACATGCAAAGCTAAGGTCACTTAATTATTTGACCGTTAAATCTTTGGAGCGTCTGGTAACGTCTGGAGAGAGAACGGTGAGTTCAATCCCTTTTTTCTCCTCTGCAGCCCTGAATATAAACCCTGTGGATAATGAGGACATTATGAAATAGATTGTAAGGAAGTCTCGTCTTGAAGTGCAGGTCACATTTCTTCACGAGCCAATTTATTTTTGGGGGTAATTAAGTCACAGGTTGGAACAAGTTGGGGGATGGACTTCTTTCCTTCCTCGACATAAGGCAAGGCAGGAAGTAAAAAAATAAATCCCCAAACACTGCTATAGCACCTTTGGTCTGTTTTTGTCTTCTGGACAAAGTCAATGGTGTAATGAGAGGAGATGCAAAGCGATCTCACCCTGCCATGGCCCCTGTTCAGCCATAATAAATAGACCTGGCCTTCAGTACATTCATCATATTGATTTCCCTTTAATGATATGCACAGGAAAGTCATTTCCTCGTCTCGCCGTTGTCACAGTGACTAATCAGGTTTTCCCAAGACAACCAATTCTACACCTTAAGGAAATGGTTGTGCTAAAGACACTGGTCATCTGGGTGACAGAGACGTGACCAGATCAGAGGGCCACCACCTGCACACAGGTGCAATCTCTGAATACTAAGTGTAGCTATTGTTCCTATCACTTTAGCGGCTCCCAAGCCTGCTGAGATTGCACTGAACCTCATACTAAATGGGGTATATGTGTCTTTTTGTAGCTAACTGCTGTCCATATGAGGTGTTTTTGTAGATAACTGCTGTCCATACGAGGTGTTTTTGTAGATAACTGCTGTCCATATGGGGTGTTTTTGTAGATAACTGCTGTCTATATGAGGTGTTTTTGTAGATAACTGCTGTCCATACGGGGTGTTTTTGTAGATAACTGCTGTCCATATGAGGTGTTTTTGTAGATAACTGCTGTCGACACGAGGTGTTTTTGTAGATAACTGCTGTCCATATGAGGTGTTTTTGTAGATAACTGCTGTCCATACGAGGTGTTTTTGTAGATAACTGCTGTCCATATGGGGTGTTTTTGTAGATAACTGCTGTCCATATGAGGTGTTTTTGTAGATAACTGCTGTCCATATGGGGTGTTTTTGTAGATAACTGCTGTCCATATGAGGTGTTTTTGTAGATAACTGCTGTCCATATGAGGTGTTTTTGTAGCTAACTGCTGTCCATATGAGGTGTTTTTGTAGATAACTGCTGTCCATACGAGGTGTTTTTGTAGATAACTGCTGTCCATATGAGGTGTTTTTGTAGATAACTGCTGTCCATATGAGGTGTTTTTGTAGATAACTGCTGTCCATACGAGGTGTTTTTGTAGATAACTGCTGTCCATATGAGGTGTTTTTGTAGATAACTGCTGTCCATATGAGGTGTTTTTGTAGATAACTGCTGTCCATATGAGGTGTTTTTGTAGCTAACTGCTGTCCATATGAGGTGTTTTTGTAGATAACTGCTGTCCATACGAGGTGTTTTTGTAGATAACTGCTGTCGACACGAGGTGTTTTTGTAGCCAACTGCTGTCGATACGAGGTGTTTTTGTAGTTAACTGCTGTCCATGTGAGGTGTTTTTGTAGATAACTGCTGTCTATATGAGGTGTTTTTGAAGCTAACTGCTGTCTATACGAGGTGTTTTTGTAACTAACTGCTGTCCATACGAGGTGTTTTTGTAGCTAACTGCTGTCCAGACGAGGTGTTTTTGTAGCTAACTGCTGTTGATACGAGGTGTTTTTGTAGCTAACTGCTGTCCACACGAGGTGTTTTTGTAGCTAACTGCTGTTGATACAAGGTGGTTTTGTAGCTAATTGCTGTCCATACGAGGTGTTTTTGTAGCTTACTGCTGTTGATACGAGGTGTTTTGTACCTAACTGCTGTCCATACGAGGAGTTTTTGTAGCTAACTGCTGTTGATACGAGGTGTTTTGTATCTCACTGCTGTCCAGACGAGGTGTTTTTGTAGCTAACTGCTGTTGATACGAGGTGTTTTGTAGCTAACTGCTGTTGATACGAGGTGTTTTTGTAGCTAACTGCTGTCCATACGAGGTGTTTTTGTAGCTTACTGCTGTCCACACAAGGTGCTTTTGTAGCTAACTGCTGTCCACACAAGGTGCTTTTGTAGCTAACTGCTGTCCAGACGAGGTGTTTTTGTAGCTAACTGCTGTCTATACGAGGTGTTTTGTAGCTAACTGCTGTCTATACGAGGTGTTTTTGTAGCTAACTGCTGTCCAGACGAGGTATTTTTGTAGCTAACTGCTGTTGATACGAGGTGGTTTTGTAGCTAACTGCTGTCCACACGAGGTGTTTTTGTAGCTAACTGCTGTCTATACGAGGTGTTTTGTAGCTAACTGCTGTCTATACGAGGTGTTTTTGTAGCTAACTGCTGTCCAGACGAGGTATTTTTGTAGCTAACTGCTGTCTATACGAGGTGTTTTTGTAGCTAACTGCTGTCCAGACTAGGTGTTTTTGTAGCTAACTGCTGTTGATACGAGGTGGTTTTGTAGCTAACTGCTGTCCATACGAGGTGTTTTTGTAGCTTACTGCTGTTGATACGAGGTGTTTTTGTAGCTAACTGCTGTTGATACGAGGTGTTTTGTAGCTAACTGCTGTTGATACGAGGTGTTTTTGTAGCTTGCTGTAGCTAACTGCTGTCCATACGAGGTGTTTTTGTAGCTTACTGCTGTCCACACAGGTGCTTTTGTAGCTAACTGCTGTCCATACGAGGTGTCCACACAAGGTTTTTGCTTTGTCCAGACGCTAACTGCTGTCCAGACGAGGTGTTTTTGTAGCTAACTGCTGTCCATACGAGGTGTTTTGTAGCTAACTGCTGTCCATACGAGGTGTTTTTGTAGCTAACTGCTGTCTATACGAGGTGTTTTTGTAGCTAACTGCTGTCCATACGAGGTGTTTTTGTAGCTAACTGCTGTCCAGACGAGGTGTTTTTGTAGCTAACTGCTGTTGATACGAGGTGGTTTTGTAGCTAACTGCTGTCCATACGAGGTGTTTTTGTAGCTTACTGCTGTTGATACGAGGTGTTTTGTATCTAACTGCTGTCCATACGAGGTGTTTTTGTAGCTAACTGCTGTTGATACGAGGTGGTTTTGTATCTAACTGCTGTCCAGACGAGGTGTTTTTGTAGCTAACTGCTGTTGATACGAGGTGTTTTGTAGCTAACTGCTGTTGATACGAGGTGTTTTTGTAGCTAACTGCTGTCCATACGAGGTGTTTTTGTAGCTTACTGCTGTCCACACAAGGTGCTTTTGTAGCTAACTGCTGTCCAGACAAGGTGCTTTTGTAGCTAACTGCTGTCCAGACGAGGTGTTTTTGTAGCTAACTACTGTTGATACGAGGTGGTTTTGTATCTAACTGCTGTCCAGACGAGGTGTTTTTGTAGCTAACTGCTGTCCACACAAGGTGTTTTTGTAGCTAACTGCTGACCACACAAGGTGTTTTTGTAGCTAACTGCTGTCTATACGAGGTGTTTTGTAGCTAACTGCTGTCTATATGAGGTGTTTTTGTAGCTAACTGCTGTCCACACAAGGTGTTTTTGTAGCTAACTGCTGTCTATACGAGGTGTTTTGTAGCTAACTGCTGTCTATACGAGGTGTTTTTGTAACTAACTGCTGTCCACACGACGTGCTTTTGTAGCTAACTGCTGTCCACACGAGGTGCTTTTGTACCTAACTGTAGTCCATATCTTCTTTAAGAGGTATCTGGGACACTGTGAAGTCCATGGAGAACAAGAGCACCTCCTCCCAGCTGCCCACTGCACTGAGGCTAGGTAACACGGTCACCACCGATAAATCCATGATTATCGAAAACTTCAACAAGCATTTCTCAACGGCTGGCCATGCCTTCCGCCTGGCTACTCCAACCTCGTCCAACAGCTCCGCCCCCCGCAGCTACTCGCCCAAGCCTCTCCAGGTTCTCCTTTACCCAAATCCAGATAGCAGATGTTCTGAAAGAGTTGCAAAACCTGGACCCGTACAAATCAGCTGGGCTTGACTATCTGGACCCTCTATTTCTGAAACTATCCACCGCCATTGTCGCAACCCCTATTACCAGCCTGTTCAACCTCAGTTTCATATCGTCTGAGATCCCCAAGGACTGGAAAGCTGCCGCAGTCATCCCCCTCTTCAAAGGGGGAGACACCCTGGACCCAAACTGTTACAGACCTATATCCATCCTGCCCTGCCTATCTAAGGTTTTCGAAAGCCAAGTCAACAAACAGGTCACTGACCATCTCGAATCCCACCGTACCTTCTCCGCTGTGCAATCTGGTTTCCGAGCCGGTCACTGGTGCACCTGAGCCACGCTCAAGGTACTAAACGATATCATAACCGCCATCGATAAAAGACAGTACTGTGCAGCCGTCTTCATCGACCTTGCCAAGGCTTTCGACTCGGTCAATCACCATATTCTTATCGGCAGACTCAGTAGCCTCGGTTTTTCGGATGACTGCCTTGCCTGGTTCACCAATTACTTTGCAGACAGAGTTCAGTGTGTCAAATCGGAGGGCATGCTGTCCGGTCCTCTGGAAGTCTCTATGGGGATGCTACAGGGTTCAATCCTCGGGCCGACTCTTTTTTCTGTATATATCAATGATGTTGCTCTTGCTGTGGGCGATTCCCTGATCCACCTCTACGCAGACACACCATTCTATATACTTCCAGCCCGTCCTTGGACACTGTGCTATCTAACCTCCAAACGAGCTTCAATGCCATACAACACTCCTTCCGTGGCCTCCAACTGCTCTTAAACGCTAGTAAAACCAAATGCATGCTTTTCAACCGTTCGCTGCCTGCACCCGCACGCCTGACCAGCATCACCACCCTGGATGGTTCCAACCTTGAATATGTGGACATCTATAAGTACCTAGGTGTCTGGCTAGACTGTAAACTCTCCTTCCAGACTCATATCAAACATCTCCAATCGAAAATCAAATCAAGAGTCGGCTTTCTATTCCGCAACAAAGCCTCCTTCACTCACGCCGCCAAACTTACCCTAGTAAAACTGACTATCCTACCGATCCTCGACTTCGGCGATGTCATCTACAAAATTGCTTCCAACACTCTACTCAGCAAACTGGATGCAGTTTATCAATGTGCCATCCGTTTTGTCACTAAAGCACCTTATACCACCCACCACTGCGACTTGTACGCTCTAGTCGGCTGGCCCTCGCTACATATTCGTCGCCAGACCCACTGGCTCCAGGTCATCTACAAGTCCATGCTCGGTAAAGCTCCGCCTTATCTCAGTTCACTGGTCACGATGGCAACACCCATCCGTAGCACGCGCTCCAGGAGGTGTATCTCACTGATCATCCCTAAAGCCAACACCTCATTTGGCCGCCTTTCGTTCCAGTTCTCTGCTGCCTGTGACTGGAACGAATTGCAAAAATCGCTGAAGTTGGAGACTTTTATCTCCCTCACCAACTTCAAACATCTGCTATCTGAGCAGCTAACCGATCGCTGCAGCTGTACATAGTCTATCGGCAAATAGCCCACCCATTTTTACCTACCTCATCCCCATACTGTTTTTATTTATTTACTTTTCTGCTCTTTTGCACACCAATATCTCTACCTGTACATGACCATCTGATCATGTATCACTCCAGTGTTAATCTGCAAAATTGTAATTATTCCCCTACCTCCTCATGCCTTTTGCACACATTGTATATAGACTCCACTTTTTTTCCTATTGTGTTATTGACTTGTTAATTGTTTACTCCATGTGTAACTCTGTGTTGTCTGCTCACACTGCTATGCTTTATCGTGGCCAGGTCGCAGTTGCAAATGAGAACTTGTTCTCAACTAGCCTACCTGGTTAAATAAAGGTGTTCTCAACTAGCCTACCTGGTTAAATAAAGGTGTTCTCAACTAGCCTACCTGGTTAAATAAAGGTGTTCTCAACTAGCCTACCTGGTTAAATAAAGGTGTTCTCAACTAGCCTACCTGGTTAAATAAAGGTGTTCTCAACTAGCCTACCTGGTTAAATAAAGGTGTTCTCAACTAGCCTACCTGGTTAAATAAAGGTGTTCTCAACTAGCCTACCTGGTTAAATAAAGGTGTTCTCAACTAGCCTACCTGGTTAAATAAAGGTGTTCTCAACTAGCCTACCTGGTTAAATAAAGGTGTTCTCAACTAGCCTACCTGGTTAAATAAAGGTGTTCTCAACTAGCCTACCTGGTTAAATAAAGGTGTTCTCAACTAGCCTACCTGGTTAAATAAAGGTGTTCTCAACTAGCCTACCTGGTTAAATAAAGGTGTTCTCAACTAGCCTACCTGGTTAAATAAAGGTGAAATAAAAAATAAAAAAAATAAAAAAAGTATCTGAACATCTCCCTGGTTTCTCAATAAGGCAAAATACACCGCAAAATGGGAATAAAGTATGATGGTTAAGCTCTGAGAAGCAGCACGGAGGTTCTCTGGGTGATAATTTGTGTTCTGCCCAATATCCACTAATCTGTTCAATAGCATAACTAAAATACAGTCAATAGAATGCATATAGAGTACCAGTCAAACGTTTGGACACACCTACTCATTCCAGGTTTTTCTTTATTTGTACTATTTACTACATTGTAGAATAATGGTAAAGACATCAAAACTATGAAAAAAGTTTTGCAAAAAAAAAGCGTTAAACAAATCCACATATATTTTAGATTTTAGATTATTCACAGTAGCCATCCGTTGCCTTGATGACAGCTTTGCACACTCTTGGCATTCCCTCAACCAGTTTCATGAGGTAGTCACCTGGAATGCATTTCAATTAACAGGTGTGCCTTATTTGTGGAATTTCTTTGGCTCGTTTTCTGCGAAGAAAATTACACATATAACACATTTTCATTGATTGCACGCTGTGGTGTTCGGTTCCACTGGACCTGAGGTGTGGAAAAGTGTGGAAAAGTGTGTGTGTAGGTGAAAACAAGTAAAAATTAAACAAAAAAGTTTGCAGTGTGCCTTCACTCGGTCTTCCTCCTCCCTGGGCCTGCTGTTTCAACATAGTACCAAGAACTTGTCTGTCTCCCTGCCTGTCTGCCTGTCTCCCTGCCTGTCTGCCTGTCTCCCTGCCTGTCTGCCTGTCTCCTTGCCTGTCTGCCTGTCTCCCGCTTTTCTCACACTCTGTAGTGTGTGAAACGACACATGTCTTGCGGGAACCTCCACAATGTTATTACAATACATTATTTCGATACATTGTAACTAATGTTGTATTTTCCTGCACTCGACCTCAACCAGGTGCAAATTGGGGGAGGGACACAAAAAATAAATTGCTTTGCATGTGTGGCTCCTTACCACAATCAATCAGTATGGCAAAAATTATCTCTGCTCAGAGGTCATTAGAAATAATTTTTGCAGAGAGAGAAGCTGGTGTGGAAGGAGCGTCTAAAATTTTTCCAAATATGAGGATCATGTCTCTGTCAATTCAAAATCTGACAGTGAGTTGGAAGAAGAGGATGAGATTGACCCTCAGCCAGCCCCAGGACCAGCCCGTGAGCCGCCAGCTCCAGCACCAGCAACCAGCTCATTAATAGCCTGCAGGAAGAGATATAAGGATATCAAAAAAATTTGAAATTGAATGGTCTTCTTGCCCAAGGAATGAGCCACTCCAGAAGAGACGGCATTGGTATTCTTCAACATGTTGGACATCTTGGCGTACAACGCGTTTGTCATCTGGATGGCGTTGAACCCAGATTGGAACAGAGGGACGCTCCAGAGGAGATGGCTCTTTCTCGAGGAGCTGAGCAAGGCATTGGTAAGACCTCAAATCCAGAGGAGATGGCTCTTTCTAGAGGAGCTGGGCAAGTCATTGGTAAGACCTTAAATCCAGAGGAGATGGCTCTTTCTCGAGGAGCTGAGCAAGGCATTGGTAAGACCTCAAATCCAGAGGAGATGGCTCTTTCTCCAGGAGCTGAGCAAGGCATTGGTAAGACCTCAAATCCAGAGGAGATGGCTCTTTCTCCAGGAGCTGGGCAAGGCATTGGTAAGACCTCAAATCCAGAGGAGATGGCTCTTTCTCCAGGAGCTGGGCAAGGCATTGGTAAGACCTCAAATCCAGAGGAGATGGCTCTTTCTCCAGGAGCTGGGCAAGTCATTGGTAAGACCTCAAATCCAGAGGAGATGGCTCTTTCTCCAGGAGCTGGGCAAGGCATTGGTAAGACCTCAAATCCAGAGGAGATGGCTCTTTCTCCAGGAGCTGGGCAAGTCATTGGTAAGACCTCAAATCCAGAGGAGATGGCTCTTTCTCCAGGAGCTGGGCAAGTCATTGGTAAGACTCAAATCCAGAGGAGATGGCAGGAGCTGGGCAAGGCATTGGTAAGACCTCAAATCCAGAGGAGATGGCTCTTTCTCCAGGAGCTGAGCAAGGCATCGGTAAGACCTCAAATCCAGAGGAGGCAACTTATCCCAAAGACCCTGACTTCTGCAGCCATCGTGAGGAGGATTCAGGAGGAGGATGCTGGTGCCCCATCCTCCTAACCCACAGAACCAACAACTCCAATACCGAAAGTAAGTGTGAATGATGTTATTGCATGTGTGTGTGTGTGTCTGACTCTCCTACCTTGGCCTGCTGTAACTATATTTGTGAGTGAGTGAGATGTTAGTTAAATTCCTGAACTCAGTGTTTTTAATCATTCTAGATTGCAGCCGGTAGCAACAAGAAGAAGTGATGTGACGTGTGTGGACCCAAGAAGGACCCGAATACACAGAACACATGCGTCTTGTGCAAGAAATACATTTGCAACACACACACAGTAGAACTCTGTCCCTCATGTGGTGTGTAGACCGGACTTCATTTGTGTTCAATGGGGCTCATTATAATTTCCATAAAATGTATGTAAAATTTGTCCTTCCAATTTGTTCAATTCAAAGCAATAAATATCAATAGTGATGAAAACCTTGTTTCATTTATATTTGTTCAAGATAAACATGATTTAATCCACCCGTGTTTGATTATAAAACATTTTTGCGGACAAAAATCACATTTTATTAAAAAAAAACGAATAGTTGCTTTTGTTGATAAATGCTGTCCATCATTCGTATGTGTTTTCCTTGTTTTAGTGTTGGTCAGGACGTGAGCTGGGTGGGCATTCTATGTTGTGTGTCCGGTTTGTCTATTTCTATGTTTGGCCTGATATGGTTCTCAATCAGAGGCAGGTGTTAGTCGTTGTCTCTGATTGGGAACCATATTTAGGTAGCCTGTTTTGTGTTGGGTTTTGTGGTTGATTGTTCCTGTCTCTGTGTTTTGCACCAGATAGGGCTGTTTTTGGTTTTCCACGTTCATTGTTTTGTAGTGTTCATGTTTATCTGTTTTTGATTAAACATGAGTCAATATAACAACGCTGCGTTTTGGTCCTCCTCTACTTCACCACAGGAAAACCCTGACAATATTAACCATGTATGCCGTCTATATTGCTTGTAATTGATATTGCAACATCCAAGTATTAAGTATTTGTATATAAATTGTGATGCTGTATTTTTTAAAAACCCTATAATGTTGTGGGTTCATCAGACCCACAAACACTGAGTGAATAACACATGAACAATACACAAGGGGTTGAACAATAACAGAATGTTCAATCAATTCCCCGTATTAAACTTGATTGCTAATCAACGTAGCCTCATAACTATTTTACGACTCGGCGCCATTTGCAAAATGTCACTCAACAAAAGTGTATACCCACAACCCAATCGATACTCGTCTCCATTTACATATAACTGTAAATACAGCAGCTGAGATATGGACTGGGGACAGGCAGTTAGGGTTATTGTGGTGGTTCTGGGAAAAACAAGGGGCTGCAATAAAAGTAGATTGATCAATGTTGTGACACAGTATCCTGGTCTAGGTATGGAGCTGTGGCCTTCTGGGCCCTGATCTATGGAGCCAGGCTATGACCTCTGAGGTTGGCCTCCTTCTGCTATTGATGGCCCACCAGATGCTGTTACCACACTACTGGTGCTGTTACCACACTACTGGTGCTGTTACCACACTACTGGTGCTGTTACCACACTACTGGTGCTGTTACCACACTACTGGTTCTGTTACCACACTACTGGTGCTGTTACCACACTACTGGTGCTGTTACCACACTACTGGTTCTGTTGCCACACTACTGGTGCTGTTACCACACTACTGGTGCTGTTACCACACTACTGGTGCTGTTACCACACTACTGGTGCTGTTACCACACTACTGGGACTTGTCATTGTTCAATAAGACATCATTGTGACTGCTCTGAACCGGGTCATATAATATCTGTGGGTGACTGCTCTGAACCGGGTCATATAATATCTGTGGGTGACTGCTCTGAACCGGTGCATATAATATCTGTGGGTGACTGCACTGAACCGGTGCTGTTACCATATAATATCTGTGGGTGACTGCTCTGACCACACTACTGGTTCTGTTACCACACTACTGGTTCTGTGACTGCTGGTGCTGAACCTACTGGTGCTGTTACCAATACTGGTTCTGTGGGTGACTGCTCTGAACCGGTGCTGTTACCACACTACTGGTATCTGTGGGTGACTGCTCACCAACCGGTGCTGTTAATATCTGTGGGTGACTGCTCTGAACCTACTGGTGCTGTTACCACACTACTGGTTCTGTTAACTACTGGTGCTGTGGGTGACTACTGGTGCTGAACCTGGGCTGTTACATACTAATACTACTGGGACTTGGTTCAATAAGACATCATTGTGACTGCTCTGAACCGGGCCATATAATATCTGTGGGTGACTGCTCTGAACCGGGCCATATAATATCTGTGGGTGACTGCTCTGAACCGGGTCATTTAATATCTGTGGGTGACTGCTCTGAACCGGGCCATATAATATCTGTGGGTGACTGCTCTGAACCGGGCCATATAATATCTGTGGGTGACTGCTCTGAACCGGGTCATATAATATCTGTGGGTGACTGCTCTGAACCGGGTCATATAATATCTGTGGGTGACTGCTCTGAACCGGGCCATATAATATCTGTGGGTGACTGCTCTGAACCGGGTCATTTAATATCTGTGGGTGACTGCTCTGAACCGGGTCATTTCCTCAAAATTATTACAAACGAATTACAGTAGGTCATAACAGAACTTTCAACTTCAACCATTAACGTAATTGTAACGGCGTTCTTCGTTTGTCAAAAGAGAGTCGGACCGAAATGCAGTGTGGTGGTTACTCATGTCATTAATGAAACAAATGACGATACATGAAAGAACATAAAAATACAAAAACAACAAACGGAACATGAAAACCTAATACAGCCTGTCTGGTGAACAACTACACAGAGACAGGAACAATCACCCACGAAATACACAGTGAAACCCCGGCTACCTAAATATGGTTCCCAATCAGAGACAACGAGAATCACTTAACTCTGATTGAGAACCGCCTCAGGCAGCCAAGTCTATACTAGACACACCCCTAATCAACCACAATCCCAATGCCTACAAAACCCCCAATACGACAACACAATAAACCCATGTCACACCCTGGCCTGAACAAATATATAACGAAAACACAAAGTACAATGACCAAGGCGTGACAGTAATTCAGAGAATTAAAGGAAATACAAATTAATCTGATATTACATTTTTCAATATTTTTTATTTTATTACTTTTTCTTAAAAATTAAAACAAACATCACACACAAAAAAATAAAAATCCTTTAAGGACACTTACAGTTGGTGATGATATTTTGCATCAATGGGTTCCAATAAATTCCACTTAAATTAAACTTTAAACACTTGGAAATTATTATTTAAAATGCATTCATCAAACACTCGGAAGATCTACATAAAAAAAAAAACTAAGTGTGTTATTGGTTCTTATGAAAACATCATTTAAATCACTTCACTCACTTTGACATCCCAAAAGAGGTAGTTGCCTAGCACCTTCCTAGAGTATGTATATATATGTATATATTTCATCACTACATTATGAGATTTAAATGTAACCAAATTAGCTCATTGTCCTGAACATTTAGAAAATAAATTGGTTCAGCTTATTTATATTTGGGCTGTCCTGTCGTTCTGCCCACACAACCCACATCCAAAACCTGGTGTTACCCATCTGTCTGTTCTCGTTCTCTCTCTCTCTCTCTCTGAAATACACACATTCACCACTGCCAACGGCATCAACAATTATCAATCCCCTCTAATCCTGTGTTCCGCCAAAATAAGAGCTCGTAATGCGGTTGGCCGTTTAGCGCACCGGCATCTTTATGACTAATGCAGTTGGACATATAGCACACTGTAGTCTTTATGACTAATGCAGTTGGATGTATAGCACACTGTAGTCTTTATGACTAATGGAGTTGGACGTATAGCACACTGTAGTCTTTATGACTAATGCAGTTGGATGTATAGCACACTGTAGTCTTTATGACTAATGGAGTTGGACGTATAGGAGTTGGATGTATAGCACACTGTAGTCTTTATGACTAATGGAGTTGGATGTATAGCACACTGTAGTCTTTATGACTAATGGAGTTGGATGTATAGCTTTATGACTAATGGAGTTGGACACACTGTAGTCTTTATGACTAATGGAGTTGGACGTATAGCACACTGTAGTCTTTATGACTAATGGAGTTGGATGTATAGCACACTGTAGTCTTTATGACTAATACAGTTGGACGTATAGCACACTGTAGTCTTTATGACTAATGGAGTTGGATGTATAGCACACTGGCATCTTCATGACTAATGACAGTTGGATGTATAGCACACTGTAGTCTTTATGACTAATGCAGTTGGATGTATAGCACACTGTAGTCTTTATCTTTCACACTGACTAATGCAGTTGGATGTATAGCACACTGTAGTCTTTATGACTAATGGAGTTGGATGTATAGCACACTGTCATCTTTTGGATGACTAATGCAGTTGGAGTCTTTATGTATAGCACACTGTAGTCTTTATGACTAATGCAGTTGGATGTATAGCACACTGTAGTCTTTATGACTAATGCAGTTGGATGTATAGCACACTGTAGTCTTTATGACTAATGCAGTTGGATGTATAGCACACTGTAGTCTTTATGACTAATGGAGTTGGATGTATAGCACACTGTAGTCTTTATGACTAATGCAGTTGGACGTATAGCACACTGTAGTCTTTATGACTAATGCAGTTGGATGTATAGCACACTGTAGTCTTTATGACTAATGCAGTTGGATGTATAGCACACTGTAGTCTTTATGACTAATGGAGTTGGACGTATAGCACACTGTAGTCTTTATGACTAATGGAGTTGGATGTATAGCACACTGTAGTCTTTATGACTAATGCAGTTGGACGTATAGCACACTGTAGTCTTTATGACTAATGCAGTTGGATGTATAGCACACTGTAGTCTTTATGACTAATACAGTTGGATGTATAGCACACTGTAGTCTTTATGACTAATGCAGTTGGACATATAGCACACTGTAGTCTTTATGACTAATGCAGTTGGACATAGCACACTGTAGTCTTTATGACTAATACAGTGGACTAATGTTGGATAGCACACTGTAGTCTTTATGACTAATACAGTTGGATGTATAGCACACTGTAGTCTTTATGACTAAGCAGTTGGACATATAGCACACTGTAGTCTTTATGACTAATGCAGTTGGACAAATAGCACACTGTAGTCTTTATGACTAATACAGTTTGCTGTTTAGGACACTGTATCTTCATGACTAATGCAGTTGGATGTTTAGGACACTGGCATCTTTATGACTAATACAGTTTGCTGTTTAGCACACTGGCATCTTTATGACTAATGGAGTTGGAGTTTAGGACAGTGGCATCTATGCACACTGTTTAGGACACTGGCATCTTCATGACTAATGCAGTTGGATGTATAGCACACTGTAGTCTTTATGAATAATGCAGTTGGATGTATAGCACACTGTAGTCTTTATGACTAATGGAGTTGGATGTATAGCACACTGGCATCTTCATGACTAATACAGTTGCTGTTTAGGACACTGGCATCTTCATGACTAATACAGTTGCTGTTTAGGACACTGGCATCTTCATGACTAATGGTTTGCTGTTTAGGACACTGGCATCTTCATGACTAATACAGTTTACTGTTTAGGACACTGGCATCTTCATGACTAATACAGTTTACTGTTTAGGACACTGGCATCTTCATGACTAATACAGTTGCTGTTTAGGACACTGGCATCTTCATGACTAATACAGTTGGACAGCACACTGTAGTCTTTATGACTAATTGGATGTAGAGCACTTTTGGACTGTTTAGCACACTGTAGTCTTTATGACTAATGCAGTTGGACTGTATAGCACACTGTATCTTTATGACTAATACAGTTTGCTGTTTAGGCACACTGTAGTCTTTATGACTAATGCAGTTGGACTGTTTAGCACACTGGCATCTTTATGACTAATGCAGTTTGACTGTTTAGCACACTGGCATCTTCATGACTAATACAGTTGCTGTTTAGGACACTGGCTCTTATCTTCATTTACTAATGCAGTCTTCATGACTGTTTACTTGCAGCACACTGATGCATAGAGGGAGATCTTTATGACTAATACAGTTGGATGTACAGCATTTAAGTCACTGTCTTATCCAGTCTTTATGACTATCTCCAGTTTAAGGATATCATATCATTATAACAGTGTCCAGTACATTTATCACATTATAACAGTGTCCAGTACGTTTATCATATCATAACAGTGTCCAGTCTTTATGACATTATAACAGTGTCCAGTTGGATATCATAACAGTGTCCACTGGCATCTTCATGACTAATACAGTTGCTGTTTAGGACACTGGCATCTTCGTTTATAATATCAGTTTACTGTTTCCACACTGCCATCTTCATGAACTAATACAGTTTATCTGTTTAACAGTGGCATCTTCATGATCATAATAACAGTGTTTAGGACACTGGCATCTTCATGACAATTCCAGTATGTTTATCATATCACTATAACAGTGCCATCTTCATGATCATTATACAGTTTACTGTTTTATAACAGTGGCATCTTCATGACTAATACAGTTGCTGTATTATCATTATAACAGGCATCTTTATCATACTAATGCAGTTGCTGTTTCATATCACTATAACAGTGCATCTTCATTATAACATGTCATATCATATAATAACAGTGTCCAGTACGTTTATTTCATTATAACACTGGCATCTTATCATATCATTATAACAGTGTCCAGTATGTTTATCATATCATAACAGTTTACTGTTCATATCATTATAACAGTGTCCAGCATCTTCATGACAGTGTCCAGTATTTATCAGTTTGCTGTTTATACAGTGTCCAGTGGCATCTTCATTATAACAGTGTAATACAGTTGCATATCATTTAACAGTGTCACTGGCATCTATCATAACAGTGACTATCATATCATTTACTATTTATAACAGTGTCCAGTACGTTTTCATGATCTAATACAGTTTATCATATCATTATAACAGTGGCAATATCATGTCCAGCTCCAACATGATGCATTATAACAGTGTCCAGATTATCATATCATTATAACAGTGTCCAGTACGTTGTGGCCATATCATTATAACAGTGTCCAGTATTATCATATCATTTAAGTGTCAGTACGTTTATCATATCATTATAACAGTGTCCAGTACGTTTATCATATCATGGAACAGTGTCCAGTATCTCCATATCATTTAACAGTGTCCAGTACGTTTATCATATCATTATAACAGTGTCCAGTACGTTTATCATATCATTATAACAGTGTCATATCATTATAACAGTGTCCACGTTTATCATATCATTATAACAGTGTCCAGTATATCATTTATCATATCATTATAACAGTGTCCAGTACGTTTATCATATCATTATAACAGTGTCCAGTACGTTTATCATATCATTATAACAGTGTCCAGTACGTTTATCATATCATTATAACAGTGTCCAGTACGTTTATCATATCATTATAACAGTGTCCAGTACGTTTATCATATCATTATAACAGTGTCCAGTACGTTTATCATATCATTATAACAGTGTCCAGTACGTTTATCATATCATTATAACAGTGTCCAGTACGTTTATCATATCATTATAACAGTGTCCAGTACGTTTATCATATCATTATAACAGTGTCCAGTACGTTTATCATATCATTATAACAGTGTCCAGTACGTTTATCATATCATTATAACAGTGTCCAGTACGTTTATCATATCATTATAACAGTGTCCAGTACGTTTATCATATCATTATAACAGTGTCCAGTACGTTTATCATATCATTATAACAGTGTCCAGTATGTTTATCATATCATTATAATAACAGTGTCCAGTACGTTTATCATATCATTATAACAGTGTCCAGTATGTTTATCATATCATTATAACAGTGTCCAGTACGTTTATCATATCATTATAACAGTGTCCAGTACGTTTATCATATCATTATAACAGTGTCCAGTACGTTTATCATATCATTATAACAGTGTCCAGTACGTTTATCATATCATTATAACAGTGTCCAGTACGTTTATCATATCATTATAACAGTGTCCAGTACGTTTATCATATCATTATAACAGTGTCCAGTACGTTTATCATATCATTATAACAGTGTCCAGTACGTTTATCATATCATTATAACAGTGTCCAGTACGTTTATCATATCATTATAACAGTGTCCAGTACGTTTATCATATCATTATAACAGTGTCCAGTACGTTTATCATATCATTATAACAGTGTCCAGTACGTTTATCATATCATTATAACAGTGTCCAGTACGTTTATCATATCATTATAACAGTGTCCAGTACGTTTATCATATCATTATAACAGTGTCCAGTACGTTTATCATATCATTATAACGAATTAGATCTCAATCCAGACACTGTTGTATTAATTCATTCTTTACATGTAATGGTCGTCAAACAGTTGCATTTGATTACATGATCAGATCAGATATGGATTATTTTTCGGATCATTAAGGTATTGGTTTTATACTGACGGTGAGGCGTATAAACTATGCTGTTATACGTTGTTAGGTTCTTATATTTTAGAATAAATAACCCACCGACACTAGAAAAGATTTAACCAAGTTTAATTCTTCCCAAAGGTTCTGTACAGCTGTAATTCAGACAACCCAACATTTGTCCCATCCAGATATTTATATATCCCACTTAAACCTGTTAGGGCTCAGCAGAATACTGCCCCCTTTGGAGGAATTCTGTGCCCATAGTAAACTGAAAGGAAATTGTCCAAAATTGCTAATATATGCATATAATAATAATTATTGGATAGAAAACACTCTAAAGCTTCTAAAACCATTTGAATTATGTCTGTAAGTATAGCAGAACTCACAGGGCAGGCAATCTCCCAAACTATTTTTGGGAGCCACAAACTTGGGGCAACTTTGACGTCATCGCTCCCACCCTTCCCAACCAGCTATGGATCTGGAGACACTTTCTATGTCTTCCACTAGACGTCCTCATTCAGTACAGCGTTTAATTGTGCAAATCCCGTGTGTTTTGAGCCTTTGGTAGGCAAAAGACTGAGTGTCGCGAGAAAATTCAAGGTTACGAGAGCGCGCTTTTTGAAGATACGTTCTTTTGTTCCAGATCGCCTGCGGAGAAGCACGTTCGTCAGAGAGATTAGATAATAGTTTTGTACATTTAGAACATCCTAAAGCTTGATTCTGCACTTAGTTTGACCAGTTTAGTCGACATATAATATGTAATTTTGAAGTTTTGATGCGCAACTGTTTGGGGCCAGAAGTAATTTTGGAAGCATTTCAGCTGCAACTCGTAGCATATGCTAATTCAAAGACACACGACTTGAAACCAAACAATGTATTGGGTAAGTATGACTACTTCCACTACATTCTGATCGAAGACCATCAAAGGTAAGGGAATATTTATGTTGTAATTTTGTGTTTCTGTTGACTCCAACATAGCAGAGAAATATTGTTTATGTCTGAGCGCCATCTCAGATTATTGAAAAATGAACGATTTATGTAACGTTAAAAAGAAATGTGACAAAGCGATTGCATTATGAAGCAGTGTATCTTTCTAACTATATGTAGAACATGTATATTTAGTCAAAGTTTGTGATGTGTATTGCTGTTATCTGGCGTTATCTGGCGGAGTTATTTATAATTTCTCCGGACATATTTTAGCATTTTCTGAACATGGCGTCAATGTCAACGGTGATTTATGGATATAAATAGCATAATATTGAAAAAAACATAAATGTAAATGTGTAACATGTCCTATTACTGTCATCTGATGAAGATTTTCAAAAGGTTAGTGAATTATTTTTCTTTTAATCCTGCGTTTGTGATTGCATCTTTTGTTCGACAAAATGGCTGTATATCGGCTGTGTCTTTGGTGGTGGTTTGACATAAATATGTGCTATGTTTTCGCCGTAAAACATTTTAGAAATCTGACACGCTGGCTGGATGAACAAGGTGTTTATCTTTCATTTGAGCTATTGAACTTGTTAATGTGTGGAGGTTAAATATTTCTAAGAATATTTTTGCATTCCATGCGCCACCATTCCAGCTGAACGGGGGGAGGTGGCGTTCCCGCCTCGCTTCAACAGGTTTTAAGACACTCCTCCTTCTCCTCAATCCTTCATATGGTTTAACAGGAAAAGAGTAACAAGATACCAAACCTTTAATACTCCCTTATGAGAATCTGTCCTCACCTCCTGACCTCAACGCCTCCATCTAATCCACAGATGTCCATCTGTCTCCCCTGTATCAACACGGTGCTCTGCTCCCGTCCCCCAACACATTCCAACACATTCCACAGCTCTCTGTCTTTCTACTGTCACGGCCCCTCTGCATTGCAGGGGCGGTTCTTCCTGCAGGCAGAGGAGGGTCGTTAGTGATTGGAGTCACCTGGGCTCAGGGTATTTAAACTGCTTCACTAACCACTCGTCTCTCTCTCTCTGCTCCTCCAGGTATGATCCTGTTTTGTTTGTTCCTTTTTAGTTTTGCATAGTTTTCACTCAGTCATTCACACACACAGATTCACACATCCCTGCACTTTACATACACCTTACATTATGATACTTTCACACTTCATTCCTTTACATACACCTTAACATTATGATACTTTCACACCTCATTCCTTTACATACACCTTACATTACGATACTTTCACACCTCATTCCTTTACATACACCTTACATTACGATACTTTCACACCTCATTCCTTTACATACACCTTACATTATGATACTTTCACACCTCATTCCTTTTTCTTTGTTTAAAGTTAATAGTTTTTGGTTCATAATAAAGAAGCTTTTTGATTGGCCGATACCTGTTGTTCGCGTCCCCACAGGCTATGAGCCGACCTGAGACACGACAGAGACTCAGTCTCTTTTACTCCTTAATACGCTGTGTGTCTAATCTATCATGTCTTTAGAATGTCAATGTTCAAAATGTCGAATCCAACAGTGTGGTACTGTACATTTTTCTGGAGTCATTTGAAAATGGCAGTAATTACATGAGAATGGTGCTGTTGAGGTTGTAATGTTCATTGCAATACGAGTTTATTTGAATAAATGGAGGCATGTAGATCATAACAACAATGTGCTTGGCTGAACAGATGTCTTCTTGAAGTCAAGTTTTACCCTCACTTTCTAGTTGATTTCTAATTATGCAGATAGCCTTGATCTAAGTGTTGATTTTTAGTATAGTCGTTGATACAAACACATATCCCCCATTGACACAAACACATGAAACCTACAGTATTAGTCTGTCTGTCTCCACGACATCAAGAACCAATGTCCAGATGTCGTCAGACCGTTTATAAACCAACCAACACATTCCTCGAGAGAAACATGGACACCCAGTTAACTCACAGACCAGAGAAATACTCCCCTAAAGAGTATAAACGTGATTGTTCCCCTCTAAGCTTACTTTGGTTATCTGTTTAACTCAGAAACTCCCAAAGGCAACTGTTTATTGAGAGGCGCTACAAGCAAAATCAAGTAGACTTTTGTAGGCTTGCGTCAAAGTTGAGTTTCTCACCTTGTTTTAACGTATGCACTCGCCTCATACATAATGCAGAGAGACTTTTACCCAAATTACAATGATGAAGATGACAATACAAAATGGATGCCCAGGCAGAAGTCCTGCTCTCCAACAAGAGGTGTCGTGTCTCAGAGATGAATGCTGAGCGGAGTAAACTGACATCTAATTAGCAGACTTTGGATCAGTGGCAGAACGGCAGATTAGCTGGTTCGATTGGTCGTTTCATGTCATAACGTATCCATAGTAACCATAGGGGAGGGACCGGTTCTTGAAAGCAATTTGCAGTTCAACGAACATCCACTTTGAACTGACTTCAGAAGAGTCCAAAGTTGATGAGATCAGAGGTAAGTGTTGATGCTGTTATGTCATTTAAAAAAAAACTTTTAAATGTGCTAATTTTCCAAGTCCAAATTTGAATCCACATTGCTTTTTATTTTATTTTTAATAAATAAAATCATGAAATTCCACATGATGAAAACAATTTTGTAAGCCTTTAGTTTAGTTGAGATATCAAATTGGGTATGACATCTGACATCTGTCATACAAAGTTATCTAAAATCGTTACAACACCAGCGAGACTGCAAGAGAGTCATTTTAGAGATGTGTAATCGGTTAAAGATAATCTTTCCAACAGACAACATCCGGAGTCTGACATCCTCCCTTGCATTTCACCTCTTAGGGATTCAAATGTACAGAATGCTTACCTGGAGGAATGGGGGGGGGGAGTCATGTTTTTTCAATTTCAGTCATGGGGAGGGTCATGTAATTTGTAATTGATGAAATGTCAATATTTCTCAGTATTTTAAAATGATTTGCTTATTAGGTTATATATCAATGTGTACCCAATGCTACCCCTAAAATCTCTGATTCTCCACTGGGTGCACAATATCAAGTGCGCCTATAGGCTATTTAGTGTGGTCCCAATCAAATTATACATAGCCTACAGGCTACAAAGTGCATGCTGGCAAAAAAAGTTATATTTCTACGATAGCTGCTGGGGATGGTGTAAATAAAACTCCGCTGTCATGGATACTCCAACCCTGAACCCCGGCTTGCTCTGCTCTTGCTAATCAAATACTTTTTGTTGTGTGCTGCCTAACCTACAGTGACAGTTTAGTAGGAGAGTCAAATAATTCTTCACCCAACATGTTTTGGGATAAGACCCAGTCCACAAAAATGCAATATCTTAGCACGTGAACTAGCCTATAGGCTGTGTTCTGTTCAGGTCGATGAGGAGAGTGCTAAGATGAGAAGGAGGACCAGATAACAACTTTGATAGATTTGATAGATGTCAATGTAATGTTTCTTTCCGGTGACGTATTCTATCATGTATTTTACATTCACTTTGGTGCAGAGAGAATTTGGGTCAAGTGCTTTCGTTCGTGGATTCAAACAATCATTGTTGGTGGTGCTGAAAGTAGGCATAATTAATTAATTAATTTGAATTAACGACAAGAGCACCTTTTGTTTGGGGCCTATTTCTTCCTATTTAAGAAATAGGCATACCCGTTTGACAGACAACATTAGACTAAAGGCTGCTATCTAAATAGATTTGTCAGCTATTTCCTTCACCCACCATATACACTCGTTAAATAGCCCACCTCCGTGTGAGTTAATGGCTGGTACGTTCAAACCAGGACTTACAGTGAGAGGGTTTGAGAGGGGATGCCATTAGTCTACCTTTTAGTACAGAACATGTCAAAAAGCACAGGCCTACCTACCCATTGTTAAAACAGATCTGATTATATAAAGGGATTTTAAACAGCACTTTGGCCAGCGATACTTTATGCTAGAAACAAGCTGTAAAGTACCAGAGAAAGAAGTGGCTCCGATGCATATCGCGATGTCATTGTTTATTTTCTTTGACATTCAGAAGCTGAGCTACAACATTTTATTGCCAAGGAGACAAATAATGGACTATGCTTGGGAAGTAATATAATTCTTTCTCTGTCAATGAATTAAGCTATTTACTTTCTGTACAATAGAATATGTTTAAACCCAGACAGCTTTTAGGGAAACACTTTTATCATAGGTTAAGCAACGGAAGAAGAGCAGCCAGCAATTAAATAAATAAAATATATGTGTCGAAGGCCAACTCTGTCTGGGGTGGAAAGGTAGGTCCTACTCTCTCTGGGGTGGAAAGGTAGGTCCTACTCTGTCTGGGGTGGAAAGGTAGGTCCTACTCTGTCTGGGGTGGAAAGGTAGGTCCTACTCTGTCTGGGGTGGAAAGGTAGGTCCTACTCTGTCTGGGGTGGAAAGGTAGGTCCTACTCTGTCTGGGGTGGAAAGGTAGGTCCTACTCTGTCTGGGGTGGAAAGGTAGGTCCTACTCTGTCTGGGGTGGAAAGGTAGGTCCTACTCTGTCTGGGGTGGAAAGGTAGGTCCTACTCTGTCTGGGGTGGAAAGGTAGGTCCTACTCTGTCTGGGGTGGAAAGGTAGGTCCTACTCTGTCTGGGGTGGAAAGGTAGGTCCTACTCTGTCTGGGGTGGAAAGGTAGGTCCTACTCTGTCTGGGGTGGAAAGGTAGGTCCTACTCTGTCTGGGGTGGAAAGGTAGGTCCTACTCTGTCTGGGGTGGAAAGGTAGGTCCTACTCTGTCTGGGGTGGAAAGGTAGGTCCTACTCTGTCTGGGTGGAAAGGTAGGTCCTACTCTGTCTGGGGTGGAAAGGTAGGTCCTACTCTGTCTGGGGTGGAAAGGTAGGTCCTACTCTGTCTGGGTGGAAAGGTAGGTCCTACTCTGTCTGGGGTGGAAAGGTAGGTCCTACTCTGTCTGGGGTGGAAAGGTAGGTCCTACTCTGTCTAGGGTGGAAAGGTAGGTCCTACTCTGTCTGGGGTGGAAAGTTAGGCCCAACTTTTGAAAGTACCATGCTCAGATTCCTAGGGACAGCTTTGTTGCAAACAAGACACACACTGATTTGACATTGGAGCAATATGATAAGCACGTAGGCCTATCTCTGTTCTTTCTTATCCTGTAATTTTGCTAATTTGTGTGTTATTCTGCTAATATCGAAAATGACGTAGAAGTGCATAACATGTTTATGAAAGGAATTTTTTTTCTTGGAGCTGCAAATGCAATGATGGATTCATGCAATGCTTTTACTTTAAAGGGGATGTTTCCACTCTTGTCCACGGTGGTCTGTGAACCCACAACCTGCTGCCCAGCAGCCCTGTGTGCTATCAGCTGTATTGTGTTGCCATGTGATGCTTACAGGACAGAGAGCAGTTCTAAAATGGCATAGCTGCTGCCGTGGTCTGTCCAAGAAGTTCAGGGTATCTAATGCCGTGGTCTGTCCAATAAGTTCAGGGTATCTAATGTCGTGCTCTGTCCAAGAAGTTCAGGGTATCTAATGCCGTGGTCTGTCCAAGAAGTGAGGGTATCTAATGCTCTGGTCTGTCCAAGAAGTGAGGGTATCTAATGCCGTGGTCTGTCCAAGAAGTTCAGGGTATCTAATGCCGTGGTCTGTCCAAGAAGTTCAGGGTATCTAATGCCGTGGTCTGTCCAATAAGTTCAGGGTATCTAATGTCGTGCTCTGTCCAAGAAGTTCAGGGTATCTAATGCCGTGGTCTGTCCAAGAAGTGAGGGTATCTAATGCTCTGGTCTGTCCAAGAAGTGAGGGTATCTAATGCTCTGGTCTGTCCAAGAAGTGAAGGTAAAACGGTAAGTATGTTCTCTGCCATTCCCTTCATGTTGCAATTAGTCTTCTGAGTATAGTAGAGGGTCACTCGTTGTTTGCAAGTGTTCAGGGAGGGTTTGTGTAAAATATGTTTTGCTGAAGGGAGGGCCATCCATTTTCATTTCAGAAAGGTTTGATTATGTTCACTCCCGTACTGTCTTGCTGTTGTAAAGAACCATCCTCACACGGGGAACAAGCTATGTAGGAAAAGATTCTCATCTGTAAGGATGTGTTACGATATAAGGAATTCCTCAGTTGTGAACGGGGCGGCAGGTGGTTAGCCTAGTGGTTAGAGTGTTGGGCCAGTAACCAAAAGGTTGCTGGATTGAATCCCTGAGCTGACAAGATAAAACATATCTTGTTCTGCCTCTGAACAAGGCAGTTAACCCACTGTTCACCAGTAGGTGGTCATTGTAAATGAGAATGTGTTCTTAATGCCCATGCTCTTCATTAGTAAATGCACTTCATGCAGTATTTGTCCTCAAAACAAAGGTGAGAGAGGAACAGGCAATTTAATCAAAGGAATTTCACACCTGGCACCATAGTGTCAAAATACAGTATATCAAAGAAACTGGCAATGATGGCCCTTCTTTATTTATGAAGTTATTGCTGATCTATGGTTATCTGTGCCAATACAGGGCAAATGCTATTGGAAACGTTTCCTTGGCAGAGGACGATACACTGCACCAGAGCTGCTGGCGGTGTCTAGGGTAGGGGTGAGTGGGGTAAGTTGAGCCTCCAAACACACAATGTATCATTTGACCAAATATTTAAGAAAAGGTCATAATTTCATGGAGACTATGAAGGAAGTAACCACATGGAAAAAGTGATAAGAAAGTTAGCTCCAAAAAAAGTGATTTTCACTGTCAAATGAATTTGTGTTTGAGGTTTCATAATATTTTATATAAATAAAAGAAGATAATTGTCCCCCACGATGAAATGGGGGAGGGGACTGTGGATCTGTCGCCGTACGTTAGTATGTTCGTACGTTCGTCCCACGCAATATCGCAGACAGCACTGGCCCCATTTTGACAAAACATGGGCGAATGATGCATCTTGCCATAGAAATCCACCATTTACAAAATAACACGGATTTGCCAAAGGGGGGCACTAAATCATTTGTGAGGTTGTTGTTGTTCCATTCATCAGTTGGGGTCTCTATTAGCTTTAACATGAGGTTTTAATCCTAGCATGAAAGTGCATCTTTGCCCTGGGATAAGTTGAGCCAATGACCATGGGGTTAATTGCAAGTTGAGCAAATTCAAGTGTTTTCTTCCCTACGTAATGCAAATGCTTTTATCGCTGTGATATGAGTTAACAGGGCCTGGCCTATGTTAAGTGTTTAAAAAAAGTACTAAGTGTTGTTTTGTTAGGTGTTAAGCCTGTGTTAAAATATGCTTAAAATTATTAAAAGACAAAAATAGTGATTGAATTGCGTTTGGGAAAAAAAGATGGACAGTTGGTTTTAAAAGGGTTTTGGTAATACTTGCAGATTGAACCGTAGGCCTATTTTATAACATTGTTCATTGTTTCTGAGCTGAAAAGGATTTTCTTGGGAAGTGGTTGATCATTACTGATTCGTTTTGCTGATAAATAAAATGTGTATTTATTTCACAGAACAATTAACTACAGTTTTTTACAATCTCTAGGACCCCATTACTCAATACTTAGGTCACTTTTTCAAAACTCTTCACACTGTTCTCCTCACCAAGCTTAGCCCGGCAGTTGATTTCACATCCAAAATGCACTAAAACTACCAAAACACTTCATTCATGTCTCAAATCAACTAATTCTTCCGTAACACTAGCAAAGGTTGTCACCCAACAAGCACACTTTGTCACTCACATGACTCAATGACCTAAACGACACTAACAGGTAGCATTACACAATGTTTTCTTTTGTAAAATGTCTTTACAAAACAAGAATGACACCTCTCTACTGTTTAGAATTCACTGCAGTATATGTTGCAGGAATGAATCAGACATTATGCAATATACTTAATGTCATTTTTTGGCAATGATTCCAAAATGCAATAATTTGTATATACACCATCCACCGATACAGATACAGTAGCAATGCTAGTCATCCCGGTCTTCTGCATTTGGCTACAGGTTCTCATCTTATGTCATCTTGGGCAATACACCTAGGAAATAATCTTTTGGCATGCCTGGTCCATCCCTGGCAATCCTCTGAAGATAGGTCCAGGCATCCAGCATTCATTGCATCCAGGAGGGACATTTGATCATGTGGTCATAAACCTTTCACCTCCATGAGGAAAATAATTCCTCTATGGGGTTGCGGAATGGAGAGTAAGGTGGGAGGAAAATATTTCCTCTATGGGGTTGAGGAATGGAGAGTAAGGTGGGAGGAAACGTGACATCATCCTGGGATGGGCTGTAAACCACTCTGTGACTGTATGGGTGGGGTGAAACGCCACGTTGTCCCATACAATTACAAACATTGGCCGATTTTATCTCACTGAAACCCTTTCCTCACCTGACACAACCCTTCCATAGAGGTCATCCAGGAATGTAATGAGACGCTCGGTGTTGTATGGCCTAACCCTTCTATAGAGGTCATCCAGGAATGTAATGAGACGCTGGGTGTTGTATGGCCCAACCCTTCTATAGAGGTCATCCAGGAATGTAATGAGACGCTCGGTGTTGTATGGCCCAACCCTTCTATAGAGGTCATCCAGGAATGTAATGAGACGCTCGGTGTTGTATGGCCTAACCCTTCCATAGAGGTCATCCAGAAATGTAATGAGACGCTCGGTGTTGTATGGCCCAACCCTTCTATAGAGGTCATCCAGGAATGTAATGAGACGCTTGGTGTTGTATGGCCCAACCCTTCCATAGAGGTCGTCCAGGAATGTAATGAGACGCTTGGTGTTGTATGGCCCAACCCTTCCATAGAGGTCATCCAGGAATGTAATGAGACGCTTGGTGTTGTATGGCCCAACCCTTCCATAGAGGTCATCCAGGAATGTAATGAGACGCTTGGTGTTGTATGGCCCAACCCTTCCATAGAGGTCATCCAGGAATGTAATGAGACGCTCGGTGTTGTATGGCCCAACCCTTCCATAGAGGTCATCCAGGAATGTAATGAGATGCTCGGTGTTGTATGGCCCAACCCTTCCATAGAGGTCATCCAGGAATGTAATGAGACGCTGGGTGTTGTACGGCCCAACCCTTCCATAGAGGTCGTCCAGGAATGTAATGAGACGCTCGGTGTTGTACGGCCCAACCCTTCCATAGAGGTCGTCCAGGAATGTAATGAGATGCTCGGTGTTGTATGGCCCAACCCTTCCATAGAGGTCATCCAGGAATGTAATGAGACGCTGGGTGTTGTACGGCCCAACCCTTCCATAGAGGTCGTCCAGGAATGTAATGAGACGCTCGGTGTTGTACGGCCCAACCCTTCCATAGAGGTCATCCAGGAATGTAATGAGACGCTCGGTGTTGTACGGCCCAACCCTTCCATAGAGGTCATCCAGGAATGTAATGAGACGCTCGGTGTTGTATGGCCCAACCCTTCCATAGAGGTCGTCCAGGAATGTAATGAGACGCTCGGTGTTGTATGGCCCAACCCTTCCATAGAGGTCATCCAGGAATGTAATGAGACGCTCGGTGTTGTATGGCCCAACCCTTCTATAGAGGTCATCCAGGAATGTAATGAGACGCTCGGTGTTGTATGGCCTAACCCTTCCATAGAGGTCATCCAGAAATGTAATGAGACGCTCGGTGTTGTATGGCCCAACCCTTCCATAGAGGTCGTCCAGGAATGTAATGAGACGCTCGGTGTTGTACGGCCCAACCCTTCTATAGAGGTCATCCAGGAATGTAATGAGATGCTTGGTGTTGTATGGCCCAACCCTTCCATAGAGGTCGTCCAGGAATGTATTGAGACGCTTGGTGTTGTATGGCCCAACCCTTCCATAGAGGTCATCCAGGAATGTATTGAGACGCTCGGTGTTGTACGGCCCAACCCTTCTATAGAGGTCATCCAGGAATGTAATGAGACGCTCGGTGTTGTACGGCCCAACCCTTCCATAGAGGTCATCCAGGAATGTAATGAGACGCTCGGTGTTGTACGGCCCAACCCTTCTATAGAGGTCGTCCAGGAATGTAATGAGACGCTCTGTGTTGTACGGCCCAATTAGCGGTTTGTGTAACAGAAATCCATCAGAGGATATTGCTGCACACATTGTGATGTTGGCACCCCTCTGGCCCGGGACATCCACTGTGGCTCGTTTCCCAATCACATTCCTTCCTCACCGCCGTGTTTTGGCCAAGTTGACACCAGCCTCATCCACAAAGATGAATATGTGGGGTGTTTGCTTGGCTTCAATCTTCACGACTCTCTAAAATAAATCCACAAGGTAACATAAGAGTTAGGCTATTACCGTAGTTTACATCATACCTAAAAACAGGCCATTGGGTGCCTCTGGTTGCCTGTTTGGTTTAGTTCAAAACCAGTTCTGTATTTTATAGTCATCTTACCTGGATTTATTGGTTCCTGAGTTGATTGAATCATTATAGTAGCCCTAATCTCAACTGAGACTACAGCTCTTGATCTTCCTCTCAGTCTTCTTCCACCACGCATACGTACTCCTCTTCCTCTCCCAGCCACTCTTCTTCCTCTGTCAGCCACTTCTCTATCTCAGGCTGGGTCCATGTTTACATTACAGTACAGCATTATTTATTCCAGAGATGTCCCCTTTTGTATAGATGGTAATGAAATGGAAAGACTAACACCTGAGTAGGTGTTCAGCTACAATGGGAATCAACTGTGGTTGGTCTAATTGTTTTGATAGTATTTCATTTTTTAGATTTGGAAAATATTTCAACACGGTATTACTGTAGAAATGTAGCAAATTGCAGTCTTTTTAAATGTTGTGTTTTACGTTTTGAACTTAAGTTTAACAGTTTTGAAAAGAGTATGTGCAATTTGGCCTGTAGGTACATTACGTTTTGGTGGTGGTTGTGTCTGAGTGAGAAAATAATTAATGACATTTGAAAGATGTAGTCACTGAATGCATTTTGTGCCAAAGCAATGAAAAAGAATCCACAGTTTAGCCCACATAGAAGTCTGTTGTACTCACTGTGTGAAGAGTTTTGAAAAAAGTGACCCAAGTATTGAGAAATGGGTCTTAGCGATTGTAAAAAACTGTAAGATCCAATGGCATTTTGCTATGTAAAGGACAGATACTCATCCCCTCATAATGCGTAAAGGCATTCCGTTTGTTGCCATACATATACATACTTGAGTGAAAAGGTCAAAGGTGACAGAAACATTGCCATAGAATAAACAGTCAGTCTGGTCTAGCCTGCTTGGCTGAGTGCCACTTCGTGCTCCTGGTCACATCTAATACAGAGTGCCTCATCTGTCCTTCATTAGACCTTGTTAAAGGATGACATTTGCCAGTCAATACAGGTTTTCACCGACCACTTATTTCAACATTTTACTGCTTCAGCTAAGCTGGAAAAGAGACCACTCCAATGGCTTTTGAACTTTGACCCGAGTTAGATAATAGACACATGATGGCAGTGGCACAACACTTCCTTCTTTTTTTATAATGGCTGCATATTGATCTTTCAGATCTATCAGTGGTAAAGGCATATTGAGTTCATCCTTGAAGCCAAAGTTATGGTGGCTTTGAACTATTATTGTGTGAAAGATTGAGGACGACTTTCAGCACAGTCTATAAATGTCTCTCCTCTGCGAAAGCACCACAACCTTAGACTTAGAAGGGTTTCCCACAACTTTGACCAAAACGCCAGCAAACTCCTCTTTACTTCTTTAGGGCTCGGGTCCTTTTTTCTCAATTTCCGCCTGGCTGACGTGCCCAGTGCCTAGTGAACTGCCTGCTACTCAGGTCCTGAAGCCAGGATATGCATATAATTGGTACTGTTGGAAAGACACTTTGAAGTTTGTAGAAATGTTAAAATAATGTAGGAGACTATAACACAATAGATATAGTAGGAGAAAATCCAAAGAAAAACCAACCAGAATGTTTTGGTTTTTTGAGCCCATGCTCTTCCAATGGAAAATATAGGGAAATAATTAAATCTAGCTCATAGTATGCACTTTCTATGGCTTTTCCTGGGTGTCACCACTCAATATTCAAGGTTTCAGGCTTGTTTCTTCCAAAACGAGTAAGAAATATGAGTTTTAGTACTGGTACACTGACTTGGAAATTCATGTGTGCGTGCGATGAAGAGGACCTGCGAATATTGTTTTCCTATTGAATATACTTCTTTCCGTATGCAATATTGTAGTTTAATTACATTTTAGGGTATATGTTGTTTGTGTAGAAACGTATTTTAACTTGTTGAAACAAAGTTTAGGGGTAGAGTTTCGAATTCCTATCTTGGCATGTTGAACGAGGGGGATTACTCAAATCGATGGCACCAACTAAACTGACCTTTTGGGATATAAAGAAGGATTTTTATCTAACTAAACGACAGTACATGCTATAGCTGGGACCCTTTGGAAGATAAATCAGAGGAAGATTTTCAAAAATTAAGTGAATATTTAATCGCTATTTGTGAATTTATGAAACCTGTGCCGTTGGAAAAATATGTGGGGTGCCGTCCTCAAACAATCGCATGGCATGCATTCGCTGTAAAGCATATTGTAAATCGGACAGTGCAGTTAGATTAACAAGAATTTAAGCTTTCAACCAATATAATACACTTGAACGCACCTAAATGTTTAATATCCATAATTGTTATGATTATTTATTTGAATTTCACCGGAAGTTGTCCTGCTAGCGGGACGCCAAGCCTTTATGTTGAAGCCGTTTTTAAGTTAAATCTGTATGTCTGTCTGATCATAACAAAACAAGGATCCTGCTACGGTTCAAGGAGGAACACCTGACACTGTGGTTCAGTGTGATCACTGGGCCAAATACTTTCTCTAATCAACAGGGCTGGGATAAGGTATTCATGGGGCATTCGTTTCACCTGGGAGCGACACCGTGGCAGATGCTTTGCATATCAGACCTGGGCGATCAATATGTTATTAGAGAACAACCTCTCAGAGGCATACCAATTAATTCAGTGCTGTCAGAGTCACCCATTGGTCTCCCAGGGAGACACCTGGGCCTTGTTAACATGGGGCTTGTGGAGGATATTGGTGACCTTACCTTCTTCAAGGGTATATTCACAACCTTCATAATGGAGCATTCCAACCAGTGTCTATTCCACAAGTTACCACTTGCTAAATCAATTACGTTGAAATGCCTACCTCACTGTGCAATCCACTTTCTCATCAGCCCAGCCAGGCGATTTATAAACTTGATCTCCACTGTAAAATGCATTGAGACAATATGTCCATATTCTTTTTGTTTGTTTAACATGTATTTTAAAAATGTTATCCTTCACAATACAACACTTATTTTAGGTCATAGCTATTAATTTGTTTTTAACAGCTGAGATGTGTATTAACCTTGCTGTTTGTACGACATTTGCAACATTGTTTCAATATTGAAATTTGATCTCCAGCTATCCGGTAGTAATGAACATGTTGGGGGTTGGGAGTCTAGACAAGAAAGAAGGCAGCTTTTCTCAGCCTGTCAAAAAAAATGAATCAGCAGATTTTTTTATGGATCTTTACAAAGCAATGCCAATAGAAAACATGAACTGCAGCTAGTCTGCTGTCATTCCAGCTTCAGTTTTAAGGGATTGTGTCAGCTGTGTTGTTGGCTAGCTCCCCTGTCCTGGCGAGAGAACACATCAATGGCTCTTTGTCATGGATGTATCCCAAAAAAATCACTAGAAAACAGCTGAAACAACACAGCTACTTTGCTGCTATTCTGGCTAAACTGTTTGACGCGAATGTGTTAGCCGAGGTTGGCTAGCTAGCAAGCAAGGGATAAGAACGTTGCGAGCCATCATTACTGCCTAGTATGGCAACTGCTCGGCATCCGACCGTAAGGCGCTACAGAGGGCAGTGTGTACGGCCCAATACATTACTGGGGCCAAGCTTCCTCCCACCCAGGACCTAAATACTAAGCAGTGTCAGAGGAAGGCCCACAAAAAAAGATTCCAATCACCCAAACATACGCTCCAAAATAAAACATTGAAACCACATAAAATACGCCTGCGTATCGAGGTCACATTTTATACCAATGGCAGTTTTGAACTTGCCATTAAAGATTCATCCACATTCGCATTGTGTATTTCTCAGATGAATAAGTTAAGCTTCAATATTGAAGGTGAAAGAGACTAGGATTATACCAGAAGAGCTGAATATCAGTCTGGTGAAAACTCAGAAGCCTCTGACAAGACAAGTCTAACAAGACTTGCTGTAACAAGATCAGTGTTTGTCCCAGTGTTTTCCCAGTGTTTGTCCTAGTGTTTGTCCCCGTGTTTGTCCCAGTGTTTGTCCCAGTGTTTGTCCCAGTGTTTGTCCCAGTGTTTGTCCTAGTGTTTGTCCTAGTGTTTGTCCCAGTGTTTGTCCCAGTGTTTGTCCTAGTGTTTGTCCCAGTGTTTGTCCCAGTGTTTTTCCCAGTGTTTGTCCTAGTGTTTGTCCTAGTGTTTGTCCCAGTGTTTGTCCCAGTGTTTGTCCTAGTGTTTGTCCCAGTGTTTGTCCCAGTGTTTTTCCCAGTGGTTGTCCTAGTGTTTGTCCCAGTGTTTGTCCTAGTGTTTGTCCTAGTGTTTGTCCTAGTGTTTGTCCCAGTGTTTGTCCCAGTGTTTGTCCCAGTGTTTGTCCTAGTGTTTGTCCTAGTGTTTGTCCCAGTGTTTGTCCTAGTGTTTGTCCCAGTGTTTGTCCCAGTGTTTGTCCCAGTGTTTGTCCTAGTGTTTGTCCCAGTGTTTGTCCTAGTGTTTGTCCCAGTGTTTGTCCCAGTGTTTGTCCCAGTGTTTGTCCTAGTGTTTGTCCTAGTGTTTGTCCCAGTGTTTGTCCCAGTGTTTGTCCCAGTGTTTGTCCCAGTGTTTGTCCCAGTCCTAGTGTTTGTCCTAGTGTTTGTCCTAGGGTTTGTCCTAGTGTTTGTCCCAGTGTTTGTCCTAGTGTTTGTCCCAGTGTTTGTTCCCATGTTTGTTTGTCCTAGTTTGTCCTAGTGTTTGTCCCAGTGTTTGTCCTAGTGTTTGTCCCAGTGTTTGTTCCCATGTTTGTCCTAGTGTTTGTCCTAGTGTTTGTCCTAGTGTTTGTCCTAGTGTTTGTCCTAGTGTTTGTCCCAGTGTTTGTCCCAGTGTTTGTCCTAGTGTTTGTCCCAGTGTTTGTCCTAGTGTTTGTCCCAGTGTTTGTCCCAGTGTTTGTCCCAGTGTTTGTCCTAGTGTTTGTCCTAGTGTTTGTCCCAGTGTTTGTCCCAGTGTTTGTCCCAGTGTTTGTCCCAGTGTTTGTCCCAGTGTTTGTCCCAGTGTTTGTCCCAGTGTTTGTCCTAGTGTTTGTCCTAGTGTTTGTCCTAGTGTTTGTCCTAGTGTTTGTCCCAGTGTTTGTCCTAGTGTTTGTCCCAGTGTTTGTCCCAGTGTTTGTCCCAGTGTTTGTCCCAGTGTTTGTCCTAGTGTTTGTCCTAGTGTTTGTCCCAGTGTTTGTCCCAGTGTTTGTCCCAGTGTTTGTCCTAGTGTTTGTCCCAGTGTTTGTCCCAGTGTTTGTCCCAGTGTTTGTCCCAGTGTTTGTCCTAGTGTTTGTCCCAGTGTTTGTCCCATGTTTGTCCTAGTGTTTGTCCTAGTGTTTGTCCTAGTGTTTGTCCCAGTGTTTGTCCTAGTGTTTGTCCCAGTGTTTGTCCCAGTGTTTGTCCTAGTGTTTGTCCTAGTGTTTGTCCCAGTGTTTGTCCTAGTGTTTGTCCCAGTGTTTGTCCCAGTGTTTGTCCCAGTGTTTGTCCTAGTGTTTGTCCCAGTGTTTGTCCCAGTGTTTGTCCTAGTGTTTGTCCTAGTGTTTGTCCCAGTGTTTGTCCCAGTGTTTGTCCCAGTGTTTGTCCCAGTGTTTGTCCCAGTGTTTGTCCCAGTGTTTGTCCTAGTGTTTGTCCTAGTGTTTGTCCTAGTGTTTGTCCTAGTGTTTGTCCCAGTGTTTGTCCCAGTGTTTGTCCCAGTGTTTGTCCCAGTGTTTGTCCTAGTGTTTGTCCCAGTGTTTGTCCCAGTGTTTGTCCCAGTGTTTGTCCTAGTGTTTGTCCCAGTGTTTGTCCTAGTGTTTGTCCCAGTGTTTGTCCCAGTGTTTGTCCTAGTGTTTGTCCTAGTGTTTGTCCCAGTGTTTGTCCTAGTGTTTGTCCCAGTGTTTGTCCTAGTGTTTGTCCTAGTGTTTGTCCTAGTGTTTGTCCCAGTGTTTGTCCTAGTGTTTGTCCCAGTGTTTGTCCCAGTGTTTGTCCCAGTGTTTGTCCTAGTGTTTGTCCCAGTGTTTGTCCCAGTGTTTGTCCCAGTGTTTGTCCCAGTGTTTGTCCCAGTGTTTGTCCTAGTGTTTGTCCTAGTGTTTGTCCCAGTGTTTGTCCCAGTGTTTGTCCCAGTGTTTGTCCCAGTGTTTGTTCCCATGTTTGTCCTAGTGTTTGTCCCAGTGTTTGTCCCAGTGTTTGTCCCAGTGTTTGTCCCAGTGTTTGTCCTAGTGTTTGTCCCAGTGTTTGTCCTAGTGTTTGTCCCAGTGTTTGTCCTAGTGTTTGTCCCAGTGTTTGTCCCAGTGTTTGTCCTAGTGTTTGTCCCAGTGTTTGTCCCAGTGTTTGTCCCAGTGTTTGTCCGAGTGTTTGTCCCAGTGTTTGTTCCCATGTTTGTCCCAGTGTTTGTCCCAGTGTTTGTCCCAGTGTTTGTCCCAGTGTTTGTCCCAGTGTTTGTCCCAGTGTTTGTTGTTTGTTCCCATGTTTGTCCCAGTGTTTGTCCTAGGGTTTGTCCTAGTGTTTGTCCTAGGTTTTTGTCCTAGTGTTTGTCCTAGTGTTTGTCCTAGTGTTTGTCCTAGGGTTTGTCCTAGTGTTTGTCCCAGTGTTTGTCCCAGTGTTTGTCCCAGGGTTTGTGCTAGTGTTTGTCCTAGTGTTTGTCCTAGTGTTTGTCCTAGTTTTGTCCCAGTGTTTGTCCCAGTGTTTGTCCCAGTGTTTGTCCCAGGGTTTGTCCTAGTGTTTGTCCCAGTGTTTGTCCCAGTGTTTGTCCCAGTGTTTGTCCTAGTGTTTGTCCCAGTGTTTGTCCTAGTGTTTGTCCCAGTGTTTGTTCCCATGTTTGTCCTAGTGTTTGTCCTAGTGTTTGTCCTAGTGTTTGTCCTAGTGTTTGTCCCAGTGTTTGTCCTAGTGTTTGTCCTAGTGTTTGTCCTAGTGTTTGTCCTAGTGTTTGTCCCAGTGTTTGTCCCAGTGTTTGTCCCAGTGTTTGTCCCAGTGTTTGTCCTAGTGTTTGTCCCAGTGTTTGTCCCAGTGTTTGTCCCAGTGTTTGTCCTAGTGTTTGTCCCAGTGTTTGTCCTAGTGTTTGTCCTAGTGTTTGTCCCAGTGTTGTTTGTCCCAGTGTTTGTCCCAGTGTTTGTTTGTTTGTCCTAGTGTTTGTCCCAGTGTTTGTCCTAGTGTTTGTCCCAGTGTTTGTCCCAGTGTTTGTCCCAGTGTTTGTCCCAGTGTTTGTCCTGTGTTTGTCCCAGTGTTTGTCCCAGTGTTTGTCCCAGTGTTTGTCCCAGTGTTTGTCCTTGTTTGTCCCAGTGTTTGTCCCAGTGTTTGTCCCAGTGTTTGTCCCAGTGTTTGTCCCAGTGTTTGTCCGAGTGTTTGTCCCAGTGTTTGTTCCCATGTTTGTCCCAGTGTTTGTCCCAGTGTTTGTCCCAGTGTTTGTTCCCATGTTTGTCCTAGTGTTTGTCCCAGTGTTTGTCCTAGGGTTTGTCCTAGTGTTTGTCCCAGTGTTTGTCCTAGGGTTTGTCCTAGTGTTTGTCCTAGGGTTTGTCCTAGTGTTTGTCCTAGGGTTTGTCCTAGTGTTTGTCCTAGGGTTTGTCCTAGTGTTTGTCCCAGTGTTTGTCCTAGGGTTTGTCCTAGTGTTTGTCCTAGGGTTTGTCCTAGTGTTTGTCCTAGGGTTTGTCCTAGTGTTTGTCCTAGTGTTTGTCCCAGTGTTTGTCCTAGTGTTTGTCCTAGGGTTTGTCCTAGTGTTTGTCCTAGGGTTTGTCCTAGTGTTTGTCCTAGGGTTTGTCCTAGTGTTTGTCCTAGGGTTTGTCCTAGTGTTTGTCCTAGGGTTTGTCCTAGGTTTGTCCTAGGGTTTGTCCTAGTGTTTGTCCTAGGGTTTGTCCTAGTGTTTGTCCTAGGGTTTGTCCTAGGGTTTGTCCTAGTGTTTGTCCTAGGGTTTGTCCTAGGGTTTGTCCTAGGGTTTGTCCTAGGTTTGTCCTAGTGTTTGTCCTAGGGTTTGTCTTAGGGTTTGTCTTAGGGTTTGTCCCAGTGTTTGTCCCAGTGTTTGTCCCAGTGTTTGTCCTAGGGTTTGTCCTAGTGTTTGTCCTAGGGTTTGTCCTAGGGTTTGTCCTAGGGTTTGTCCTAGGGTTTGTCCTAGGGTTTGTCCTAGGGTTTGTCCTAGTGTTTGTCCTAGGGTTTGTCCTAGGGTTTGTCCTAGGGTTTGTCCTAGGGTTTGTCCTAGTGTTTGTCTTAGGGTTTGTCCTAGGGTTTGTCTTAGGGTTTGTCTTAGGGTTTTTCTTAGGGTTTGTCCTAGGGTTTGTCCCAGTGTTTGTCCTAGTGTTTGTCCTAGGGTTTGTCTTAGGGTTTGTCCGAGGTTTTTTCACTTGGGTTTTTCCTAGTGTTTTTCTGTCTCTCTACTTACTGCACTTTCTACATCAGAAATATAATTCCAGGGTGCTATTAGCTGTTGCAGTTAGCCGTGGTAGACATCTTAACCTTGAAATGTGTACCAATGTTTATCTTATTAGATGTTTCTGTGTGCATGTCTGAAGTTAAACAGTATGTTCAATGAAGGAAGGAAAGAATGAAGGAAAGGAAAGAAGGAATAAGGAGGGAAAGAAGGAAGGAAAGGAAAGAAGGAAAAGGAAAGGAAAAAATGAAGGAAAGGAAATAAGGAAGAATGAAGGAAAGGAAAGGAAGAAGAAAAGGAAAGGCAAGAAGGCAGGGACAGATTACATCTTGTGACACTTGACCCACAGTCATCTTCGCACATAGACAAAAACATTGAAACGGAACATACAGCTCCGGTACTATACAGATGTAGAATCTAAATTTGATCACTCTGTAGTCGCTGAGAATTTCAAATGAGCCTCGTGATTTACATAAATTAACTGAAAAGCCACAGGACTCGTTTTCTCTCGCTTGCTGAAATGCTAAAGAAGCAGGCAACATATATTCCCTACTACTTCCCTAATTTCCCTACTTGTCACGGTCTTCCTCCTCTTCATCTGAAGAGGAGAGGCGAGAAGGATCAGAGGACCAATATGCGGCGTGGTATGTGTTCATAGTGAATTTTAATAAACACTGAACACTGCAACACTATACAAAAGAGTAACAATAAACCAATGAGGACCGTGAAGCTACAAATGAGACCTGTGCTGACACAAGCCAATGCAATCACTGCAAACAAACTGGCTAACCGGGCTACCTGCATTGTGTTCCAATCAACCCACCAATGACACCTTTTACTCTGATTGCTAACCATACTCTGTTCATCAGAAATACCCAAATCATAGAAAAACAAACATAGACATGTACATACCCTCAACTCAGCCTGACCATACTAAATAATGACAAAACAAAGGAAATAAAGGTCAGAACTACTGTATACAGCCTCTCTGAAATGCAGCCATACACATCATGTAACCGTCACTGTATATAACTTATTAACACAAGATAGATATTGGTCTCTACTATTAAATAAAACTAAATAAAATAAAATTGTATTTGCCCCTACTGTAAACAACAGGTGTAGACAAACATATAGACTCTCTACTGCCAGTACTCCTGCACATTGGCTAACCGGGCTATCTGCTGTATATGTCCCTCTACCCACCAACCCCTCTTTATAGCTCTGCTACTGTCTGTTCATTATATATGCATAGTCACTTTAACCATATCTACATGGATATACTACCTCAATCAGCCTGACTAACCATTGTCTGTATATAGCCTCTCTACTGTATATAGCCTCTCTACTGTATATAGCCTCTCTACTGTATATAGCCTCTCTACTGTATATAACCTCTCTACTGTATATAGTCTCTCTACTGTATATAGCCTCTCTACTGTATGTAGCCTCTCTACTGTATATAGCCTCTCTACTGTATATAGCCTCTCTTCTGTATATAGTCTCTCTACTGTATATAGCCTCTCTACTGTATGTAGCCTCTATTGTATGTAGCCTCTCTACTGTATGTAGCCTCTCTACTGTATATAGCCTCTCTACTGTATATAGTCTCTCTACTGTATATAGCCTCTCTACTGTATATAGCCTCTCTACTGTATGTAGCCTCTCTACTGTATGTAGCCTCTATACTGTATATAGCCTCTCTACTGTATGTAGCCTCTCTACTGTATATAGCCTCTCTGCTGTATGTAGCCTCTCTACTGTATGTAGCCTCTCTACTGTATATAGCCTCTCTACTGTATGTAGTCTCTCTACTGTATATAGCCTCTCTACTGTATGTAGCCTCTCTACTGTATATAGCCTCTCTACTGTATGTAGCCTCTCTACTGTATGTAGCCTCTCTACTGTATGTAGCCTCTCTACTGTATATAGCCTCTCTACTGTATATAGCCTCTCTACTGTATATAGCCTCTCTACTGTATATAGCCTCTCTACTGTATATAGCCTCTCTACTGTATGTAGCCTCTCTACTGTATATAGCCTCTCTACTGTATATAGCCTGTCTTTTTACTTTTGTTTTTATTTATTTACTTACCTGTTGTTCACCTAATAACTGTTTTGCACTATTGGTTAGAGCCTGTAAGTAAGATGTTTATTGTAAGGTACCTGTTATATTACGATAAATACACTTTGATTTGATTTAGACTAACAGTAAATGCTTACTCATGGGTTCTTCCGATCAACGCAGAGAGAAAGAAAATGGAGAAATAATAGAAAAGTTACACAGGTGACACATAATGATAACTAGGCTATATACACAGAGTACCATTACTGAGTAATGATAACTAGGCTATATACACAGGGTACCAGTACTGAGTCAATGATAACTAGGCTATATACACAGGGTACCAGTACTGAGTAATAATAACTAGGCTATATACACAGGGTACCAGTACTGAGTAATAATAACTAGGCTATATACACAGGGTACCAGTACTGAGTAATGATAACTAGGCTATATACACAGGGTATCAGTAATGAGTAATGATAACTAGGATATATACACAGGGTACCAGTACTGAGTAATAATAACTAGGCTATATACACAGGGTACCAGTACTGAGTAATGATAACTAGGCTATATACACAGGGTACCATTACTGAGTAATGATAACTAGGATATATACACAGGGTACCATTACTGAGTAATGATAACTAGGCTATATACACAGGGTGCCAGTACTGAGTAATAATAACTAGGCTATATACACAGGGTACCAGTACTGAGTAATGATAACTAGGCTATATACACAGGGTACCAGTACTGAGTAATAATAACTAGGCTATATACACAGGGTACCAGTACTGAGTAATGATAACTAGGCTATATACACAGGGTACCAGTACTGAGTAATACTAACTAGGATATATACACAGGGTACCAGTACTGAGTAATGATAACTAGGCTATATACACAGGGTACCAGTACTGAGTAATGATAACTAGGCTATATACACAGGGTACCAGTACTGAGTAATGATAACTAGGCTACATACACAGGGTACCAGTACTGAGTAATAATAACTAGGCTATATACACAGGGTACCAGTACTGAGTAATGATAACTAGGCTATATACACAGGGTACCAGAACTGAGTAATGATAACTAGGCTATATACACAAGGTACCAGTACTGAGTAATGATAACTAGGCTATATACACAGGGTACCAGTACTGAGTAATGATAACTAGGCTATATACACAGGGTACCAGTACTGAGTAATAATAACTAGGCTATATACACAGGGTACCAGTACTGAGTAATGATAACTAGGCTATATACACAGGGTACCAGAACTGAGTAATGATAACTAGGCTATATACACAAGGTACCAGTACTGAGTAATGATAACTAGGCTATATACACAGGGTACCAGTACTGAGTAATGATAACTAGGCTATATACACAGGGTACCAGTACTGAGTAATAATAACTAGGCTATATACACAGGGTACCAGTACTGAGTAATGATAACTAGGCTATATACACAGGGTACCAGAACTGAGTAATGATAACTAGGCTATATACACAAGGTACCAGAACTGAGTAATGATAACTAGGCTATATACACAAGGTACCAGTACTGAGTAATGATAACTAGGCTATATACACAGGGTACCAGTACTGAGTAATGATAACTAGGCTATATACACAGGGTACCAGTACTGAGTAATGATAACTAGGCTATATACACAGGGTACAAGTACTGAGTAATGATAACTAGGCTACATACACAGGGTACCAGTACTGAGTAATGATAACTAGGCTATATACACAGGGTACCAGTGCTGAGTAATGATAACTAGGCTATAAACACAGGGTACCAGTACTGAGTAATGATAACTAGGCTACATACACAGGGTACCAGTACTGAGTAATGATAACTAGGCTATATACACAGGGTACCAGTACTGAGTAATGATAACTAGGCTATATACACAGGGTACCAGTCGATGATGTGCAGGTGTACAAGGTAATGGAGGTAGATATGTTCATTTATACAACGGTTGGATCTAATCCTAAATATTGACTTTTAAAAGCATCTAGACATAATTTCACATTTCTTTTAGACTAACATTTAATTTTCAACAGTGGAGATTTATATAAACCTTGCTGTCTGTCTCTCCGACATTTGCAAGTTTGTTTCAATATTAAAATTGATCTCCAACTGTCCCATAGTTATGAACGTCTAGGGGTCGGTAGTCGGCAGCGTTTCTCAGCCAGTGGAAATCATGAATCAGCTGACATAATTTTTATGGATATATTCAAAGAAATGGTCAATTGAAATAAGGTAAAATGAAATGAAGTGCAGCTAGTTGGCAGATTCTCCAGCTTCACTATGAAGTTATTGTTTTAGCTGTGATGTTGGTTAGCTCCTCTAAACATCGTGCCTCATTAGCTCATTGTTATGTATCCAAATAAATGTCACTAGAAAACAGCTTTAACAAATTACATTTACATTTAAGTCATTTAGCAGACGCTCTGGACTTACAAATTGGTGCATTCACCTTATGACATCCAGTAGAACAGTCACTTTACAATAGTGCATCTAAATCTTAATGGGGGGTGAGAAGGATTACTTATCCTATCCTAGGTATTCCTTAAAGAGGTGGGGTTTCAGGTGTCTCCGGAAGGTGGTGATTGACTCCGCTGTCCTGGCGTCGTGAGGGAGTTTGTTCCACCATTGGGGGGCCAGAGCAGCGAACAGTTTTGACTGGGCTGAGCGGGAACTGTACTTCCTCAGTGGTAGGGAGGCGAGCAGGCCAGAGGTGGATGAACGCAGTGCCCTTATTTGGGTGTAGGGCCTGATCAGAGCCTGGAGGTACTGAGGTGCCGTTCCCCTCACAGCTCCGTAGGCAAGCACCATGGTCTTGTAGCGGATGCGAGCTTCAACTGGAAGCCAGTGGAGAGAGCGGAGGAGCGGGGTGACGTGAGAGAAACTTGGGAAGGTTGAACACCAGACGGGCTGCGGCGTTTGGATGAGTTGTAGGGTTTAATGGCACAGGCAGGAGCCCAGCCAACAGCGAGTTGCAGTAATCCAGACGGGAGATGACAAGTGCCTGGATTAGGACCTGCGCCGCTTCCTGTGTGAGGCTGGGTCGAACTCTGCGGATGTTGTAGAGCATGAACCTACAGGAACGGGCCACCGCCTTGATGTTAGTTGAGAACGACAGGGTGTTGTCCAGGATCACGCCAAGGTTCTTAGCGCTCTGGGAGGAGGACACAATGGAGTTGTCAACCGTGATGGCGAGATCATGGAACGGGCAGTCCTTCCCCGGGAGGAAGAGCAGCTCTGTCTTGCCGAGGTTCAGCTTAAGGTGGTGATCCGTCATCCACACTGATATGTCTGCCAGACATGCAGAGATGCGATTCGCCACCTGGTCATCAGAAGGGGGAAAGGAGAAGATTAATTGTGTGTCGTCTGCATAGCAATGATAGGAGAGACCATGTGAGGTTATGACAGAGCCAAGTGACTTGGTGTATAGCGAGAATAGGAGAGGGCCTAGAACAGAGCCCTGGGGACACCAGTGGTGAGAGCGCGTGGTGAGGAGACAGATTCTCGCCACGCCACCTGGTAGGAGCGACCTGTCAGGTAGGACGCAATCCAAGCGTGGGCCGCGCCGGAGATGCCCAACTCGGAGAGGGTGGAGAGGAGGATCTGATGGTTCACAGTATCGAAGGCAGCCGATAGGTCTAGAAGGATGAGAGCAGAGGAGAGAGAGTTAGCTTTAGCGGTGCGGAGCGCCTCCGTGATACAGAGAAGAGCAGTCTCAGTTGAATGACTAGTCTTGAAACCTGACTGATTTGGATCGAGAAGGTCATTCAGAGAGAGATAGCGGGAGAGCTGGCCAAGGACGGCACGTTCAAGAGTTTTGGAGAGAAAAGAAAGAAGGGATACTGGGCTGTAGTTGTTGACATCGGAGGGATCGAGTGTAGGTTTTTTCAGAAGGGGTGCAACTCTCGCTCTCTTGAAGACGGAAGGGACGTAGCCAGCGGTCAGGGATGAGTTGATGAGCGAGGTGAGGTAAGGGAGAAGGTCTCCGGAAATGGTCTGGAGAAGAGAGGAGGGGATAGGGTCAAGCGGGCAGGTTGTTGGGCGGCCGGCCGTCACAAGACGCGAGATTTCATCTGGAGAGAGAGGGGAGAAAGAGGTCAGAGCACAGGGTAGGGCAGTGTGAGCAGAACCAGCGGTGCCGTTTGGCTTAGCAAACGAGGATCGGATGTCGTCGACCTTCTTTTCAAAGTGGTTGACGAAGTCATCTGCAGAGAGGGAGGGGGGAGGAGGATTCAGGAGGGAGGAAAAGGTGGCAAAGAGCTTCCTAGGGTTAGAGGCAGATGCTTGGAATTTAGAGTGGTAGAAAATGGCTTGACGTGACTGTAAGTTAGCCGTACTTGGCTAGCTAGCGAGCAAGGGATAAGAATCAATCATTATTTGAATATGTGGGTGACCAGTTGAATAAAAGTGACAATGCCCTCGAAGCCGGTGTTTAGAGGATATATCGGCACAACAAACACCAGCTTCCAGGGAATTGTCAATGAACTAGCTAGGAATTAAATGACAGGTAACATACAGTAGCAGCAGTATTTGATGCGTCAATAAGGGTAAATGCAGATAGTTAAATAGTTAGCCAATAGCTAACCGGACTAACTAAACTCAGAAAAAAAAAGAAACGTCCTCTAACTGTCAACTGTGTTTGTTTTCAGCAAACACAAAGGGGAGGGGTCAAAATCAAAAGTAACAGTCAGTATCTGGTGTGGCCACCAGCTGCATTAATTATTGCAGTGCGTCTCCTCCTCATGGACTGCACCAAGGTACCTGCAAGTTCTCGACATTTCTGAGTGGAACGGCCCTAGCCCTCAGCCTCAGCCTCTGGCTCTTTGCTGGCCATGGCAAACACTGACATACCTGTCTTTCAAAAAATCATGCACAGAACGAGCAGTATGGCTGGTGGCATTGTTATGCTGGAGGGTCATGTCAGGATGAGCCTGCAGGAAGGGTACCACATGAGGGAGGAGGATGTCTTCCCTGTAACACACAGCCAGTCCTGTCTGGTCCAGCGACGGTGGGTTTGTGCCCATAGGCAACATTGTTGCCGGTGATGTCTGGTGAGGACCTGCCTTACAACAGGCATACAAGCCCTCAGTCCAGCCTCTCTCAGCCTATTGCGGACAGTCTGAGCACTGATGGAGTGATTGTGGGTTCCTGGTGTAACTTGGGCAGTTGTTGTTGCCATCCTGTACCTGTTCCACAAGTGTGAAGTTCGGATGTACCGATCCTGTGCAGGTGTTGTTACACGTGTTCTGCCACTGCGAGGACGATCAGCTGTCCGTCTTGTCTCCCTGTAGCGCTGTATTCGGCGTATCACAGTACGGACATTGCAATGTATTGCCCTGGTCACATCTGCAGTCCTCATGCCTCCTTGCAGCATGCCTAAGGCACGTTCACACAGATGAGCAGGGACCCTGGGCTTCTTTTTTTTCTTCTTCGGTAGAAAGGCCGTGTTTAAACCCTTTACAATGAAGATCTGTGAAGTTATTTGGATTTTTATGAATTATCTTTGAAAGACAGCGTCCTGAAAAGGGGACGGTTCTTTTTTTGCTAAGATTATTTAGCAGTTTTATAACTTGGGCGTAGAGCTGGTCAGGGTCCTGTTGGTTCCAGAATAGATGCATTGGTACCACTTGCTGTACGGTAGCAGAGTCAACAGTCTATGACTTGGGTGGCTGGAGTCTTTGACAATTTTTAGGGCCTTCGTCTGACACCTACATACAAGTGAATCCAAAATGCATCTTTAGGCATCACCTAAACTATAGCCTACTGTGTAGCCTATCAAAACTAATTTCCCAATAGAAATGATCACTTTTATTATAAATCAAATCCTCCTGCTGCAGGATTATTTTACTCCTGTGATGAAACTAATCAAATTAAGATCCTACACCTGTATGTACTGTAGGCATGAAAGATGGACAATGAGTTCTGTTACGTTGTGTACAGAAACCTCTTTCCATAATGCCAGATAGTGACATGCTGCTTCTGGACAATCAATCTATCCTAGCCCGTTCTGATCACAACAACACAGATGAAGGATCTTAATTTGACCCGTATTGCCGCAGCAAAATAATCCTGCAGCATCAGGATTGTAACGTTTAGTCCATAATGTGAATTGATCAGTGGTTAGGCTATTAGCTGGCCAAAATTAGGCTCCATCAAATGTACAATTAAGTACTGCTATTAAATTCAGTGAATTTATGTAAATCATGAAGCCCTTCCGCAGTTCCTGTGGTGCCGGAAAATTCTCAGCAACAAAAGATTGATCCAATTAGGATCCTACATCTATACTTTGACACACAGAATCTCACGTGGACAGAGGACAACACTTGGCAAGAGAAGGCCGTTGCTGAGCTGAAGTCTCCTCTCTTCAAAAAATATCAGCTATTGTTGTGACTGCCTGCCTGCCTGCCAGAGAGCTGACATATACTACTGAACCAGTTTCTGTGGGGACATTTGTGGCAATTCTGCAATCGGGCGATGACAAAGATGGAGAGAATATTGTTTAAAATTGTGAGGGATGGATTTCCTGCCCTCTCTGGGTTCCAGAGAGCGTAGTGATGGATGAACTAATACCCTCTCTCTTCTTTAGGAGGGGTGTTTGTGTGTTGCTTGATTCACTTTTCTCTGACTCTGGTGGTATTTCAGTCCTTTAGCTGTGAGACAGCAGTACAGGATCTTGCTCAGGATGTCTTCATTAGATAGAATGTATTCTGTAGACTGCTGAGTTTAACTCTCTGGAAGCTGTTGTTGTTGCTGCCTTACTATCCAGTCCTAAGGGAACAAGAAAGTTTGAAAGAACCAAGACAGACAGACAGACAGACAGACAGACAGACAGACAGACAGACAGACAGACAGACAGAGCTAGACTACTATGCTGCAGAACTACACACTGCCTTTTAAAAGATGATTAAGCCAAACGTCTCTGTGTGGTGTGATGATACTCCAGCTTGACACGGTTAACATGCCAAACTAATGGGAAACGTCAGTCCACGGCTAACAGGTAATGTTAGCTTTCTCCTTTGGTAAATCAACATCACGGTTGATGTAGGTGATAATGATCCGAATGTCAGTTTGTTAACACAGCTAATGGGTCATTTTTTTCAGTGTAGGCCCGAAAATAAGCAAATCCATTGATAGTCAATACTCTAGATGTAATGGGAAAAAAAGTTGTGGAGCCTTGCAAAAAAATTTCTTGATGCTGTTAGTTTTGTGTTTTTGATATAGTTTCATCTTACCTTCTTTTGTGACATGTTACTCTGCCAATGCTAGCACTTTGTTAGCACCTAGCAAGCTGTAGCTCCCCAATAATTAGCACCTCGCTAGCCGTAGATCCTACATTGCTAGCACTTTGTTAGCACCTAGCAAGCTGTAGCTCCCCAATAATTAGCACCTCGCTAGCCGTAGATTCCTACATTGCTAGCACTTTGCTAGCCGAGCTCCCCACTTCTCCACACACATTTGCTTTATAAGTGCACTATGGCAGCTTCACACTTCCCCAGCTTGCACTCTCAGGACAGTCAGTACACATCTCTTAAGACTGCAATGCTGTAATGTATTCCCTCCTTCGTCTCTCCTCCCCGTCTTCTTCTCTCATTTCCTCCACAGTGTCAGATGTTAAATGTATTTTCGCTCGAGTGCCGTCTTAATCATTCATTTCCATTGGATGCATTTCTTCATCCCCCCCTTTCTTTTCCCCACTTCCTTCTTTCCGTGTCCGTCAGCTTCACTTTGCACCTTCCCGGCCAGATTGTGAATCATTCCGGGATACGACTCCCTTTTAATATGCAGACCTGACTTTCTATCTGGTCTTTTATTGCCTTGCTGGGAACCTTGAAGCGGTAAACAGGCCACAGCTTATTTGCTGCGTTTAAAATATTGATAATACATATTTTGTATTGATGTAAAACTTTTTTTTAACTTATAATCAAATGTACAGTACCAGTCACAAGTTTGAACAAACCTACTCAATCAAGGGTTTTTCTTGACTCATTTCTACATTGTAGAATAAGACATTAAAACTGTGAAATAACATGTATAAAAGTTGAATCGTGTAGTAACCAAAAAAAAGTGTTGAACGAATCTAAATATATTTTATATTTTAAATTCTTCAAAGTAGCCACCCTTTGCGTTGATGACAGCTTTCAACACTCTTAATATTCTCTCAACCAGCTTCATGAGGAATGCTTTTCCAACAGTCTTGAAGGAGTTCCCACATATGACTCACCACCTGGATTCGGTCTTATGTAGCAACATTTGAAATTCTGTTTTTTTTACATTGGATAAACATAGCGACTCAAAGCTACAAAATGGTATACAATGAGAAAATAATTCTGCTTTGAAAGTTGATCAACTTGTAAACTCACTTTTGAGAAAACCGTCTATCAGTGTTTTGGTGCTACTATTGGGCTACTATTGGAGAGCCCTTCCTTGTCTACACCCATTCAGCATTGTTCACACCCTCTTAAGCCTTAGCACCACCAATCTCTTTCAGGATTGAACCGTGCGTTCTGTACTAACTTGCCAGCTACTTCCAGACATGTGAGAGAGAGAACAGCTCACTGAACATTACTCGCCTTATCCCTCTATCTGTGGTTTCGTGTTCGGAGCGCACACTGGACGCTCTGGCCAATAGTTAGGGTTGTTCCGAAACGCTGACCTCATACAGTGCCTTGCGAAAGTATTCGGCCCCCTTGAACTTTGCGACCTTTTGCCACATTTCAGGCTTCAAACATAAAGATATAAAACTGTATTTTTTTGTGAAGAATCAACAACAAGTGGGACACAATCATGAAGTGGAACGATATTTATTGGATATTTCAAACATTTTTAACAAATCAAAAACTGAAAAATTGGGCGTGCAAAATTATTCAGCCCCCTTAAGTTAATACTTTGCAGCGCCACCTTTTGCTGCGATTACAGCTATAAGTCGCTTGGGGTATGTCTCTATCAGTTTTGCACATCAGTTTTGCACATCGAGAGACTGACATTTTTTCCCATTCCTCCTTGCAAAACAGCTCGAGCTCAGTGAGGTTGGATGGAGAGCATTTGTGAACAGCAGTTTTCAGTTCATTCCACAGATTCTCGATTGGATTCAGGTCTGGACTTTGACATGGCCATTCTAACACCTGGATATGTTTATTTTTGAACCATTCCATTGTAGATTTTGCTTTATGTTTTGGATCATTGTCTTGTTGGAAGAAAAATCTCCGTCCCAGTCTCAGGTCTTTTGCAGACTCCATCAGGTTTTCTTCCAGAATGGTCCTGTATTTGGTCCTGTACTCATAATGCAGAAAGACTGAGTGGACACACACCTGTCATTATTATTTTTCTTTACTAAAGTTGAAGTTTAGTATTACTATTGCTAGAGGTACTGCATAGGTGTAAATACACATTTTTTTGCAAGAGATAGCACCTGTATAGTCTAAGAAAGTAGCAGAAATGTGCAGAAAGTAGTTTTGAATTAATTTTATTGAAAGGAAACAATAAGTCTTGAACTTTTTTGGCAACATAGTGATACAGTTGAAGTCAGAAGTTAATATAAACTTAGGTTGGAGTCATTAAAACTCGTTTTTCAACCACTCCACAAATGTCTTGTTAACAAACTACAGTTTTGGCAAGTCGGGTCGGACATCAACTTTGTGCATGGCACAAGTAATTGTTTACAGACAGATTATTTCACTTATAATTCACTGTACCACAATTCCAGTGGGTCAGAAGTTTACATACACTAAGTCGACTGTGCCTTTAAACCATTTGGAAAATTCCAGAAAATGATGTCATGGCTTTAGAAACTTCTGATAGGCTCATTTACATAATTTGTGTCAATTGGAGGTGCACCTGTGGATGTATTTCAATGCCTACCTTCAAACTCAGTGCCTCTTTGCTTGACATCATGGGAAAATCAAAATAAATCAGCCAAGACCTCTGAAAGAAATGTGTAGACCTCCACAAGTCTGGTTCATCATTGGGAGCAATTTCCAAACATCTGAATGGTTCCACATTCATCTGTACAAACAATAGTATGCAAGTATAAACACCATGGAACCACGCAGCTGTCATACCGCTCAGGGAGGAGACGCGTTCTGTCTCCTAGAGATGAACGTACCTGTGTGCGAAAAGTGCAAATCAATCCCAGAACAACAGCAAAGGACCTTGTAAAGATGCTGGAGGAAACAGGTACAAAATTATCTATATCCACAGTAAGTCCTATATCGACATAACCTGAAAGGCCGCTCAGCAAGGAAGAAGCCACTCCTCCAAAACCGCCATAAAAATGCCAGACTACGGTTTGCAACTGCACATCGGGACAAAAATTGTACTTTTCGGAAAACTGTCCTCTGATCTGATGAACCAAAAATAGAAACTGTTCGGCCATAATGACCATTGTTATGTTTGGAGGAAAAGGGGAGGCATGCAAGCCGAAGAACACCATCCCAACCGTGAGGCACGGGGTGGCAGCATCATGTTGTGGGGTTGCTTTGCTGCAGGAGGGACTGGTGCACCTCACAAATTAGATGGTGTCATGAGGGAGGAAAATTATGTGGATATATTGAAGCAGCATCTCAAGACATCAGTCAGGAAGTTAAAGCTTGGTCGCAAATGGGTCTTCCAAATGGACTATGACCCCAAGCATACTTCCAAAGTTGTGGCAAAATGGCTTAAGGACAACAAAGTCAAGGTTTTGGAGTGGCCATCACAAAGCCCTGACTTCAATCCTATAGAACATTTGTGGGCAGAACTGAAAAAAGCGTGTGCGAGCAAGGAGGCCTACAAACCTGACTCAGTTACAGTAGCTCTGTCAGACGGAATAGACCACAATTCACCTAACTTGGGTTCACCCAGCCTTCCGAAATTCACCCAGCCTGGAAGGCTACCCGAAACGTTTGATCCAAGGCAAATTAAAGTTTACGTTTGAGAAGGCATTTCTGCCAAAAAATGCATTTTGATAAAACCTTTTTTAATGTTCAGACAGCTCTCCTGTGAAGTTGTGACTTGCGACATACGCCTAGTTTCCTGAATCGGGTCACATATGCTGAGCACTTGTTGGCTGCTTTTCCTTCACTCTGCGGTCCAACTCATCCCAAACTATCTCAATTGGGTTGAGGTCGGGTGATTGTGGAGGCCAGCTCTTCTGATGCAGCACTCAATCACTCTCCTTCTTGATCAAATAGCCCTTACACAGCCTGGAGGTGTGTTGTCCTGTTGAAAAACAAAACATACTCCCACTAAGTGCAAACCAGATGGGATGGTGTATCGCTGCAGAATGCTGTGGTAGCCATGCTGGTAAAGTGTGCCTTAAATTCTAAATAAATCACTCACAGCATCACCAGCAAAGCACCCCCACACCATCACTCCTCCTCCTCCATGCTTCACAGTGGAAACCTTATATGCGGAGATCATCCGTTCAGCTTCTCTGCGTCTCACAAAGACAAGGCAGTTAGAACCAGAAATCTAAAATTTGGACTCATCAGACCAAAGGACAGATTTCCACTAGGCTAATGTCCATTGCTCGTGTTTCTTTGCCCAAACAAGTCTCTTATTATTATTGGTGTCCTTTAGTAGTGTTTCTTTGCAGGAATTCCACCATGAAGGACTGATTCCCACAGTCTGAACCGTTGATGTTGAGATGTGTCTGTTTCTTGAACTATGTGAAGCATTTATTTGGGCTGCAATTTCTGAGTCTGGAAACTAATGCAGCAGAGGTAACTCTGGGTAACTCTGGGTCTTCCATTCCGTTGGTGTTCCTCATGAGACCCAGTGTCATAATAGCGCTTGACGGTTTTTGCGACTGCGCTTGAAGAAAATGTAAAAGTTCTTGAAATATTCCTTTGTGTCTTCAAGTAATGATGGACTCTCATTTCTCTTTGCTTATTTGAGCTGTTCTTGCCATAATATGGATTTTGTCTTTTACCAAATAGGGCCATCTTCTGTATACCATCCATACCATTAAGAAGGAAAACAATTCCACAAATTAACTTTTAAACAAGGCACACCTGTTAATTGAAATGCATTCCAGGTGACTACCTCATGAAGCTGGTTAAGAGAATACCAAGAGAGTGCAAAGCTGTCATCTAGAAAAAGGGTGGCTACTTTGAAGAATCTCAAATATAAAATATATCTTATATGTTTAACACTTTTTTGGTTACTACATGATTCCATATGTGTTATTTCATAGTTTTGATGTCTTCACTATTATTCTACAATGTAGAACATAATATAAATATAGAAAAACCTTGAGTGAGTCGGTGTGTCCAAACGTTTGTCTGGTATGTTTTCTTATTAATAAGCGATCACATTACCTACTTAGTCTGATTATAGGTAGTTATAGAAAAGCCTGTTATACGATTTAGATTGTGTTTTTCAGTTACCGGATTAATTGGTTAACATACATACAATCTGCATTTAAAAATGAAAAACTAAATTGGTGATTACAGCACTCCTAAAAGAAGACATTGACAAGCCTACTAATTTACCGTAATGGCTATAGGCGCTGCCTTCTGAGAATGGTGTAATTATTCAGAGACGGAGAGAGGGAGAGCGAGAGAGAGAAAGAGAGGCATTCCATATGTTATGCTTAACAACCAATGAAGTTGCGATCTCTTGAGTTGAGTTTGGCAGCAACAGAAAACGCTGACAGTGCTGGTCCACAACCCGGGCTTTCCCACTGGAAACAGCCGAGGCAGGCAATAATCTAACTATAATTAAGAGGTATAAACCATGTCACACTGCCATTAGACCAAATAGCTGGCAACTAATCAACTATGACATTAATGGTATAAATGAACTGGGAGCTTCATAAATCAGCTGTATTCTAAAATGTTCTAATCTATTTTAAGAAGTTCCTTTTTTAGCTCTATTTTTAGTGTTCTATTTGTAGCTCTATTTTTAGTGTTCTATTTTTAGCTCTATTTTTAGTGTTCTATTTTTAGCTCTATTTTTAGTGTTCTATTTTTCCTCTGGAATTGCCCATAACTGCATTGTTTTTTTGTAAATCGTAATAAATTATAAAGCCATTATTTCTGCTGTGTGTTTAACACTGTAGAGGGCTGTAATCCACTACCTTTAGTTTATGGGTATAATAAGCACAGACTGACAGAGTGTACCTTAGCAGGTAGTTTGGCTGACTGCAACTCGTAGTGGAGATGAAGATAGATAGTCATCAGTTGGTTATTCTTCAAGTCTAGGTGGTGTCCCTGTCAAGTGTCAGTGTGCAACGGATAGGACGGTGTCAGGCGCGGGATACAGAACTGAGGAAAAATGTACTCTACTCGAATAAATCAAACTAATTCCAAACAGGGAAAAATACTCCAGCTCGACACAAAAGAGCGACGACTCAACAAAGAACAAACACGCACAAAACCATGTGGGAACCAGAGGGTTAAATAGGGAATCAATTATAAAGTAATGGAAACCAGGTGTGTACAAGCAAGACAGATGACGGTGACGTCGACTGCCAAACGCGGCTCGAACAAGGAGAGGCACCAACTTTGGCAGAAGTCGTGACAGTACCCCCCCTACCGTTTATTGTAAATATCATTTCAGAGATCAAATTTAACCATTTTCCTTGGCTATATTCAATGAGATTATAAACAGATGTAGGAACTTAATTTGAGCCAGTTTGCTACAGCAGGAAAATTATCATGCAGCAAACAGGAAATGTAAATGATTATGCGGATTATAATTAATGGAAATTTTTGTAGGGCATGATATATTTTTGTTAGGGCAAATAAAATCTGATATTTTAAAGTGGAAATGATAAACTTTAGAAGCCTTAGAAGACTACAAGTTTGCATTAACTGCACTGCAGGAAAATACTCAGCAACAAATTAAGATCCTCCATCTGTATTGGCAGAGGTGTGGAGACATTTCTTGACACAATGCATGGAGCATATTTAGTTTTTGTTGGGTCACATTTCACACAAGAAACATCAATCAACATCAATCAACATCTACTGTTCAAACTAATATTTCATTACGAGGTTTTGTACTTCCTTTGTTCTTAGTTCATGTTTTCCTGTTTCGTTTTTACTTTGAGATTTAGACATTTCAAAACCATGTCTACATAGTAACCGGAGGTACTGTATCAAAAGCCTGGAGTTACTTTTAATGGCTGTAGTAAACATAAAAAAAATGTTGCGTTAAGTTTAAAATGTATTAAATAACACTTGTTTAAATTTAATTGAATCAGTTGTAAATCTCCTGTTTTGTTTTCGGCATGAATACATACTATGGGGATAATTCACAACCTTATGTCACGTTTGTCATAACAAGGAGACCAAGGTGCGCAGGGTGATAAGAACACATACTTATTTTAATGAAGAATAAACACTGAACAAACTATACAAAACGACCGTGACGCTACTAACAAGAGTACTGACAGGCAACTACACTAAGACAATAACCCACAAAAACCAACATGGAAAAAAATGGCAACCTAAATATGATCCCAAATCAGCGACAACGACAAACAGCTGCCTCTGATTGGGAACCAATTCAGGCCACCATAGACCTACATATACACCTAGACAAACCAAAACCCTCCATATATGGTCATAAAACCCTAGACAAGGAAAAAACAACACACATACCACCCTCGTCACACTCGGATGTAACCAAAATAATAAAGAAAACAAAGATAACTTAGGTCAGCACGTGACATATTCACACTGAGAAGTGTAACAAGTAATGCTGTTTAAGGAAGTGTTAAATCATTGCAGAGATGATATATTGCACAGAATATTTAAAGTCCCCTTAAAGAAACTACTCGCCATGAGGCATCTTTGATTAGATTTATGCATCATAATACGTTATATATCCCACTATCTTATGTATCATAATCAACCCAATATGTTGCATTTTTGTACAAAACTCATTAAATTAGTTATAAATCACCTGTGTTGAAATTTGCATAAAACATTTGGCTGTATTCATTTCCATAAGGTTAAGTGCAATGGATGGTCGAAATGAATAACAGTCAAACTCATTACATTATCATACCAGAACTTCCTCTTAATGCATACTATGGATCCTTCCCAACATCTCCCTTCCCATGCTTCTATACTGTAGATGTAAAAGGCTCTCCTATGGATCCTTCCCAACATCACCCTTCCCATGCTTCTATACTGTAGATGTAAAAGGCTCTCCTATGGATCCTTCCAAAACATCACCCTTCCCATGCTTCTATACTGTAGATGTAAAAGGCTCTCCTATGGATCCTTCCCAACATCACCCTTCCCATGCTTCTATACTGTAGATGTAAAAGGCTCTCCTATGGATCCTTCCCAACATCACCCTTCCCATGCTTCTATACTGTAGATGTAAAAGGCTCTCCTATAGATCATTCCCAACATCACCCTTCCCATGCTTCTATACTGTAGATGTAAAAGGCTCTCCTATGGATCCTTCCCAACATCACCCTTCCCATGCTTCTATACTGTAGATGTAAAAGGCTCTCCTATGGATCCTTCCCAACATCTCCCTTCCCATGCTTCTATACTGTAGATGTAAAAGGCTCTCCTATGGATCCTTCCCAACATCACCCTTCCCATGCTTCTATACTGTAGATGTAAAAGGCTCTCCTATGGATCCTTCCCAACATCACCCTTCCCATGCTTCTATACTGTAGATGTAAAAGGCTCTCCTATGGATCCTTCCCAACATCACCCTTCCCATGCTTCTATAATGTAGATGTAAAAGGCTCTCCTATGGATCCTTCCCAACATCACCCTTCCCATGCTTCTATACTGTAGATGTAAAAGGCTCTCCTATGGATCCTTCCCAACATCACCCTTCCCATGCTTCTATACTGTAGATGTAAAAGGCTCTCCTATGGATCCTTCCCAACATCACCCTTCCCATGCTTCTATACTGTAGATGTAAAAGGCTCTCCTATGGATCCTTCCCAACATCTCCCTTCCCATGCTTCTATACTGTAGATGTAAAAGGCTCTCCTATGGATCCTTCCCAACATCACCCTTCCCATGCTTCTATACTGTAGATGTAAAAGGCTCTCCTATGGATCCTTCCCAACATCACCCTTCCCATGCTTCTATACTGTAGATGTAAAAGGCTCTCCTATGGATCCTTCCCAACATCACCCGTCCCATGCTTCTATACTGTAGATGTAAAAGGCTCTCCTATGGATCCTTCCCAACATCTCCCGTCCCATGCTTCTATACTGTAGATGTAAAAGGCTCTCCTATGGATCCTTCCCAACATCTCCCATCCCATGCTTCTATACTGTAGATGTAAAAGGCTCTCCTATGGATCCTTCCCAACATCTCCCTTCCCATGCTTCTATACTGTAGATGTAAAAGGCTCTCCTATGGATCCTTCCCAACATCACCCATCCCATGCTTCTATACTGTAGATGTAAAAGGCTCTCCTATGGATCCTTCCCAACATCACCCTTCCCATGCTTCTATACTGTAGATGTAAAAGGCTCTCTTATGGATCCTTCCCAACATCTCCCGTCCCATGCTTCTATACTGTAGATGTAAAAGGCTCTCCTATGGATCCTTCCCAACATCTCCCCTTCCCATGCTTCTATACTGTAGATGTAAAAGGCTCTCCTATGGATCCTTCCCAACATCACCCTTCCCATGCTTCTATACTGTAGATGTAAAAGGCTCTCCTATGGATCCTTCCCATGCTTCTATACTGTAGATGTAAAAGGCTCTCCTATGGATCCTTCCCAACATCATCCTTCCCATGCTTCTATACTGTAGATGTAAAAGGCTCTCCTATGGATCCTTCCCAACATTACCCTTCCCATGCTTCTATACTGTAGATGTAAAAGGCTCTCCTATGGATCCTTCCCAACATCACCCTTCCCATGCTTGTATAATGTAGATGTAAAAGGCTCTCCTATGGATCCTTCCCAAACATCACCCTTCCCATGCTTCTATACTGTAGATGTAAAAGGCTCTCCTATGGATCCTTCCCAACATCACCCTTCCCATGCTTCTATACTGTAGATGTAAAAGGCTCTCCTATGGATCCTTCCCAACATCTCCCGTCCCATGCTTCTATACTGTAGATGTAAAAGGCTCTCCTATGGATCCTTCCCAACATCACCCTTCCCATGCTTCTATACTGTAGATGTAAAAGGCTCTCCTATGGATCCTTCCCAACATCACCCTTCCCATGCTTCTATACTGTAGATGTAAAAGGCTCTCTTATGGATCCTTCCCAACATCACCCGTCCCATGCTTCTATACTGTAGATGTAAAAGGCTCTCCTATGGATCCTTCCCAACATCTCCCTTCCCATGCTTCTATACTGTAGATGTAAAAGGCTCTCCTATGGATCCTTCCCAACATCACCCTTCCCATGCTTCTATACTGTAGATGTAAAAGGCTCTCCTATGGATCCTTCCCTAAATCATCCTTCCCATGCGTCTATACTGTAGATGTAAAAGGCTCTCCTATGGATCCTTCCCAACATCACCCTTCCCATGCTTCTATACTGTAGATGTAAAAGGCTCTCCTATGGATCCTTCCCAACATCACCCTTCCCATGCTTCTATACTGTAGATGTAAAAGGCTCTCCTATGGATCCTTCCCAACATCACCCTTCCCATGCTTCTATACTGTAGATGTAAAAGGCTCTCCTATGGATCCTTCCCAACATCACCCTTCCCATGCTTCTATACTGTAGATGTAAAAGGCTCTCCTATGGATCCTTCCCAACATTACCCTTCCCATGCTTCTATACTGTAGATGTAAAAGGCTCTCCTATGGATCCTTCCCAACATCACCCTTCCCATGCTTCTATAATGTAGATGTAAAAGGCTCTCCTATGGATCCTTCCCAACATCACCCTTCCCATGCTTCTATACTGTAGATGTAAAAGGCTCTCCTATGGATCCTTCCCAACATCACCCTTCCCATGCTTCTATACTGTAGATGTAAAAGGCTCTCCTATGGATCCTTCCCTAAATCATCCTTCCCATGCTTCTATACTGTAGATGTAAAGGCTCTCCTATGGATCCTTCCCAACTTCACCCTTCCCATGCTTCTATACTGTAGATGTAAAAGGCTCTCTTATGGATCCTTCCCAACATCACCCGTCCCATGCTTCTATACTGTAGATGTAAAAGGCTCTCCTATGGATCCTTCCCAACATCTCCTTCCCATGCTTCTATACTGTAGATGTAAAAGGCTCTCCTATGGATCCTTCCCAACATCACCCTTCCCATGCTTCTATACTGTAGATGTAAAAGGCTCTCCTATGGATCCTTCCCAACATCACCCTTCCCATGCTTCTATACTGTAGATGTAAAAGGCTCTCCTATGGATCCTTCCCAACATCACCCTTCCCATGCTTCTATACTGTAGATGTAAAAGCCTCTCCTATGGCTGGCATTCATTCATTGATTCTATTCCAGACTTTCAACAGAGATGAAGCCCGAGTATCAATGATTTACAGGCCTGTTAAATCGATGACTGCACATTCCGACAGAGATGAGAGATTATGTACGCATCTAGATGAAGGTTTTATATCAAGTCCTCTGTATCAGCGAGTGTCTTGTCTCGACCTACTGTTTATCAACTAACACTTATTATGCCCTATTTATCTATTTTGCTTGATGTAGGAAATAGATATTTGCTACATAATTGGGCCAGGTTTCACAAACAAGGCTTAAGTCTAGTCCCAGACTAAAATGCCTCGTTGAGCTGTCAACTCAAAGCGACTTGCACAGATCTATCTTAAAATCGTAGTAGATTTAGCCTGTTCTGGCTAAAACAAAGCCGATTGCAAGATGGAGGATTAGAGCTACTCTAGGGCTAAATTGAAGCTTAAATGAATCCTTCAAAGAGGCAGGTTTAACTTCTGCTTTGTGCTGTTTGTGAGGGAGCCTGGACTATTTGGAATATCTAAATGAAGACCAACATGCTCTACAGAGGCCAGCCAGACCAGTACTTGTGGATAGAAGTAATCCCTTACATTTCTGCATTTGTATGCACAAAGAAAATGCATTGGAGATAATATCTGAGCTTGAGCCTAGACTTTCCTCTCTGTTTTAAAGAGGAAGGCCTTTACCCAATAATCTCCAAGTTCTGATCACTTTGAGGTTTTTGACATCTGGACTCTTTCATCGTGAAAAGGGTGATTTGTGTGGTGCCAGTGAAGCAACTGTGTGTAGAATAGGTCACAAAGTCTCCAGGGCCATGTGTGAACTGAGGAGTCCTTTCATCAAGTTTCCTGATGCTGCTGGCCAAGCCAACTATGAAGTGCAATTATATAAATATGGCCACTTCCCAGGAGTGATTGGCTGTATAGATGGATGTCATGTTCCCATCAAGTGTCCATCAACTCCTGATGCTGAGGAGTACCGTAACCATAACAACTGATTTTACACATCAACTCCTGATGCTGAGAAGTACCGTAACCATAACAACTGGTTTTACATCAACTCCTGATGCTGAGGAGTACCGTAACCATAACAACTGGTTTTACATCAACTCCTGATGCTGAGGAGTACCGTAACCATAACAACTGGTTCTCCATCAATGTTCAGGGTGTATGAACACCTAATTTAGAGTTTTCAAAGCATTGTTGCCCATTGGAAAGGTGCAACTCACAATTTCAATGATTTTTCTCAACTCTTCATTGTGTGCTCAGTTTCAGAGAGGACAACATAGTGGACTACTACTTGGTGACAGTGGATATGGTCAGAGTTACTTTTTAATTCACTCCAGACATAAATCCCCCAAAACAGCTGAGCAGCAAAGATACAACAGAGCTCATATCTGCACAACAGGGATGGTCGAGCGTATGTTTGGAGTATGGAAAAATCAATTCCAGTGTTTACACAATACACTTCGACTCAGGATCAAGCAGATGTGCCCATGGCTGAGGAAGGCAATGACCAACGAGGACTTGCACACCGAGTTGCTGTTAGATTGCAGCACTTCGACTAGATAAGATGCATTTAAATATGGAATGTAAGTCTTTTTGGCTTATTTTTGCTTTGAAAATTATTGTTCTGTACGAAATTCAAATAGTGTGCTGCAAAATTATATGAGTGACTAAACCAAGGCAGGTTTCAAATGTAGTTTATGGTGATTAAAAAACTTTCTCTCGTGAATATCCAAATTACAAAACATTTATTTTGTACATATGATATTTTTCAAAATGGCTGGTAATCACAATTTTCTCATTACTGTATATTTTTTGGATCATACCTTTCTCTTCCAACTTCATATCCAATTCAACCAATTCACCAATATCCAATTCAACCAATTCACCAATATCCAATTCAACCAATTCACCAATATCCAATTCAACCTGTAGAATTCTCATTTTCATTTCATGCTGTTCCTTCAGATATTTCAATTTATGCTCATGAAATTATCTGGCTAACTTTTCATGCATGGACATCTTCTTTGTTCTCTTCTGAAAGGTGGTGGCAGTATCTTCTCTCAGGGATGCTATAGCAGATGTGGAGGCTACACACTCACTGTGTACTGGCTCTTCCAACCTGTTCACATTTCACACTCACTGTGTACTGGCTCTTCCCACCTGTTCACATTTCACACTCACTGTGTACTGGCTCTTCCAACCTGTTCACATTACACCCCCACTGTGTACTGGCTCTTCCAACCTGTTCACATTCCACCCTCACTGTGTACTGGCTCTTCCAACCTGTTCACATTCCTTTATGCGGGAAAAAGAACACTGTTAGAAGCACAAATAAACTCATATGGTCCTTAGAATGAAGAAGAATAAAGATTCACACAGACAGTGGAATATATTAACCAAATTACTTTCTTTGGTATATGTACCATTGCTGCTCAGTTATTCATCAGAACATTCCAATTGGTCATCATCTGGTATATCAACCAGAGGTTGGTCATCATCTGGTATACCATCCAGAGGTTGGTCATCATCTGGTATACCATCCAGTGGTTGGTCATCATCTGGTATGCCATTTACATTTACATTTAAGTCATTTAGCAGACGCTCTTATCCAGGTTGATCATCATCTGGTATACCATCCAGAGGTTGGTCATCATCTGGTATACCATCCAGAGGTTGGTCATCATCTGGTATACCATCCAGAGATTGGCCATCATCTGGTATACCATCCAGAGGTTGGTCATCATCTGGTATACCATCCAGAGATTGGCCATCATCTGGTATGCCATCCAGTGGTTGGTCATCATCTGGTATACCATCCAGAGGTTGGTCATCATCTGGTATACCATCCAGAGGTTGGTCATCATCTGGTATACCATCCAGAGGTTGGTCATCATCTGGTATACCATCCAGAGGTTGGTCATCATCTGGTATACCATCCAGTGGTTGGTCATCATCTGGTATGCCATTTACATTTACATTTAAGTCATTTAGCAGACGCTCTTATCCAGGTTGATCATCATCTGGTATACCATCCAGAGGTTGGTCATCATCTGGTATACCATCCAGAGGTTGGTCATCATCTGGTATACCATCCAGAGATTGGCCATCATCTGGTATACCATCCAGAGGTTGGTCATCATCTGGTATGCCATCCAGAGGTTGGTCATCATCTGGTATATCATCCAGAGGTTGGTCATCATCTGGTATGCCATCCAGAGGTTGGTCATCATCTGGTATACCATCCAGAGGTTGGTCATCATCTGGTATACCATCCAGAGGTTGGTCATCATCTGGTATATCATCCAGAGGTTGGTCATCATCTGGTATACCATCCAGAGGTTGGTCATCATCTGGTATATCATCCAGAGGTTGGTCATCATCTGGTATACCATCCAGAGGTTGGTCATCATCTGGTATGCCATCCAAAGGTTGGTCATCATCTGGTATGCCATCCAGAGGTTGGTCATCATCTGGTATATCATCCAGAGGTTGGTCATCATCTGGTATGCCATCCAGAGGTTGGTCATCATCTGGTATATCATCCAGAGATTGGCCATCATATGGTATGCCATCCAGAGGTTGGTCATCATCTGGTATATCATCCAGAGATTGGCCATCATCTGGTATGCCATCCAGAGGTTGGTCATCATCTGGTATACCATCCAGAGGTTGGTCATCATCTGGTATGCCATCCAGAGGTTGGCCATCATCTGGTATATCATCCAGAGATTGGCCATCATCTGGTATATCATCCAGAGGTTGGTCATCATCTGGTATGCCATCCAGAGGTTGGTCATCATCTGGTATACCATCCAGAGGTTGGTCATCATCTGGTATACCATCCAGAGGTTGGTCATCATCTGGTATACCATCCAGAGGTTGGTCATCATCTGGTATACCATCCAGAGGTTGGTCATCATCTGGTTTGGCCATCCAAAGGTTGGTCATCATCTGGTATACCATCCAGAGGTTGGTTATCATCTGGTTTGGCCATCCAGAGATTGGCCATCATCTGGTAAACCGTCCAGAGGTTGGTCATCATCTGGTATACCATCCAGAGGTTGGTCATCATCTGGTTTGCCATCCAGAGGTTGGTCATCATCTGGTATACCATCCAGAGGTTGGTCATCATCTGGTTTGGCCATCCAGAGGTTGGTCATCATCTGGTATGCCATCCAGAGGTTGGTCATCATCTGGTTTGGCCATCCAGAGGTTGGTCATCATCTGGTATATCATCCAGAGGTTGGTCATCATCTGGTATACCATCCAGAGGTTGGTCATCATCTGGTTTGGCCATCCAAAGGTTGGTCATCATCTGGTATACCATCCAGAGGTTGGTCATCATCTGGTATACCATCCAGTGGTTGGTCATCATCTGGTATACCATCCAGAGGTTGGTCATCATCTGGTTTGGCCATCCAGAGGTTGGTCATCATCTGGTATACCATCCAGAGGTTGGTCATCATCTGGTATGCCATCCAGAGATTGGCCATCATCTGGTTTGGCCATCCAGAGGTTGGTCATCATCTGGTTTGGCCATCCAGAGGTTGGTCATCATCTGGTTTGGCCATCCAGAGGTTGGTCATCATCTGGTATGCCATCCAGAGGTTGGTCATCATCTGGTATACCATCCAGTGGTTGGTCATCATCTGGTATGCCATCCAAAGGTTGGTCATCATCTGGTATGCCATCCAGAGGTTGGTCATCATCTGGTATATCATCCAGAGGTTGGTCATCATATGGTATGCCATCCAGAGGTTGGTCATCATCTGGTATATCATCCAGAGATTGGCCATCATCTGGTATACCATCCAGAGGTTGGTCATCATCTGGTATATCATCCAGAGATTGGCCATCATCTGGTATACCATCCAGAGGTTGGTCATCATCTGGTATATCATCCAGAGATTGGCCATCATCTGGTATGCCATCCAGAGGTTGGTCATCATCTGGTATATCATCCAGAGGTTGGTCATCATATGGTATGCCATCCAGAGGTTGGTCATCATCTGGTATATCATCCAGAGATTGGCCATCATCTGGTATGCCATCCAGAGGTTGGTCATCATCTGGTATATCATCCAGAGATTGGCCATCATCTGGTATACCATCCAGAGGTTGGTCATCATCTGGTATATCATCCAGAGATTGGCCATCATCTGGTATACCATCCAGAGGTTGGTCATCATCTGGTATATCATCCAGAGATTGGCCATCATCTGGTATGCCATCCAGAGGTTGGTCATCATCTGGTATATCATCCAGAGATTGGTCATCATCTGGTATACCATCCAGAGGTTGGTCATCATCTGGTATATCATCCAGAGATTGGCCATCATCTGGTATACCATCCAGAGGTTGGTCATCATCTGGTATATCATCCAGAGATTGGCCATCATCTGGTATACCATCCAGAGGTTGGTCATCATCTGGTATATCATCCAGAGATTGGTCATCATCTGGTATATCATCCAGAGGTTGGTCATCATCTGGTATATCATCCAGAGATTGGTCATCATCTGGTATACCATCCAGAGGTTGGTCATCATCTGGTATATCATCCAGAGGTTGGTCATCATCTGGTATACCATCCAGAGGTTGGTCATCATCTGGTATGCCATCCAGAGGTTGGTCATCATCTGGTATGCCATCCAGAGGTTGGTCATCATCTGGTATACCATCCAGAGGTTGGTCATCATCTGGTTTGCCATCCAGAGGTTGGTCATCATCTGGTATGCCATCCAGAGGTTGGTCATCATCTGGTATACCATCTAGAGGTTGGTCATCATCTGGTATATCATCCAGAGGTTGGTCATTATCTGGTATACCATCCAGTGGTTGGTCATCATCTGGTTTGGCCATCCAAAGGTTGGTCATCATCTGGTATACCATCCAGAGGTTGGTCATCATCTGGTATACCATCCAGAGGTTGGTCATCATCTGGTATACCATCCAGAGGTTGGTCATCATCTGGTATGGCCATCCAGAGGTTGGTCATCATCTGGTTTGGCCATCCAGAGGTTGGTCATCATCTGGTATACCATCCAGAGGTTGGTCATCATCTGGTATACCATCCAGAGGTTGGTCATCATCTGGTTTGGCCATCCAGAGGTTGGTCATCATCTGGTATACCATCCAGAGGTTGGTCATCATCTGGTATACCATCCAGAGGTTGGTCATCATCTGGTTTGGCCATCCAGAGGTTGGTCATCATCTGGTATACCATCCAGAGGTTGGTCATCATCTGGTTTGGCCATCCAGAGGTTGGTCATCATCTGGTATACCATCCAGAGGTTGGTCATCATCTGGTATACCATCCAGAGGTTGGTCATCATCTGGTATACCATCCAGAGGTTTGTCATCATCTGGTATACCATCCAAAGGTTGGTTATCATCTGGTTTGGCCATCCAGAAGTTGGTCATCATCTGGTATACCATCCAGAGGTTGGTCATCATCTGGTATACCATCCAGACGTTGGTCATCATCTGATATGCCATCCAGAGGTTGGTCATCATCTGGTATACCATCCAGAGGTTGCAGGTGCTCTATTATTCCAGACAGCAAGTCACTCCCTTCATCAGTGTTGTGTTGGTTTAGTTGTCCACCACCAGTAGTACATCTCTCTTCAGATCTCTGCTTTCTCTCTTTTTAAAGCCAGTTTAAGGTTCTTCCACAGTCTATAAAGGCAGAATTCATTCGGTAAGTAATGTCACAAAAATTATGAATATGAGGAATGTTAAATAGGGAAAATAATGAAGATATCTCACCTGAAGGTGTTGTACTTTGTTTGTGGTTACATTTTCATGTGCATTGAATTCACTGCAAATTGCAGCCCAACTACTCTTAATTTTGCTCAGTAGCAGTAGTATGTTTTTTTTACTTTCAATACCTGGATGGTTTGACACAATTTGTTTTTAGTAATGTTTTTTTTTCTGACGTTTTTTGAACTAATTATTGCCGCTTTGCCATTGTTTTGTGTCAAGATTCACACCAGTAATGGTGTTTTCTATCCCATTCCGGGTTTTTATGAGCACCATTAGACCAACAGCATGTGCTCATACTTAACCTAATCAGGCTTAACCCAGGTGTTCTCATTTAGGCTTACTTTCCTTACTTCGTTACTCCATAGTCTCCGACTAACTGGTGTGAATCTTGACACAAAACAATGGCAAACAGCAATAATTAGTTAAAAAAACGTCAGAAAAAAACATTACTAAAAAAACAAATTGTGTCAAACCATCCAGGTATTGAAAGTAAAAAAAACATACTACTGCTACTGAGCAAAATTAAGAGTAGTTGGGCTGCAATTTGCAGTGAATTCAATGCACATGAAAATGTAACCACAAACAAAGTACAACACCTTCAGGTGAGATATCTTCATTATTTTCCCTATTTAACATTCCTCATATTCATAATTCAAAAAACTAAGCCCGTGTAAGTTACTTAAATGTCCTAGTTTTACTAGTATTAAGGCTTTACTCCTGGCTTCCTCTAAACCCTGTCTGTGAAACCGGCCCATTGTCATCTTTCTGTGAGAAGTACTGCATTTTTCATAATAAACTGGCCTTTGCGTTCAGGTGCAGGACTCTCATGAATCAAAGACGGTCGGTAAACATATTTCTTTATTGATTTTGAGGAAGCCGAGACTTGGGTCAGGTAAAAGGTCAGATTGAGGTAATCCAAAATATATGATTGTTTGGGAAGAACAACACAAGAAATCAAATCAAACTTTATTTGTCACATACAAACCTTACCAAATACAAATGTAGACCTTACTGTGAAATGCTTACTTACAAGTCCTTAACCAACAGTGTCATTCAAGAATAATTAAGAAAATATTTACCAAAGAAACTAAAGTAAAAAACTCGGTACCGAGTCAGTGTGCAGGGGTACAGGTTAGTTAAGGTAATTTGTACATGTAATTAGGGGTGAAGTGACTGCCTAGATAATAAACAACAGTAGCAGCAGTGTACAAAACAAATGGAGGGGTGGGGGGGGGTCAATGTAAATAGTTTGGTGGCCATTTGACTAATTGTTCAGCAGTCTTATGGCTGGGGAGTAGAAACTGTTAAGGAACCTTTTGGTCATAGACTTGGTGCTCCGGTACTGTTTTTCGTGCGGCAGCAGAGAAAACAGTCTATGACTTGGGTGACTGGAGTCTGACAATTTTTGGGGCTTTCCTCTGACACCGCCTATTATATATAGGATATAGGTCCTGGATGGCAGGAAGCTTGGCCCCATTAATGTACTGGGCCGTACGCACTACCCGTTACGGTTAGATGCCGAGCAGTTGCCATACCAGGCGGTGATGCAACCGGTCAAATCAATTTAGCCTCTTGAGGGGGAAAAGGTTTTGTCGTGCCCTCCTCACAACTGTCTTGGTGTGTTTGGACCATGATAGTTCGTTGGTGATGTGAACACCAAGGAACCTGAAACTCCAGACCTTCTCCACTACAGCCACATCAATGTGAATGGGGGCCGGTTCGGCATCGGTCTGTGGTGGTAAATAGACGGCTACAAATAACGTAGATGAGAACTCTCCTGGTAGATAGTGTGGTGTACAGCTTATCATAACGTACTCTACCTCAGGTGAGCAATACCTCAAGACTTCTTTAATATTCGACTTTGCGCACCAGCTGTTATTGACAAATAGACACACACCCCCTCCCCTCGTCTTACCAGAGGTATCTTCTCTGTTCTGCCGGTGGAAGGAAAATCCCAACAGCCACGACTTGGTGAAACATAAGATATTACAGTTTTTAATGTCCCGTTTGTAGGATAATCTTGATCGTAGGTTATCAATTTTATTTTCCAATGATTGCACGTTGGCCAATAGAATGGATGGCAGTGGGAGTTTACTTACTTGCCTATTCATTCTCAGAAGGCGAATGACGGGGATTTGGGCCTGTTCCCGGGAAAGCAGTATATCATTCTCGTCGGACTCATTAAAGAAAAATCTTCTTCCAGTTTGAGGTGAGTAATCGCTGTTCAGAAGTCCAGACGGTAGCAGCAACATTATGTACAAAATAAGCAAAAAAATAAGTTACAAACAACCAATAAAAACAAACAAAATAGCACAGCTGGGTAGGAGCATGTAAAACATCAGCCATCCTCTTCGGCGCCATATCAAATCAAATCAAATTGTATTGGTCACATACACATATTTAGCAGATGTTATTGCAGGTGTAGCAAAATGCTTGCGTTCCTAGCTCCAACAGTGCAGTAATTTCTAACAATTCACAACAATACACACAAATCTAAAAGTGATAGAGCCCGACAGCATGCTCTCAATTGTGCATCTGTAAAAATAGTTGTGAGGGTGTTGAGGCCAAGCCAAATTTCTAGTGAGTTGATATTTTCCTGGCACCACTCTCCCAGGGCCCTCGCCTCCTCCCTGTAAGCTGTCTCGTCATTGTTGGTTATTCAGGCCTACTACTGTTGTGTTGTCTGAAAACTTGATGATTGAGTTGGAGGCGTGCGGGGCCACACAGTCATGGGTGAACAGGGAGTACATGGGGAGGCTGCGTAGCACCCTTGTGGGGCCCCTGTGTTGAGGATCAGTGAAATGGAGGTGCTGTTTCCTACCTTCACCGTCAGGAAGTCCAGGACCCAGTTGCACATGGCAGGGTACAGACCTAGGGCCCCAAGCTTAATGATGAGCTTGGTGGGTACTATGGTGAGGAAAGCTGGGCTATAGTCAATGAACATCATTCTTACATAGGTATTCCTCTTGTCCAGATGGGATAGGGCAGTGTGAAGACAATTGCATTGTCTGTGGATCCATTCGAGCAGTAAGCACATTGAAGTGGGTCTTGTGTGTCAGATAAGGTTGAGGTGATATGATCCTTAATAAGGATTTAATATGGATCGGACCCTTTTTTTTGAGTTTCGCCTAAAATGACATACCCAAATCTAACTGCCTGTAGCTCAGAACCTGAAGCATTACCATTTCAAAGGAACCACTTTGAAGTTTGTGGAAATATTAAATCAATTTAAGAGACTAACACATCAGATCTGTTAAAAGATCATACCATAATACTATTTGTACCATCATTTTGAAATGCAAGAGATAGACCATAATGTATTATTCTAGCCCAGGCGCACTTTACAGTTTGGCCACTAGATGGTAGCAGTGTATGTTCAAAGTTTTAGACGGATCTAATGAACCATTTCATTTATGTTTAAAATCTTGTATCAAGACTGCCCAAATGTGCTTAATTGGTTTATTAATACATTTTCAGGTTCATAAGTGTACACTCTCCTCAAACAATAGCATGGTATTCGTTCACTGTAATATCTACTGTAAATTGGACAGTGCAGTTAGATTAACAAGAATTGAAGCTTTCTCCCCACATCAGATATGTCTGTGTCCTGGGAAATGTTCTTATTACTTACAACCTCATGCTAATGACATTAGCCTACATTAGCTCAACCGTCCCGAGGGGGGCCTCTCAAAGCACTTCATGATGACAGAAGTGAGTGCTACGGGTTGATAGTAATTTAGTTCAGTTACCTTTGCTTTTTGGGTACCGGAACAATGGTGGACATCTTGAAGCAAGTGAGGACAGCAGACATGGATAGGGAGAGATGGAATATGTCCGTAAATACTCGAGCCAACTGGTCTGCTCGTTCTCAGAGGACACAGCTAGGAATGCCGTCTGGGCCACGTGCAATTACTCTTCTGACCAATGACTGACTTGTTGTTAGACAATGTCTGATGAAGGACTCACTGAGCTGACTCCAAGTAAATGTTTCACAGCACAGGAAATATCTCGCAAGGTCAAATCCCAGCATCAGCACCTTCTTCAGTTGACCAGGACATGATTTATCACCAGTTTAACCAAGACATGATTTAGTACCCAGTTTAACCAAGACATGATTTATCACTAGTTTAACCAAGACATGAGTTAGTATCCAGTTTAACCAAGACATGATTTAGTATCCAGTTTAACCAAGACATGATTTAGTATCCAGTTTAACCAAGACATGGTTTAGTATCCAGTTTGACCAAGAAATTATTTAGTATCCAGTTTAACAAAGACATTGTTTAGTATCCAGTTTAACCAAGACATGATTTAGTATCCAGTTTAACCAAGACATGATTTAGTATCCAGTTTAACCAGGACATGATTTAGTATCCAGTTTAACCAATACATGATTTATCACCAGTTTAACCAGGACATGATTTATCACCAGTTTAACCAGGACATAATTTAGTATCCAGTTTAACCAAGACATGATTTAGTATCCAGTTTAACCAAGACATAATTTAGTATCCAGTTTAACCAGGACATGATTTAGTATCCAGTTTAACCAGGACATGATTTAGTATCCAGTTTAACCAAGACATGATTTAGTATCCAGTTTAACCAAGACATAATTTAGTATCCAGTTTAACCAGGACATGATTTAGTATCCAGTTTAACCAGGACATGATTTAGTATCCAGTTTAACCAGGACATGATTTAGTATCCAGTTTAACCAAGACATAATTTAGTATCCAGTTTAACCAGGACATGATTTATCACCAGTTTAACCAGGACATGATTTATCACCAGTTTAACCAGGACATGATTTATCAGCCGTTTAACCAGGACATGATTTATCACCAGTTTAACCAGGACATGATTTATCACCAGTTTAACCAGGACATGATTTAGTATCCAGTTTAACCAGGACATAATTTAGTATCCAGTTTAACCAGGATTTATCACCAGTTTAACCAGGACATGATTTATCACCAGTTTAACCAGGACATGATTTATCACCAGTTTAACCAGGACATGATTTAGTATCCGGTTTAACCAGGAAATGATTTAGTATCCAGTTTAACCAAGACATAATTTAGTATCCAGTTTAACCAGGACATGATTTATCACCAGTTTAACCAGGACATGATTTAGCTTTTTGGGTTGATTCTGAATAGTGAATTAGTAGGGCTTTCTGTTGACTCACAACGTGACATGATGCTTGTTTTCTCTCATTTACATTATAAAATCCTGTTGTTACTTAATCAGCAGTTATAAAATACAGGAGTTTCTGTACAGTATTGAATGTTGAGGCGGAGCAGTGGAATAAAAAAGTAAGGAAATGAAAAATAAAGAGACATACAGTGTGTGAAGGAAGAGAAGCCTCGGGCGGGAAAAGCTCAGTCGTCACCTGGAAGCTCTCTGTCAGCCCTCCAGTCTACGATGAAGGGATGCGATGAAAGGATGGGATGGAGAGATAAGAGGTGTTCAGAAGGATGGTTGAAAGCTCTTACAAATGTGAAATAAGTTCCCACCACGGTGCTGCCACATAAAGACCCTGTGAGTTCCTCAGTTTAATCAGTTCCCACAACGGTACTGCCACAAAGACCCTGTGAGTTCCTCAGTTTAATCAGTTCCCACAACGGTACTGCCACAAAGACCCTGTGAGTTCCTCAGTTTAATCAGTTCCCACCACGGTACTGCCACATAAAGACCCTGTGAGTTCCTCAGTTTAATAAGTTCCCACCACGGTACTGCCACATAAAGACCCTGTGAGTTCCTCAGTTTAATAAGTTCCCACCACGGTACTGCCACATAAAGATCCTGTGAGTTCCTCAGTTTAATAAGTTCCCACCACGGTACTGCCACATAAAGACCCTGTGAGTTCCTCAGTTTAATAAGTTCCCACCACGGTAGTGCCACATAAAGACCCTGTGAGTTCCTCAGTTTGACATCAATGTTATAACAGTGTAGATTGAGATACAGGAGGATTTAAACAAATGTATATAAAGTCAAAAGCACAAATGTAATAAAAGTTGATTATTAAAGTGGTTTTGGGCTGAGGTAAAAAAAACCTGGCATCATCCGAGACATTCTCACTGCACAAGACCGGTGGCGTTTTGCCTTGCCCGGGGAACCTTAGGATAACAGCGAATGAAAAAGGCCTGGACTAGAGTGCGATGGCGGTAGCTATCAAGTACAATCTATTCATGTGAAACTGATCTTTGTTTGCTATCATCACAGGTTAGCTAAACTGACTGTGTTTAACTATGTGGTACACAGCAAAATAACGGCTTCAATACAAATGTAACATATTTCTGTCGGTTTTAATATGTCAATATAATCAAGTTTTAAATGTTGGTACAATCAAAAGCAGGCACGCATTACATTAGTGGCTCTGCTGTCTGAGCATTCCTGGCAATATCATCTGTTCTGATGGATGACTGGGCTCAACTTTATGACAGAGAAGTAACAACAAAACAAAAACACACACACACACACTCACAGACACAGACAGAGAGATAGACAGCTTTATTTTCATGAAATACTTTTTGGGGAGTATACATTTATTACCATTAAAAATCATATTTTCCCTAACCCCTAACCCTAGACTTAACCCTTTTAAGATTGAAATATCATTTGAACAAATTCAGGACATGAAATAAGTCCTGACTTTTCTAAATAGGTATTGTTTTCCTACCTTGTCAGGACATTAAGGTGAAATGTTTGGACATTGGGGTCCTGATAAGGTAGGAAAACAAGTACACACACACAACATAGAAAAAAGACAAAAGAAAATAAGAAAAACAGAAGAGAGCCTTGAAGTGAACTTTAGAATAGTAATCCGTTTCCATGGAAATGGTATTTGGTTGAGTTAACCTGTATTAGGGCAACTTCCCCTTTCATCAATTTCAAATAATTTATTTTATGTTTCTGCTTTCTTTGTGCAAGAAGTACAGCATGAAATCCTCTATCCATCTTGTCCCATACACCTTACCTAAAACAAAATCAAATCATATCCAGATGTTTTGTTTTGAAATGAAATTCAAGCCACTTTCACCAACCTCTGAGCACCTCTCTTTCCCCGGTAGAGCAGTGGTAACAGCATTAGATCTGACAGGGGCTTTAATCACAGTCCTGGTCAATCTGTCGGATCATTCATCTGCACATTCAAACTCTTTACTTTCTCATCTGTGACCGGATGAACTGGCCCGAGGCCTGAAACAAGACCACAGCTATCTGACATGTTGGTCAAGAAATACGACAGAACCTGGTGAACAGCTATGGCCAAAACGAATTGCTTCAGGAGTACACATTTCAGGAGGAATGTCATATGCATCTTTAAATTAATATCCCGCCCAGCTTGTCATGCATAGGTGTAATAGGTGGCAGGGAAGTCAGGCGCAGGAGAGTCAAATGGAGTGAAAAAATGGAGTATTTTAATAAAGTTCCAAGAGTATGCTCCATAACAATAAATGTACAAACAAACAAAACATGGGTATGAGGACCCGACGCGCACCTACACAAACAAACACACTACACTGACAATAAATCAATCTCTGACAAAGACATGAGGGGAAACAGAGGGTTAAATACACAACAGGTAATGAATGGGATTGAAAACAGGTGTGTGGGAAGACAAGACAAAACCAATGGAAAATGAAAAAAGGATCAATGATGGCTAGAAGACCGGTGACGTCGAACGCCGAGCACCGCCCGAACAAGGAGAGGCAACGACTTCGGAAGAAGTCGTGACACAGCTGGGGAATTAAATTTAAAGTACACCATACTTTACAATAATGCTTTTCCAAAATGGCACTGGCATGGCATGGATTGTTGTGGTTTAAATATCATATAATTAATACGCAACAATCAATGACATTCAAGTCGTGTGTAATACGAACTGTAGATGTTTTTTGTTTTAAAATATTAAAGAATATTTAAAAAAAATACTTTTTCCGATATTTTTAAAAAGATCAACCCTCATCTCTATGTGTACGGAGAAGCCAGTTCAATGCGTTGTCTATGCGTATAAAAAAACACTGCAAAGCACAATATGCAAATATATTATGACCTCACTCTTGACACTGAGAAATCTCATCTCCTTGGGGAGCACTGAAGGCCACCCATTCTAATATTGTAAATATCTTCATAAAGTTGCTTGTGCTTGTCTAAGAACGTGGAATATTTATGACGGAAGCATCAATGGCCACGTTTCTCAAGGCTCTCGGTATGCCAAAACATAATGAGAAAGTCATCATGATCTGCCAAGTCATAAACCAAGCTCTAACCAATACCCACCACGAGGATACCAGCCTTGACTATAAAAGAACTCTGAAATCCAGTCATCTTTACAGGGTGAAAGCTCCAATGACCTCAAGGTTATATATGCCACTTATAGGTCTTCTCACCACGTAGACTGGTATCTGTGGTATAGCAGCTAGATAAGGACAGTGTCTGAAGCATGATTACCTAGCAGGGAACCAAGGGTTCAGGATAGGGTTTAATATTGACTTTAGTAGGCTATTATCCACCCTTGAGATGTGGCTCCCTGGTTTGCCCTCTAGCAATTAGAAGAAAGGAGAATACATATATATATATATTTAAAATGTTCAGGCTATGCCATATTCCTCTATCTCTAACTGCCCCTGAAGTACTGATGGAAACCCACACATTTTAGAAGCTATTTTGAGAATTTCCAGTTCTTCCTCCTCCTCCTCTTCCTCCTTCTTACACGTTATACTACCTCGTTGTGAGTCTCAACCCAGTCAAGAAACATCCTACCTTCCACCTGTGTGAAAAACAGATGTCCCTGGTGAGCAGCTAAGGTTAAAGATGGACAGTTCTCACTAGGTGTAGCATACGAATATATATATATATATATATATATATATGTTTTTTACTAAAGTCTACTGCGTTTGGGTGAGTTCTTGGGTCCGTCTGTCCAGTTAACGTGGTTATAAAATGTATCTGTGTATTGCCAGGGGTAATGTTTTGTCTTTACCATTACATCCTAGTTGAGTGAGTTCTGGGGTCCGTCTGTCCAGTTAACGTGGTTATAAAATGTATCTGTGTATTGCCAGGGGTAATGTTTTGTCTTTACCATTACATCCTAGTTGGAACTTAACATTGCTTTGTAAAGATAAACAGGTTGATTAAGATATATTTGGAAATACATTGTAAGATCCTGTCTAATAACACAACATCCACTATTTTCAGAATGCTCATAGGGTCATGCAATAAACACTGTCTGTGTTGAATTTCTCAGGCTTTAAAAATACAGTAAATCACATTTGCACAACGTAAAACATACACTTTATTCACACGTACTTAATTTTAATTTTTAATTTTACTTGGCAAGTCAGTTAACACCTTAAAATAAAGAACAAATTCTTATTTTAAATGACGGCCTAGGAACAGTGGGTTCAGGGAGTTGAACTTGCAAACTTCCAGTTACTAGTACAAAGCTCTAACCACTAGGCTACCCTGTACTCAGGAGTGTTACTGACGAGCATTAAACACACACAATCTCTTCAGCATAGTTTGGGGACCAGAGCATGTGCACACAGACTAACTCCATGCTGTTTGACAGAGAGATATTTTCAGTGTTGATGTAGCTATTGATCATTCACACATTAAAATGATGTTCCCGAAAGCAGTCAATGTCAATGACGGATAGGCACACAAATCAGGAAATCAATGGCCAACTCGATAGGCTGCTGGGGTCTGACAATGGATTGCAGTCCAGAGATTCAGTGGGGTTAATGGACCAGAAATCTCTCTCTCTCTCCCCCTCTCTCTCTCTCTCTCTCTCTCTGACTTGCGCAACTGCCAGGTATGACTTCATCATTTAGTTCCTTTTACGGATTGCTCTGCTCCTGTCTCATGGTTCTGTCTCATGGTTCTGTCTCATGGCAGGTCGGGGTGTGACGAGGTAGTAGGTTGCCAATCAATCAATCAATCAATCAATCAATCAAATATATTTATGAAACTTTTACATCAGCCGATGTCACAAAGTGCTGTACAGAAACCCAGCCTAAATCCCCAAACAGCAAGCAGTGCAAATGTAGAAGCACGGTGGCTAGGAAGAACTCTATAGAAAGGCCAAAACCTTGGAAGAAACCTAGAGAGGAACCAGATTATGAGGGGTGGCCAGTCCTCTTCTGGCTGTGCCAGGTGGAGATTATAACACAACATGGCCAAGATGTTCAAATGTTCATAGATGACCAGCAGGGTCCAATAATAATAATCACAGTGGTGGTAGAGGGTGCAACCATTCAGCACCTCAGGAGTAAATGTCAGTTGGTTTTTCATAGGCAAGCATTCAGAGTTAGAGACAGCAGGTGCGGTAGAGAGAGAGAGAGAGAGAGAGAGAGAGAGAGAGAGAGTCGAAAACAGCAGGTTCGGGACAAAGTAACACGTCTGGTGAACAGGTCAGGGTTCCATAACCGTAGGTAGAACAGTTGAAACTGGAGCAGCAGCAAGACCAGGTGGACTAGGGACAGTAAGGAGTCATCAGGCCAGGTAATCCTGAGGCATGGTCCTAGGGCTCAAGTCCCCTGGGAGGGGAGGGAGAGGGAGGGAGATTTAGAGGGAGCAAATGTAAATTCACACAGGTCATACTCCAGATACAACAGCCTCCTGACACATAATCTATTGCAGCATAAATATTGGAGGCTGAGACAGGAGGGGTCGGGATACACTGTGGCCCCGTCCAACGATACCCCTGGTTAGGGCCAACCAGGCAGGATATAATCCCACCCACTTTGCCAAAGCACACACCATTAGAGGGATATCCGCAAACCACCAACTTACTACCCTGAGTCAAGGCTGAGTATAGCCCTCGAAGATCTCCTCTATGGCACGAACCCAAGGGGGCGCCAACCCGGACAGGAAGATCACGTCACTGACTCAACCCACTCAAGTGACGCACCCCTCCCAAGGACGGCACGGAAGTGCACTAGTAAGCCAGTGACTCAGCCCCCATAATAGGGTTTGAGGCAGAGAATCCCTGGTGGACAGAGGGGAACCAGCCAGACAGAGACAGCGAGGGTTGGTTCGTTGCTCCAGAGCCTTTCCGTTCACCTTCACAATCCTGGGCCAGACTACACTCAATCATATGACCTACTGAAGAGACCTACTGTGACTTCAGTAAAGACTTAAAGGTTGAGACCGAGTCTGCGTCTCTCACATGGGTAGGCAGACATTTCCATAAAAATGGAGCTCTATAGGAGAAAGCCCTGCCTCCAGCTGTTTGCTTAGAAACTCTTTAGACAATAAGGAGGCCTGTGTCTTGTGACCGTAGCATACGTGTAGGTATGTACGGCAGGACCAAAATGGAGAGAGCGGTAGGAGCAAGCCGATGTAATGCTTAGTAGGTCAGTAGTAAAACCTTGAAATTAGCCCTAGCTAGCACTGGTGTAAAATTATCCCATTTTTTGGTTCTAGTCAAGATTCTATCAGCCGTGTTCAGCACTGACTGAACTTTATTCAGTGCTTCATCATTGCAGTAGTCTAATATAGAAGTGCCAAAAGCATGGATTAGCTTTTATGGATAATTTTGGGACAAAAAGTTTCAGATTTTTTGCAATGTTACATAGAAGGAAAAAATATGTCCTTGAAACAATCTTGATATGTTCGTCAAAAAAAGAGATCGGGCTCCAGAGTAACGCCGAGGTCCTTCACAGTATTATTTGAGACGACTGTACAACTATCAAGATTAATGGTCAGATCCAACAGAAGATCTCTTTGTGTATTGGGACCTAGAACTCGCATCTCTGTCAGCAAGGCACTGCTCCAGGTTCTGTCTGGAGAGCAGTGCTGCTAGGAGAGATGGGGACTGGGTCAGAGAAGGTATAACAAAACAGGGCGAGACCCAGATGCAGACACGGGAGACAGATGGTTTGAGTCTCTGATATTATAAGATACGGGCCAGGCAAGAGATAGGTCGTGGACAGGCAAAATATCATAAACCTGGTCAGAGTCTAGGGGGTACAGAGTGGCAAGCAGGCTCAAGGTCAGGGCAGGCTGAATGGTCGGGCAGGAGGGCTCAGTGTCAGAGCAGGCAAAATATCATAAACCTGGTCAGAGTCTAGGAGGTACAGAGTGGCAGGCAGGCTCAAGGTCGGGTCAGGCTGAATGGTCAGGCAAGCGGGCTCAGTGTCAGGGAAGGCTGAATGGAATGGCAGGCGGGCTCAGTGTCAGGGAAGGCTGAATGGTAAGGCAGGCGGGCTCAGTGTCAGGGCAGGCTGAATGGTAAGGCAGGCGGGCTTAGTGTCAGGGCAGGCTGAATGGTCAGGCAGGCGGGCTCAGTGTCAGAGCAGGCAAAATATCATAAACCTGGTCAGAGTCTAGGAGGTACAGAGTGGCAGGCAGGCTCAAGGTCAGGGCAGGCTGAATGGTAAGGCAGGCACGCTCAGTGTCAGGGCAGGCTGAATGGTAAGGCAGGCAGGCTCAGTGTCAGGGAAGGCTGAATGGTCAGGCAGGCGGGCTCAGTGTCAGGGCAGGCTGAATGGTAAGGCAGGCGCTCAGTGTCAGGGCAGGCTGAATGGTCAGGCAGGCGGGCTCAGTGTCAGGGCAGGCTGAATGGTCAGGCAGGCGGGCTCAGTGTCAGGGCAGGCTGAATGGTCAGGCAGGCGGGCTCAGTGTCAGGGCAGGCTGAATGGTAAGGCAGGCGGGCTCAGTGTCAGGGCAGGCTGAATGGTCAGGCAGGCGGGCTCAGTGTCAGGGCAGGCTGAATGGTAAGGCAGGCGGGCTCAGTGTCAGGGCAGGCTGAATGGTCAGGCAGGCGGGCTCAGTGTCAGGCAGGGCTCAGTGTCAGGGCAGGCTGAATGGTAAGGCAGGCGGGCTCAGTGTCAGGGCAGGCTGAATGGTCAGGCAGGCGGGCTCAGTGTCAGGGCAGGCTGAATGGTCAGGCAGGCGGGCTGGTCAGGCAGGCTGAATGGTCAGGGCTCAGTGTCAGGGCAGGCTGAATGGTCAGGCAGGCGGGCTCAAGGTCAGGGCAGGCTGAATGGTAAGGCAGGCACGCTCAGTGTCAGGGCAGGCTGAATGGTAAGGCAGGCAGGCTCAGTGTCAGGGAAGGCTGAATGGTCAGGCAGGCGGGCTCAGTGTCAGGGCAGGCAAAAGTCAGAAGCAGGAGGACTAGAATAACAGAGACTAAGAAAAAGCAGGAGCACGGAAAAAACACGCTGGTTGACATGACAAGACGAACTGGCAACAGACAGACAGAGAACACAGGAATAAATACGCTGGGAATAATGGGTGACACCTGGAGGGGGGTGGAGACAGGTGAAACAGATCGGAGCGTGACAGAGGGTAATGATAGAGGAGACCCCTAGTAAAGGACAGAGGAAAAGGAATTATGGGATGCAATAAACACAAAGGGGATGAGTGAAATGAAAGAAGAATAAATCATGAACAGCATTTAACAGATTAACTGTCCCTCGAACACAAGTTAAGAAAGACAGGAACATCCCAATGAAATATTAGGTTTCTTGTCATTCAAAGGTCCATGGATTCTTTTGTAAGTAGTAGAACTTCACTTGTTAGCATTTTGTTTAGCTGTTTGCATTTAACGGTTTGCTAAAATAGCAGCCAGTGGATTGGCTCTGCATACCCAACACTAATGTAACGCCCCAGCAACACTGTGAATGTGTTGCTGTTGACAAAAAGCTCCTTCTAATTTAACCAACACATCTGGCTTATTAATCAACTAGCTCGCTGTTGACATGTTCGTTCTCAAAATGCACCTTTCCAACGACCGGAGTACATATAATTGAAGGGCTCTAATTCTAATTAACTCTAATTTGCTGGCAAAGTGGTAAAAATAGAAATGAAACAAATCCTCTGAATGACAAAAATTATAACATATCAGTTCCATACTACATGTGAGGCTATAACGTAGCTAGAAATTAAACAGAGTTCTGACAAAATAACTTTCTGTTGAAAGAGTCATCAAGAGACAGAGGATCATTTAAAGTGACAGTACACAGTTGAAACAATATCAAAAGTGTTTCCATGCCACTGTTTTGGTAAAAAGCTGAGGGATGAGGCTGGATTATTGAAACCACTCTCAAATTCATAGACAGGGCTACTATACAATACTGTACAACTCACACATGACCATCCATGATATCGACATGATAGTATATATAATGTATTGAGGCTATGCAGTGTTTGTTTAAATGTACATTGTTTACAAAGATCTGAGTAAAACAAGCTTATCTTTTGGGTTCTGATGGAGTGCGACTGTTGAACTAAACTCTGAGGAATTTATAAGTTTGATGATTCAAGAATAAATGGTTAAAGTACAAACTCATTCTTTAAAAGTACAAAAATGTATGTAGGAACCTGCAGATTGCCCCTTTAAAGATGAAATGTGATCGTGTGTGTAGCTGCTACAGTACATCAGCCGATCTGCCTGATAAACAAGCACCCAGAGCCGTTGAAATGCCCCTCTGAAACGTTTATAGCATAAAGCTGAGACAATTGACACAGCTCTGTCTGCTGTAAATCGCTGGATTAAGTTCTTTCATCTGCTGTGGGCAAGCAACATTGGCCCTCAGTATTTTACCTCCTCCCAGAAGAATTTAACGTGCTCCGGCCATCAAGACAGATCCTATTCATCTTGGAGGGTTGTAGATGCGTTTTGAATTCAGTTGATATCTTGTTGTTATTGTCTCGGGACCGAGGAGACATCACGAAAACACATCCTCCACCAGGTACCATTCACATCTCTAGTGAAAATCACTATTCATTTGACTTTTTTATTTGTATTATTTAACCTTTATTTAACTAGGCAAGTCAGTGGCTAATTGGATCGCAATCATCAAATGCCATTTTTTATGACAAAGAAAGAGAGAAGGCCAGAGAGAGAGAGAAAGCAGGAGAAGGCCAGAGAGAGGGAGAAGGCCAGAGAGGGAGAGAGGGAGAAGGCCAGAGAGGGACAGAAAGCAGGAGAAGGCCAGAGAGAGAGAGAGGGAGAAGGCCAGAGAGGGAGAGAAAGCGGGAGAAGGCCAGAGAGAGAGAGAGGGAGAAGGCCAGAGAGGGAGAGAAAGCGGGAGAAGGCCAGAGAGGGAGAGAGGGAGAGAGGAGAAGGCCAGAGAGGGAGAGAAAGCGGGAGAAGGCCAGAGAGAGAGAGAGAGCGGGAGAAGGCCAGAGAGGGAGAGAAAGCGGGAGAAGGCCAGAGAGAGAGAGAGGGAGAAGGCCAGAGAGGGAGAGAAAGCGGGAGAAGGCCAGAGAGAGAAAGCGGGAGAAGGCCAGAGAGGGAGAAGGCCAGAGAGGGAGAAGGCCAGAGAGAGAGAGAAAGCGGGAGAAGGCCAGAGAGAGAGAGGGAGAAGGCTAGAGAGAGAAAGCGGGAGAAGGCCAGAGAGAGAGGGAGAAGGCCAGAGAGAGAGAGAAAGCGGGAGAAGGCCAGAGAGAGAGAGAGGGAGAAGGCTAGAGAGAGAAAGTGGGAGAAGGCCAGAGAGGGAGAGAGGGAGAAGGCCAGAGAGAGAGAGAGAGAGAAGGCCAGAGAGAGAGAAAGCGGGAGAAGGCCAGAGGCCTCGAGAGAGGGGAGAAGGCCAGAGAGAGAGAGAGCGGGAGAAGGCCAGAGAGAGAGAAAGGGAGAAGGCCAGAGAGAGAGAGAGGGAGAAGGCCAGAGAGAGAGAGAGGGAGAAGGCCAGAGAGAGAGAGAGGGAGAAGGCCAGAGAGGGAGAGACGGAGAAGGCAAGAGAGAGAGAGAAAGCGGGAGAAGGCCAGAGAGGGAGAGACGGAGAAGGCAAGAGAGGGAGAGAGGGAGAAGGCCAGAGAGAGAGAGAAAGCGGGAGAAGGCCAGAGAGGGAGAGAGGGAGAAGGCCAGAGAGGGAGAGACGGAGAAGGCCAGAGAGGGAGAGAAAGCGGGAGAAGGCCAGAGAGGGAGAGAGGGAGAAGGCAAGAGAGGGAGAGACGGAGAAGGCAAGAGAGGGAGAGAGGGAGAAGGCCAGAGAGAGAGAGAAAGCGGGAGAAGGCCAGAGAGGGAGAGAGGGAGAAGGCCAGAGAGAGAGAAAGCGGGAGAAGGCCAGAGAGGGAGAGAGGGAGAAGGCAAGAGAGGGAGAGAGGGAGAAGGCCAGAGAGAGAGAGAAAGCGGGAGAAGGCCAGAGAGGGAGAGAGGGAGAAGGCCAGAGAGAGAGAGACGGAGAAGGCCAGAGAGAGAGAAAGCGGGAGAAGGCCAGAGAGGGAGAGAGGGAGAAGGCAAGAGAGGGAGAGAGGGAGAAGGCAAGAGAGGGAGAGACGGAGAAGGCCAGAGAGAGAGAGAGGGAGAAGGCAAGAGAGGGAGAGAGGGAGAAGGCAAGAGAGGGAGAGACGGAGAAGGCCAGAGAGGGAGAGAGGGAGAAGGCAAGAGAGGGAGAGAGGGAGAAGGCCAGAGAGAGAGAGGGAGAAGGCCAGAGAGAGAGAGGGAGAAGGCCAGAGAGGGAGAGAGGGAGAAGGCCAGAGAGGGAGAGACGGAGAAGGCCAGAGAGAGAGAGGGAGAAGGCCAGAGAGAGAGAGAGAGGGAGAAGTAGTAACTTATTAACAGGTCATGTAATCAGCTAGAACAATTAGTATGAGACAATAACAGTTGTAAAGGTACTTGGAGAAAACTTAGCAGAATACATATAAGGTGATTGCGATGTAAACACATGTAGGTGTTCATTATCAGCCTGTGGGGATAATGGTAGTGTAGGACCTCAGGTAAAACCTCTTTAATGCAGATTTAATATGGTAGTGTAGGACCTCAGGTAAAACCTCTTTAATGCAGATGTAATATGGTAGTGTAGGCCCTCAGGTAAAACCTCTTTAATGCAGATTTAATATGGTAGTGTAGGCCCTCAGGTAAAACCTCTTTAATGCAGATTTAATATGGTAGTGTAGGACCTCAGGTAAAACCTCTTTAATGCAGATTTAATGTGGTAGTGTAGGACCTCAGGTAAAACCTCTTTAATGCAGATTTAATATGGTAGTGTAGGCCCTCAGGTAAAACCTCTTTAATGCAGATTTAATATGGTAGTGTAGGACCTCAGGTAAAACCTCTTTAATGCAGATTTAATATGGTAGTGTAGGACCTCAGGTAAAACCTCTTTAATGCAGATTTAATATGGTAGTGTAGGCCCTCAGGTAAAACCTCTTTAATGCAGATTTAATATGGTAGTGTAGGCCCTCAGGTAAAACCTCTTTAATGCAGATTTAATATGGTAGTGTAGGACCTCAGGTAAAACCTCTTTAATGCAGATTTAATATGGTAGTGTAGGCCCTCAGGTAAAACCTCTTTAATGCAGATTTAATATGGTAGTGTAGGCCCTCAGGTAAAACCTCTTTAATGCAGATTTAATATGGTAGTGTATGACCTCAGGTAAAACATATTTAATGCAGATTTAATATGGTAGTGTAGGCCCTCAGGTAAAACATATTTAATGCAGATTTAATATGGTAGTGTATGACCTCAGGTAAAACATATTTAATGCAGATTTAATATGGTAGTGTAGGCCCTCAGGTAAAACCTCTTTAATGCAGATTTAATATGGTAGTGTATGACCTCAGGTAAAACCTCTTTAATGCAGATTTAATATGGTAGTGTAGGCCCTCAGGTAAAACCTCTTTAATGCAGATTTAATATGGTAGTGTATGACCTCAGGTAAAACATATTTAATGCAGATTTAATATGGTAGTGTAGGCCCTCAGGTAAAACCTCTTTAATGCAGATTTAATATGGTAGTGTATGACCTCAGGTAAAACCTCTTTAATGCAGATGTAATATGGTAGTGTATGACCTCAGGTAAAACCTCTTTAATGCAGATTTAATATGGTAGTGTATGACCTCAGGTAAAACATATTTTAATGCAGATTTAATATGGTAGTGTAGGCCCTCAGGTAAAACCTCTTTAATGCAGATTTAATATGGTAGTGTATGACCTCAGGTAAAACATATTTAATGCAGATTTAATATGGTAGTGTAGGCCCTCAGGTAAAACCTCTTTAATGCAGATTTAATATGGTAGTGTAGGCCCTCAGGTAAAACCTCTTTAATGCAGATTTAATATGGTAGTGTAGGCCCTCAGGTAAAACCTCTTTAATGCAGATTTAATATGGTAGTGTAGGCCCTCAGGTAAAACCTCTTTAATGCAGATTTAATATGGTAGTGTAGGCCCTCAGGTAAAACCTCTTTAATGCAGATTTAATATGGTAGTGTATGACCTCAGGTAAAACCTCTTTAATGCAGATTTAATATGGTAGTGTAGGCCCTCAGGTAAAACCTCTTTAATGCAGATTTAATATGGTAGTGTAGGCCCTCAGGTAAAACATATTTAATGCAGATTTAATATCACCTATTTGTGCGTTACGGATATAACTGCCTGTGTTGTGGCAATATTGTGGGATATTTTCTATGGGGACCGGACTCCTTGCTGGAAACCCTTGTCTGCTTCCATTCATGCACAACATGAATAGTGGAGTGAACCCTCTGCTAACATTTGAAAGACACATTGACAGGCAATCTGACTTTCAGTATTTCCCTGTCTCTTCCATTTTAGCGTGTCCGGAACTTGGAGCATTTCCTTTTAACAGTTTTCTCTTTTCAATAAGTGAATTGAATTGCAAAGACCTGGGTATAATTTTACTTTTGACATAACCAATTTATCCTTCACCTCTCAACTGTGTTGTAATGAGAGGTGAGTGAGAGTCAGGATTGGCAGAGAGTGGCACCTTCTCCGGTTGCCTCAAATTAGACATGGCAAAAGGGGGGAACTGTCAAGTGGAAATGTATCAGACATTTTCCAGGCCTTAAACTATGGCCGGTAGGCAGGAGCGCTAAATGAGGTGTCAGTCCACAGGTCTTCATGTAATGAGATACTTTTTGTCTCCGTAATCACACACCCATGCATCTCCAATAAGCAATAACATACATTAAACTCTACAAGAGAGTAGAGACTATCAGACATATCATTGGTCCACTGCAATACTCAATTGATGTGTAGAACATAACTAGCTACGTTTCCATCCAATTGACGATAGATTTTCATGCAAATATTCACAAATATCCTGAAAACAATATGAACATTTCAACACCCAAGATGGTGCCGAAGGGCCGGCCATCTTATCGGCTCTTAACCAATCATTTTGTTAGTTTTTTGCGTTGTTTGTAACTTGTTTTGTACATAATGTTGCTGCTAACGTCTCTTATGACCGAAAATAGCTTCTGGACATCAGAACTGTGATTACTCACCTCGAACTGGATGAGGAGTTATTTTTCAATGAGTCGTATGCGAGGGATATACTACAGACACCCGACGAGGCCCGGATCCCCGTGATTCACTGGTAAAGATATGCATATTTGCAAACAATAGCTGGTGCACGATATCTAAGGAAATCTCAGGGTTTTGCTCGCCTGAGGCAGAGTTTCTTATGCCGTAGACCCCACTATCTACCTAGTGTGGTCTACATTTTTTTGTAGCTGTCTACATACCACCGCAGACCAAGGTTGGCACTACATCCACACTCAAAGAGCTGTATTCCACCCTACGTAAACAGGAAAATTCTCATCCAGAGGTGGCACTCCTAATTGCCGGGGACTTTAATGCAGGGAAACTTAAATCAGTTTTACCTCATTACTAGCAGCATGTCACATGTGCAACCAGAGGGGGAAAAAATCTAGACCTACACACAGAGACGAGTACAAAGCTCTCTCCCTCGCCCTCCATTTGGAAAATCTGCCCATAACTCTATCTTCCTGATTCCTGCTTACAAGCAAAAATTAAAGCAGGAAGCAACAGTCACTCGGTCTACAAAAAAGTGGTCAGATGAAGCAGATGCTAAACTACAGGACTGTTTTGCTAGCGCAGACTAGAACATGTCTGGGCTTCTTCTGATGGCATTGAGGAGAACATGACATCCGTCACTGGCTTTATCAATAAGTGTGTCGAGGACGTCGTCCCTACAGTACATACCCCAAACAGGAGCCATGGATTACAGGCAAAATTTGCACTGAGCTAAAGTGCAAAGCTGCCAAAGTGCAGAGCTGCCGCTTTCAAGGAGCAGAACTCTAACCCGGAAGCTTATAAGAAATCCCGCTATGCCCTCCGATGAACCATCAAACAGGCAAAGCATCAATACAGGACTAAGATCGAAACGTACTACACCGGATCCGACTCTCGTCAGATGTGGCAGGGCTTGCAAACTATTACAGATTACAAAGGGAAGCACAGACGAGAGCTGCCCAGTGATACGAGCCTACCAGACGAGCTAAATAACTTATATGCTCGCTTTGAGGCAAGTAACAGTGAATCATGCATGAGAGCATCAGCTGTTCTGGATGACTGTGTGATCACACTCTCAGTAGCGGATGTGAGCAAGACCTTTAAACATGTCAACATTCACAAGGCCGCAAGGCCAGAAAGATTACCAGGATGTATATGCAGAGCATGCTCTGACCAACTGACAAGTGTCTTCACTGACATTTTAAACCTCTCCCCATCTGAATCTGTAATACCAACATGTTTCAAGCAGACTACCATTGTCCCTGTGCCCAAGAACACTAAGGTAACCTGCCTAAATTACTACTGACCCATAGCACTCACGTATGTAGCCATAAAATGCTTTGAAATGCTGGTCATGGCTCACATCAACACCATTATCCCAGAAACCCTAGACCCACTCCAAATTGCATACCACACCAACAGATCCACAGATGATGCAATCAATATTGCTCAACACACTGTCCTTTCCCACCTGGACAAAAGGAGCACCTATATGAGAATGCTATTCATTGACTACAGCTCAGCGTTCAACACCATAGTGCCCTCAAAGCTCATCACTAAGGTCAGGGCCCTGGGACTAAACACCTCCCTCTGCAACTGGATCCTGGACTTCCTGACCCCAGGTCGTAAGGTAACAACACATCAGCCACGCTGATCTTCAACACGGGGGCCCCTCAGGGGTGAATTTTGTATTTCTTTTATTTCACCTTTATTTAAGCAGGTAGGCTAGTTGAGAACAAGTTCTCATTTTCAACTGTGACCTGGCCAAGATAAAGCAAAGCAGTTCGACACATACAACAACACAGAGTTACACATGGAATAAACAAACGTACAATCAATAAGAGTGTAGAAAATCTATATACAGCATGTGCAAATGAGATAGGATAAGAGAGGTAAGGCAATAAATAGGCCATGGTGGCAAAGTAATTACAATATAACAATTAAACACTGGAATGGTAGGATTTGCAGAAGATGAATGTGCAAGTAGAGATACTGGGGTGCAAAGGAGCAGGATAAATAAATAAATGCAGTATGGGGATGAGGTAGATTGGATGGGCTATTTACAGATGAGCTATGTACAGGTGCAGTGATCTGTGAGCTGCTCTGACAGCTGGTGCTTAAAGCTAGTGAGGGAGGTAAGAGTCTCCAGCTTCAGAGATTTTTGCAGTTCGTTCCAGTCATTGTCAGCAGAGAACTGGAAGGAGAGGCGGCCAAAGTAAGAATTGGCTTTGGGGGTGACCAGTGAGATATACCTGCTGGAGCAGCAGGTATCTGTAGTTGTCCACATATTCTAAGTCAGAACCGTCCAGAGTGGTGATGCTGGACGGGCTGGCAGGTGCGGGCAGCGATCGGTTGAAGAGCATGCATTTAGTTTTACTTGCATTTAAGAGGAGTTTGATGCCACGGAAGGAGAGTTGTATGGCATTGAAGCTCATATAGAGGGTTTACTGACCCCTGCCTGCCTTGACCTGTCTATTGACTGCCCCTATCAGTTCATTAAACTATTGTTTATTCGACGTGGTCTGCGTTTGGGCCTAACCTTCATACCTGATAACTGGTGGTTTTGTCCAAAATATTTGTTGCGTTATATAGCAAATGTGCCTACTCTGATCTTGGCACATGTGCACTAGCCAACAGCTTGCAGATACAGTGCAGGTAGCCTAGTCTACATGATGAGAATATTTAATGATGAGAGCGAGAATGTTTTTATTTGCCTAACGGCAGCCAAGCATCAATCACGTCATCAGAATAAGACCCTCAACAGTTACTGGAAAGGAGCATCAAGCTCATCACCGTGCACTTTCACCACCCTGTGAAATTCATCATAATGTATTTCATGTGTAGCCTAATAGACTGCATGCTTTCCCAGATTTGTAGTGGGAGGACCTCACAACATATGACTCCAAGTGTAACTCCAGGTCTACTTTGAAATGGTGGTTATTATCTAAATATTTGTAAATAATGTTGTTTCCACCGCCATTTCTCGCATAATTAATTTTACAGACAAAAAAATATATATCCCACCTTGCGTGTTTTGTCGAGAGTTTACCTACAAATTTGCTGTTTCGATCAGGCCTGTCCTGAAATGTACTTTAGTCACATTCAAAGGTTGGATGGAAACCTGCTTAATGTCTGAGATACATTTCACCTCTCCTTTCTAAAAACTGGTGGCTGACATCTTCCCGTATCAGAAAGTTCACTGATTGCACCAAATCATTGGAGGTTTGTTGAGGAGCTTCCTGTGGCGAACACCTGCTAAATTATCATGAGAATCATGTTATTTATGCTAATACACATATTTTTTTGAAAGGTTTCACTAACATGTGACACCATCCACACTGACAATCACTGCTAACATAATTCAAGAGAGATCCCTTTTCTTGGGTATTCTACTCGAAACCTTAAGTATCAAGTACCTCAAAACATTTTAATAATATCAACAGCTGTATCCTAAATCTGTCGTGCCTACTACTTACTAAAACTACATACTGTGTACTATAGTGGAGGCTCCTTAGAGGAGGAAGAGAAGGACCATCCTCCTCAGGGAATTTCATAAAAAATAAATTGTAAAACATTGAAAACGTTATTCTTTGTAGGTAAAACTGTCAGGACCCGGTTACGAACCCGGGTCTCCGGAGTGAGAAACAGTCACTTAACCAACTGAGCCACGAATAGTCGGCAGAACCCAGAAGATGTGGCAGACACAGCAGTACTTGAGACGGTGTATTTAATGAAGAAAAAAGTGAAGTTCTTCAGGAAAACATGTAACTCCACAACCTCAAAATGAATTCCATAAGAACAAAGGCAAAAAGGCAAAAAGGTAAATCCACAAGGTGGAAGGTAAAGCACAAAAAGCCTCAAAAGATACTCAAAAAACAAACAAACAAACAAACAAGAACAAAAAAACAGAATTCCACAAGAGAGTCCACCGGGATCAACAAGAGTACTAGGGCTGGGTGCTAACATACAAACACAGAGCACAGAACTGAGGAAAACAAAGGGTTTAAATACAATCAGGGGAAGCGAGGCACAGGTGCAAATAATAATGGGGATCAAGGGAAAACAAAAAGGTCAAAAGGCACAATGGGGGCATCTAGTGACCAAAAACCGGAACAACCCTGGCCAAATCCTGACAAAAACTACACTAAATATATACACGTCACCAAATAATTTATTAAAACACATTGTTTTGCAATGAAGGTCTACAGTAGCCTCAACATGGTGCTACCCTGCTGTCCTCCTCTTGGTACATTGACTTCAATACAAAACATAGGAGGCTCTTGGTTCTCTCCCCCTTCCATAGACTTACACAGTAACTATGACAGTAACTATGACGTCCTCCAACCTATCAGAGCTCTTGCAGCATGAACTGACATGTTGAACAACCAATCTAAGAACCAGAGAATTCATCTAGTATTGACAGCATAAGCTAAAGCTAGCTAGCACTGCAGTGCATAAAATATGTTGAGTAGTTGACTCAATGAGAGAGAAAATCAGTTGTTGAACAGTTTTCAACAAATTAATTTCTTCGAAAATGAAACTTTCAGTTTCACTTACTTAGCTAGCAAATCCAACTGGCTAGTTTAGTTACTCAAACACCTGGCTCAAACAGAAGGATGCGATGTTAGGTAGCTGGCTATGTCCATCCAGCACAACACTGGAACTCTTCCAAGTCAAGTTAATGCTTTTGGTTGTATTAATTTATTACCACCGGGGCCAGTCTAACTGCTTACTGACTATACACTGTAATACTAATGCATCTCAAATGTTTCTCTCGACCTGTGTGCATCTACATTTTAAACTTTCATTCATGCTGTAGGCTAGGTTGTAGCAACCTCATGATGGTTATAGGGAGAATGTAAGTATCATGTAGTAGCCTGAACCAATCACTGTTAAGTTGAGCTGGGTGAATGGAATATGAATGTCAGTCATCCAAAATGCTGTAATAGAAATTAGGCCATTCTCATGAAGAAACAAAATTGTCCTCCTTCATCAGAAACTGCACTGACCGCCACTGGTGTACTAATCATGCTACATATTATCTAGAATGTACTGTTTAGTAAAAAGGAATGCTGTAAGCAAACAATTTCAACACACTAGGCTCCTCCTACTGAGGATATCAACACACTAGGCTCCTCCCACTGAGGATATCAACACACTAGGCTCCTCCTACTGAGAATATCAACACACTAGGCTCCTCCTACTGAGAATATCAACACACTAGGCTCCTCCTACTGAGAATATCAACACACTAGGCTCCTCCTACTGAGAATGTTAACACACTAGGCTCCTCCTACTGAGAATATCAACACACTAGGCTCCTCCTACTGAGAATATCAACACACTAGGCTCCTCCTACTGAGAATATCAACACACTAGGCTCCTCCTACTGAGAATATCAACACACTAGGCTCCTCCTACTGAGAATATCAACACACTAGGCTCCTCCTACTGAGAATATCAACACACTAGGCTCCTCCTACTGAGAATATCAACACACTAGGCTCCTCCTACTGAGAATATCAACACACTAGGCTCCTCCTACTGAGAATATCAACACACTAGGCTCCTCCTACTGAGAATATCAACACACTAGGCTCCTCCTACTGAGAATATCAACACACTAGGCTCCTCCTACTGAGAATGCGTAATCTAATGTACAGTTGTGTTGAGTCCCGCCGTTCATTTTGGCACAACACATCACATCTGTGATTATCAGCTGTTGTCGAACACATGTAAGTCTGGAAAGACAGTTCTCTTCCTCATTAGTGTGCAGTGAATTATACGAGATGAAAAGATGAATAACATCCTGGCATTTAAAGCATATTAGATATTCAAAATTTCACATACTATCAAACTTTCTGTATTCGTATACCGAAAATGCATAATATTCAGAATGTTCAGGTATTCGGACATGGCCAACAGGTTTTGAGCAACGGAAAAAGGAATAACTTTTAGAAAACCTTCAGAAAGTGAGTAATAGATTAACTCACGTATTAGATCAAATCTGAGTTCCTTGATTTACATAAAGTGATGCCTCAAGGTTCTATGCTCGGCCCACTACTGTTTGCAACCTATGTGAATAACATTGTTAATGTATATTCATTTGTATGCAGATGCTACAGTGTTATATTCCATCGCTCCATCAGTTGCCTTTTTTCACATTCGAAGTCTGCTTTTCAACCACTGCAGAGGTCACTATTGGAGCTAAAGTTAGTGCGGATTACAAACAAAACAAAGTGCTTTTTTCCAGGTCTCATTACCCAGATTTAAATGAAATTGTAAGGACTAGTTTAAACGGTATATAAATGTAGTTCCTTCCTTCCTATGTACTGCATATCTTGGTATCTGGCTTGATGACGAACTGTAATTTTTAAAAAATGGCACTGAGCTGGTGAAGAAGTTGAGATTTATTTTTATTTTTTTACAGAAAGAAAGCATGTCTGACTTTTGATAATAGGAAGGATATTGTCCAAGGCCACTTTTATGTATATTTTAGATTCTGGGGATATTATCTATATGCATGCAGCAACATCTACACTTAAACCACTAGATGCTGTTTTCAGTTGTGTCCTTTTGGTTTTATTACTGGTGATGGTTCTAGAACCCACCATTGTTCCTTTAGGTTAATTACTGGTGATGGTTCTAGAACCCACCATTGTTCCTTTAGGTTTATTACTGGTGATGGTTCTAGAACTCCCCATTGTTACTTTAGGTTTATTACTGGTGATGGTTCTAGAACCCACCATTGTTCCTTTAGGTTAATTACTGGTGATGGTTCTAGAACTCACCATTGTTCCTTTAGGTTTATTACTGGTGATGTTTCTAGAACCCACCATTGTTCCTTTAGGTTAATTACTGGTGATGGTTCTAGAACTCACCATTGTTCCTTTAGGTTAATTACTGGTGATGGTTCTAGAACCCATGTTCCTTTAGTTCTAGGTTCTAACCCACCATTGTTATTACTGGTGATGGTTCTAGGTTTATTACTGGTGATGGTTCTAGAACCCACCATTGTTCCTTTAGGTTTATTACTGGTGATGGTTCTAGAACTCACCCTTGTTCCTTTAGGTTTATTACTGGTGATGGTTCTAGAACTCACCATTGTTCCTTTAGGTTAATTACCGGTGATGGTTCTAGAACCCACCATTGTTACTTTAGGTTTATTACTGGTGATGGTTCTAGAACTCACCATTGTTCCTTTAGGTTAATTACTGGTGATGGTTCTAGAACCCACCATTGTTACTTTAGGTTTATTAGTGGTGATGGTTCTAGAACCCACCATTGTTCCTTTAGGTTTATTACTGGTGATGGTTCTAGAACCCACCATTGTTCCTTTAGGTTTATTACTGGTGATGGTTCTAGAACTCACCCTTGTTCATTTAGGTTTATTACTGGTGATGGTTCTAGAACTCACCATTGTTCCTTTAGGTTAATTACTGGTGATGGTTCTAGAACCCACCATTGTTACTTTAGGTTTATTACTGGTGATGGTTCTAGAACCCACCATTGTTCCTTTAGGTTTATTACTGGTGATGGTTCTAGAACCCACCATTGTTCCTTTAGGTTTATTACTGGTGATGGTTCTAGAACTCACCCTTGTTCATTTAGGTTTATTACTGGTGATGTTTCTAGAACCCACCATTGTTACTTTAGGTTTATTACTGGTGATGGTTCTAGAACTAACTCATCATTGTTCCTTTAGGTTTATTACTGGTGATGTTTCTAGAACCCACCATTGTTACTTTAGGTTTATTACTGGTGATGGTTCTAGAACTAACTCATCATTGTTCCTTTAGGTTTATTACTGGTGATGGTTCTAGAACCCACCATTGTTACTTTAGGTTTATTACTGGTGATGGTTCTAGAACTCACCATTGTTCCTTTAGGTTTATTACTGGTGATGGTTCTAGAACCCACCATTGTTCCTTTAGTTTTATTACTGGTGATGGTTCTAGAACTCACCATTGTTCCTTTAGGTGTTTTAGAACTCACTATTGTTCCTTTAGGTTTATTACTGGGGATGGTTACAGAACTCACCTTTGTTCCTTTAAGTGTTTTATAACTCACCATTGTTCCCTTATGTGTATTACTGGTGATGGTTGCAGAACTAACTCACCATTGTGTTTTGCATCCAAATAGTGGTTGGACCTCTTTAAATGTAAGGAGAGAGCAACATTTTCTTGTGTTTATCTACAAAGCAATCATGCAGAAACTTCCTCTATATATATCATCATTAATTCAATATCGACTTACAAATGACCAAACCCTGTCTCAGGCTTGGATAACACTGGCCCTTAGGTCTCCACAGAGTTTGGTAAAGCTGATTTTATTTTTTTATGCATTGTGTATGTGGAACAAGTTCCAGAGCTCTCTGAAAGGAGATGTTCCGGTCCACCTTGATTAGTTCAGAGTCATGATCAGAGACCTCTGTGTTGATTAATGTGTCTGTTTTTCTTAATATGTTTTGTCATTTTGTATGTTGTATATATGTTTGATGTAGTTATGTAGGGGTCATATGTAAAAATAGACCCTAGTCTCATTCTGACTTCTCTGTCAAAAATAAAGGTACAAATAAATTAAATAAAATTAAAATAATTGTAACAGTAATGATTACGGAAAATTTAAGCAATGCAATGTCTGTCTCCTCAACTCAACAATAAGAAATGGATTCACTCATGCCTGTCTCCACTGCTGTAGACAAGAATATCACTTGGTCTCTATCTCTCACCATATTCTCTCACATAGTATTCACATAGCTTAGTCTGTCTTCTAAAAAGAGAATGTCTCTGAATCATTCAAATTTCATTGGATATCCACGTGAGACCAAATATATATATATATATATATATATAGAGACAGAGAGAGAGAGAGAGAGAGAGAGAGAGAGACAGAGAGAGAGAGACAGAGAGGGAGACAGAGAGGGAGACAGAGAGAGAGAGAGAGAGAGAGAGAGAGAGAGAGAGAGAGAGAGAGAGAGAGAGAGAGAGATAGAGAGAGACAGAGACAGAGAGAGAGAGAGAGAGAGAGAGAGAGAGAGAGAGAGAGAGAGAGAGAGAGAGAGAGAGAGAGAGAGAGAGAGAGAGAGAGAAGAGAGACTTTGAACTGGCTCAGCTTTCCATTACTCCTGCCTGGCTTCCAGCACCTTCATCTAGTCTAAACGGACAGTTAGTAAAAGGTAGGACCTATGGCAAGACTACAGCCAATTCAAAGGGCCACAGGATTACAGGTGTTCATGGATTTCTATTAGGCCCAATGCAGCATTCATCTTTGCCTTCCAGAAGCTCTTTTCTCTCTTCCTATCCTGGACACAGTAACACACTATCAACCGTTGATCACGATGAACCAGGAAACATAATCAAGCATAGAAAAGAAGCAGTCCCTCTGTAGTATAAAGGAATAACAGCTGGTTGAACAGGTCGTGCTATGTAGGAAAAGCCTATGGGGAGGAGTTTATTCTTAGGACTCAAACAGAACTGAAAAAAAACATTGTGTTTCTAAACACCAATCATTTGATGATGTTCTATGATGTGATGAACAGATGACTAAAATATTAATTAACCCACATTTATCGAGAGTCGTTGCATCATATCTGTTTTCTGTGATTCTAAATGGCACGGTCTCACATTCACAGGTAAAAGAGTCATTTGAAACCCTAAAATGTTCTGCCAGGCTTCAGATCCCCCTAAACTCTGATACTGTTTCAGACTGGCATCTGGCACTGCTCTCTTCTGATTTGATCTTTTCTACTCCGTTCTGTTCTGTTCTGTTCCATTCTGTTCTGTTCTGCTCTGTTCTGTTCCATTCTGCTCTGTTCTGTTCTGTTCTGCTCTGTTCTGCTCTGTTCTGGTCTGTTCTTCGCTAGTCTGTTCTGTTCCATTCTACTCTGTTCTGGTCTGTTCTGGTCTGTTCTGTTCTGCTCTGTTCTGGTCTGTTCTGTTCTGTTCTGGTCTGTTCTTCGCTAGTCTGTTCTGTTCTGTTCTATTCTGCTTTGTTCTGTTCTGTTCTGTTCCATTATGTTCTGTTCTGTTCTACTGTTCTGGTCTGTTCTGCTATGTTCTGTTCTGCTCTGTTCTGGTCTGTTCTTCGCTGTCTGTTCTGTTCCGTTCTGTACTGTTCTGTTCCATTCTACTCTGTTCTGGTCTGTTCTGCTCTGTTCTGTTCTGGTCTGTTCTGTTCTGCTCTGCTCTGTTCTGGTCTGTTCTTCGCTAGTCTGTTCTGTTCCGTTCTGTACTGTTCTGTTCCATTCTACTCTGTTCTGCTCTGTTCTGTTCTGTTCCATTATGTTCTGTTCTGTTCTGGTCTGTTCTGGTCTGTTCTGCTCTGTTCTGTTCTGGTCTGTTCTGTTCTGTTCTGTTCTGTTCTGTTCTGTTCTGTTCTGTTCTGGTCTGTTCTTCGCTAGTCTGTTCTGTTCTGTTCTGTTCTGTTCTGTTCCATTCTACTCTGTTCTGGTCTGTTCTGTTCTGCTCTGTTCTGTTCTGTTCTGTTCTGTTCTGCTCTGTTCTGTTCTGTTCCATTATGTTCTGTTCTGTTCTTGTCTGTTCTGCTCTGTTCTGGTCTGCTCTGCTCTGTTCCATTCTGCTCTGTTCTGCTCTGTTCTGTTCTGCTCTGCTCTGTTCTGTTCTTTTCCATTATGTTCTGTTCTGCTCTGCTTTGTTCCATTCTGTCTGGTCTGTTCTGCTCTGTTCTGTTCTGTCTGCTCTGTTCTGTTCTTTTCCATTATGTTCTGTTCTGATCTGTTCTGCTCTGTTCTGGTCTGTTCTGTTCTGTTCTGTTCCATTCTGCTCTGTTCTGGTCTGTTCTGCTCTGTTCTGCTTCTGTTTTTCTGTTGTGCTTTCTGGTCTGTTCTGCTCTGGTCTGTTCTGGTCTGTTCTGTTCTGTTCTGTTCTGTTCTGCTCTGTTCTGGTCTGTTCTGCTCTGGTCTGTTCTGTTCTGTTCTGCTCTGTTCTGGTCTGTTCTGGTCTGTTCTGTTCTGGTCTGTTCTGGTCTGTTCTGCTCTGTTCTGTTCTGCTCTGTTCTGTTCCATTCTGCTCTGTTCTGTTCTGCTCTGTTCTGTCTGTTCTTCGCTAGTCTGTTCTGTTCTGTTCTATTCTGCTTTGTTCTGTTCTGTTCTGCCATTATGTTCTGTTCTGTTCTACTCTGTTCTGGTCTGTTCTGCTCTGTTCTGTTCTGTTCTGCTCTGTTCTGTTCTGCTCTGTTCTGGTCTGTTCTTCGCTAGTCTGTTCTGTTTCTGTACTGTTCTGTTCCATTCTGTTCTGGTCTGTTCTGCTCTGTTCTGTTCTGTTCTGTTCTGTTCTGCTCTGTTGTTCTGCTCTGTTCTGTTCTTCTTTTCTGCATTATGTTCTGTTCTGTTCTGGTCTGTTCTGGTCTGTTCTGCTCTGCTCTGTTCTGCTCTGTTCTGGTCTGTTCTGCTCTGTTCTGTTCTGCTCTGTTCTGGTCTGTTCTTCGCTAGTCTGTTCTGTTCTGTTCTTCTGTTCTGTTCTGTTCCATTATCTGTTCTGGTCTGTTCTGTTCTGTTCTGTTCTGCTCTGTTCTGTTCTGTTCTGCTGTTCTGTTCCATTATGTTCTGTTCTCTGTTCTGCTCTGCTCTGTTCCATTCTGCTCTGTTCTGCTGTTCTGTTCTGCTCTGTTGCTCTGGTTCTTTTCCATTATGTTCTGTTCTGGTCTGTTCTGTTGTTCTGTTCTTTTCCATTATGTTCTGTTCTGCTCTGCTCTGTTCCATTCTGCTCTGGTCTGTTCTGGTCTGTTCTGCTCATTATGTTCTGTTCTGTTGTTCTGTTCTGTTCTGGTCTGTTCTGTTCTGCTCTGTTCTGTTCCATTCTGCTCTGTTCTGGTCTGTTCTGCTCTGTTCTGTCTGTTCTGGTCTTTTCTGTTCTGTTCTGGTCTGTTCTGCTCTGTCTGTTCTGGTCTGTTCTTCACTGTTCTGTTCTGGCTCTGTTCTGGTCTGTTCTGCTCTGTCTGTTCTGCTCTGTTCTGTCTGTTCTGCTCTGTTCTGCTCTGTTCTGTTCTGTTCTGTTCTGGTCTGTTCTGTTCTGTTCTGCTCTGCTCTGCTCTGCTCTGCTCTGCTCTGGTCTGTTCTGGTCTGGTCTGTTCTGCTCTGTTCTGTTCTGCTCTGTTCTGTTCTGTTCTGTTCTGTTCTGTTCTGTTCTGTTCTGTTCTGGTCTGTTCTGTTCTGGTCTGTTCTGCTGTGGTTCCCTACATCCCTATGGCAGGGTCTGTCAGTCTCCCGGTACGGCCGGCATAAACTGGATGAAGTCATCAATGAGGTCGTTCAGTAACAGTGCCTGGCCTAACAAGTGCTAACGCCCTCTAAATGTGTCATATGTGTGAGGCTTTATCCAGGGTCCAAGGTCGCAGTCGACCATTTGTTCTTTAAGACTCCGCTTGTGAATAATGAGGTCACTGGACGTTTGACTTCCTTCGGTCTCTTAGCCTGTCACACACTAGAGCCTGTCTCAGTCCAGTCTCACACATGCACACGCAGACACACAGACACATACGGGTGGCAGGTTTCCTAGCGGTTAGAGAAGCGAGCCAGCAACTGGAGGTTTGCCAGTTCAAATCCTGGGTCTGACTGGACAAATCTGGTTGGAAGTTAGCTGACTACCGGAAAGTTGCCTATATCAAATCCTAGATGCCATTGACTGCCATTGTGCCCATTATCTGTGTCTTCAAGATTATTATCTGTGTCTTCGAGGTTATTATCTGTGTCTTCGAGGTTATTATCTGTGTCTTCAAGGTTATTATCTGTGTCTTCAAGGTTATTATCTGTGTCTTTGAGGTTATTATCTCTGTCTTCAAGGTTATTATCTCTGTCTTCAAGGTTATCATCTGTGTCTTCAAGGTTATTATTATTGGAGATGTATTTTATCCAGTCTGCCTCTAATGGAGTGAGAGATCAGCACTCACTAAATGGAGTGAGAGAACAGCACTCACCTAATGTGATTTATTACAAGCAAGTACAGGCCTTTTGAGGACTACATTGTGATGAAAACCCAGGCCTGTAAATCCTGTTGTTTTATTTTTCTAAAGTGCTTCCCGCATGGCACCCTATTCACTATGTAGTGCACTACTTTTGACTGGAGACTGAAGCTTATAACCACCTGGTGTCAGTATTGGGCATGGGGAGTGACCGTGAGGAGAGATGGGTTTGGAGTCGCATGGTAAATGGGAATTGTTAGGTAGGGAGACGGAGGGAGGGGGGACTGACTTGTATAACAACACTGGTTGCAATGTGGCTGTGAATTATACACTTTGATTGTTTGCAAATGTGAAAATATTGTCATTTATTTTTTCTGAGTCATAGGAAATGAGGTGAGATACATACTTATTACTATTATTAAACTTTATTTAACTAGGTAAGTCAATTCAGAACAAATTCTTATTTACAATGACGACCTACCAAGAGACAAAAGGCCTCCTGTGGGTATGGGGGCTGGGATAAAACACACATCACGACAAGAGAGACATCACAACACTACATAAAGACAGACCTTAGACATTCTTCTTCCCGAAACACATTACCTTTGCTTAGGAGCTAGGGTCCTTTTTCAGAATTTCTGCGTGACTGACGTGCCAAAAGTAAACTGCCTGTTACTCAGGCCCAGAAGCCAGGAAATTGATATAATCGGTTCCATTGGATAGAAAATACTTGAACGTTTGTAGAAATGTTAAAATAATGTATGAGACAATAACACAATTGATATGGTAGGAGAAAATCCAAAGAAAAACCAACCAGAAGTATTTTGTTTTTGAGATCCCATGCTCTTTCAATGGAAAGCTATGTCCTATGCAATTCCAGCTCCCAGATTGCAATTCCTATGGGTTCCACTAGATGTCAACAGTCTTTGTTCAAGATTTCAGGCTTGTTTATTCCAACACGAGGAAGAATTTTGAGTTTTGGTACTGGTAGTCACAGTTGGAAATCAGTCTGTGGGCGTGCGACGAAGAGGACGCGCACTTGCTAATTTGACTTTTCTATTGAACATACTTCTTTCCGAATGAAATATTATAGTTTATTTACATTTTAGGGTACCTGAGGATTAAATATAAAGAATAATTTTATCTAACAAAATGACCTTGTTGTAGCTGGGAACCTTCGGATTGCAACCAGAGGAAGATTTTCAAAAGTAAGGGATTATTCAATTGCTAAAAATATGTTGATGTGTGGCGCCATCATCAAACTATTGCATGGTATGCTTTCGCTGTAAAGCCTACTGTAAATACAGTTAGATTAACAAGAATTTAAGCTTTTAACCGATATAAGATACTTGTATGTTCATAAATGTTTAATATTACGATTAGGTATTTGAATTATGCGCCATTCAATTTCACCGGATGTCGTCGACAGGTGTCCAGCTGATTGGACGCCTAGCCCTGAGAATTAAGGGGAGAGAAAGCTTGTTGGACACTAAGAAAGCTTTGTTCTAGAGTTTACAACACAAAATCCGTGGAGGGGCCAGCTTAGTATAAGACTGAACCATCTGCATATAAATGGACAAGAGAGCTTTCTACTGCCTGAGCTATGTTGTTGATGTAAATTGAGAAGTGCGTGGGGCCTAGGATCGAGCCTTGAGGTACTCGCTTGGTGACAGGCAGTAGCAGCAGCTGTTCTGACAGCAAATTCTCCTTAGCCGACCCACACTAATGGAATGGTCTACCATATCAAAAGCTTTTGGACAGTTCAATAAACATAACAGCACAACATTGCTTAGAGTCAAGGGCTGTGGTGACATCATTTAGGACCTTTAAGGTTGCAATGACTCATCCATAACCTGAGCGAAAACCAGATTGAATACCAGAGATAATACTATAGACATCAAGAAATCCAGACAGTTGATTATTGAGTTTTTCTAACACTTTGGATAAAAAGGACAAAATAGAAATAGAAATTAGGATCATCTTGATCTCCCCCTTTAAATGAAACATGCACAGTGGCTGCCTTCCAAGCACTGGGAACCTACCCAGCAAGGAGAGACAGGTTAAAAGGTGAGCAATAGACTCTGTGATGATAAGGGCTGCAATCCCAAAAAATAATGGATCTAAACCATCTGACCCAGATGGCTTTTTAGGGTCAAGTTTAAGGAGCTCCTTTAGCACCTCAGACTCAGTGACGGCGTGCAGGGAGAAGCTGTGTAGCGGGGCGCAGGGGAAAAAGAGGGAGGTTCATCAGGGCTAGTCGCATTAGAAGGGCTGGGAGATGAGAAAGTGTTGGATGGGCAAGGTGGCGTGTCTGAGTAAAATAGGAATCCTGACTTAAAACCAAAATAAGCCCAAACAACCATCACAGCATCCTTCTTTGGCAATATTTGTTCTTGGATTTCTGGGACTGTATTTTCATTATTGTTGTCCATTTTTCCCCACTAATGAACGAGGCTACTTGTGACATCACTTGAGAGAACTGCCAACAACCGGGGTAGGAAGCATGGGATAGAACATGACACTGATTGGCTGCTTTAGTTATGGTTCAAAAATGCTTCGGTATGAGTTAGAAATGTCGGTGTGGGTAGTTTTCGGATTTATTGTCCCATCTCTAGTACAGGCCGATGCTGATGGTGGACACCCATTAACAATCAACAAAGAACACATTTCAATGCTTGATTAACAATCAACAAAGAACACATTTGAAAGCTTGATGCTTAAAACCAGCAAATCAAATTGTTTGGGGATAGACTTGGTGGAGACAATGATAAAGATTGCCACTCCACCTCTTGCCGAAAAAGGTTATAACCAGAAAGGTTAACATCAGTGTTCAGAACACTCTTTCTGAACCACGTCTCAGTAATTACCAACACATTTGGGTTGGACCTGTGAACCCATACTTTCTATTAATACATTTTAGGTAATACGCTTCTAGTGTTAACGTGCAGAAAATCCAGGCTTTTACAGGAGCAGAAAACAATGAAGCAGAAATCAGAGCACAAGTTAGAATTGGGTCTAGCAACAGTTGATGGGCCAGGGTGTACATACACATTTCCAGATACTAACAGTGATACAATCAGGGCACGGCAGAGGATAGGGAGAGCTCTGCAGTGTTTTTTTATGACACTTGAATGTGCGTCAGATGGTGAGAAGATCATATTGTTCAGCAATTTCATCAGATAACATAGAATGTGAAGACAGTGAGAGGTGGTTAGAATAGGATTGGAGGCCAAGAGTCTGTGCAACCATTAGAGAGTCAGAGTCGCGAGTGTGGGAACAAACATAGTCTGCCCAACGATCGGGTAAAGAAGCAAGTTCATAGTCAATAAAGAGTGCAGGAGTCATGGAGCAAATAGCACAAAGCACAAGAAAAAAGTGAAATTGTAAGTTTAAAGACTCACTCGCCCCATCAAAATAACGTGAGAGAGCAGTTCTCTACATGTCCAGTAGGCTTTGAAAGTCTGAGATAAAATCAGCAGCAGTGAAAGCAGGCAATGGGAGTAGGTGTCACACTCGCTTGGGAGAAGCTTTTGCCTGGAGGCTGAATAGGAGAGGAATCGTTCAACCTTGCCAGACAAGTACGTGGGGGAGTGGACATGTGTCTGAAGCGAAAAAGCTCAACGAAAAACGTTGGGCAATGAAAAAATGTAAGACGCCGGTAAAATTGCTAAACAATATATACAATATATTAATCGTCACCTTAATTCAGTCTCATCTGAAAGTTGTAAATTCTTGATTATCTTCACAAACCCTGGCTAACAAGTTGAATCTGCAATACAAAATTGGGTTTAATTATTTATTTACTAAATACCTAACTAATCACACAGAATTACACATACACACAATTAGTCATAACTTGATTGCAAATGACGTCATAAAGGAAAACGTCCCTAGCGGGCAGAACAGATATGACAGCTTGTTACACAAAAGAAAAGGGGCTGGGTTTGAGTGAAAGAGCGGGAAGACTGAGTAACAAAGGAAGAAGCTGTGCTATCGTAAATACAGTATCTTATGCATTCTAAATTACCTCCCATTTGGAAAAGGAAAATGCAATAAATATTTACTCTGAGCTGCGCTTCTGTAGGTTGGTGGTAGATGGAAGGCCGTGTTGCCAAACCGAGTCCGTTGTCCTTTGAAGAATGTCTCTGGTGGTCAATTGGATACGTTGTAGAAACGTCGTTGTGTGATAGACGGGATACTCTGTCTGTTCCTTCCTTACCCTCGTTTGCAGCTGCTGTTGCTAACTCAACGGCTAGGAGGTATCACTTCTGTAGTGAATAAGAGTTCAAAGTTCATACCACTCGCAACCAAAGCTCACACTGATGTTGACTTCGTTCTGTAGTTATTATCTGAACCATTCTGACATCGGACCGTCATCCTCACATCCTCGGAACAGGAGGTTATATTGTCGTCAAGGCTTTATATAGGAAGGGAGAAAAGGGGTGTGTTTCATAGATAACAACCTATGTCTCTTCATGTGGGCGGGCCACTGAGTCAGGCCTAATTCACTCATGAAAACCCAATTCTCACATTTTAGAAGCTAAAATCACATTTAATCTCATCACAAATAATTTCATATTTAAACATTTAAATTGCACAACAATTGCATGTGAATCCGATAACTCTGATGTGTAGGCTTTCCACTGTAGAGTTTATGTCATCTTATCATTGATGAGGATGTCTCAGATGACAACTGAACTGACATCATATTCATTAAGTACCACTGCATATGTTCAATTGGTCGGATAACCAGAATATAGTTCATTTCCCCCCACCTTCTGATGTTCCCAGAATCTCTATGTTAACCAAGGTGTTTGCAAATGTAACATCAGTAGGGTAGAGAGAGGAAAAAGGGGGGAAGAGGTATTTATGACTGTCATAGACCTACCCCCAGTCCAATGTCATGACAGTGTCTACATGTGAAGTGCTTTTGCCAGTGTGCTCTTACAGTCAATAAAGACCTGTACCAAAAGCCTGTACCACACCAATCAGTATGCTCCCCCCTCCCATCATCATCGCCTGCAACAAGATAACGTCTCCTCCTGAAAGCCAAGCATCTGTAGAACAAGATAACATCTCCTCCTGAAGCCAAGCCTGTGCATGCACACACTCACCCTCAGCTCTCTCTCTTTCATCGATCGCTCCAAATGTTGATCCAAAGTCACATAATTAAATACATTTGTGATTCCAATACACAATACGCAGCCTATCAATTGAACTGAGCTGGATTTGTCTTTGCATATAAGGATTTGTGACCGGCTGATTGGACTACCTGAATTGTCTGTCTGTCTGTCTGTCTGTCTGTCTGTCTGTCTGTCTGTCTGTCTGTCTGTCTGTCTGTCTGTCTGTCTGTCTGTCTGTCTGTCTGTCTGTCTGTCTGTCTGTCTGTCTGTCTGTGATGTCACTGGTAATGTCAGCAGGCATAGTGTGCCTGTTGTGCTCTTATAGCAAGGCTGTGTGCTCTGCAGAACGCTATATGAACTCACTCAGCTGGAAATAACTTGTTTTGTTTAGCTCAAGGTGTAGTCTCGGTAGGTCTTTATTTGAAAGAAAACTCTACACAGATAACCCAATGCTGTATAGTCCAATCTTGCTGAATAAGAATTTTTTTCACATTTTCTTCCTTAAAAGATTCCTGGTTAAGATGGTCAAAGGCTGTATTCTAGATTAACTGAATTGTTCACAGAAATGACAGTGAGTCATCGTGTTCATCTGCTCAGCCCCTCCATTACCATCAATGTCAGATTATCATCATCTGGTTTCAAATTTACACTTAAAAGATTAGTATTATTCTTGGCTCCTCAAAACCCCTCCATTATCGTTAATGTAAGATTTCCTAAAAACCTCAGATCAAGCGTTATTCCTCAAGTTAGCATGTGTCTCATAAGCTAAGTTCCCAATTCCAATTGGTGACAGATTTAAATGCGAATATTCAATAAAAATCAGCATTAAGAAAACATGTGCCAACTCTGGTCCGTGTACGTGCGCTCTAGCCAATAGTTTGCAGATACAGTGCGAGTAGGCTGTGCGCGTAGGATAGTCTACATGGTGACATTGTTATGGATAAAGAACGGCAGTCAAACATCCTTCATCATGTTTTTTTTTTAATATGTTTTATTTTTATTTAACCTTTAGTTAAACATTGATCGTCTTGTCACCAGAACCCCGTTGAAGATCACCATAACATATTTAATCTGTAGCCTAATAAACGCCATGCTTTCCTGGGTCATAGTGGGAGAACCCTACACCATGTCATCGGCGGGAGGGTTCTAAGCTGACATGGAATTGTTTAAAAAAGGTCATAGGTTATACCGGAGACACCTGAAACCCCACCTCTTTAAGGAATACCTAGGATAGGATAAAGTAATCCTTCTCACCCCCCTTAAAAGATTTAGATGCACTATTGTAAAGTGGCTGTTCCACTGGATGTCATAAGGTGAATGCACTAATTTGTAAGTCGCTCTGGATAAGAGCGTCTGCTAAATGACTTAAATGTAAATGTACAACTATAACCATCATTAAGAAAGGTCAAAGGTTATAGCATAAAAACATATTGAATAATACATTCCTAAATGGCAGAAAATATATGGCAAAAATGGCAAGAACAAATCATAAAGAAAATGATTTTGAAGTGTCTGTCCTATATCTAAGAGATATACAGATATACAACTAATAAGATATACAGTGTCAAGAAAAAGCATGTGAACCCTTTGGAAATACCTGGATTTCTGCATCGATTGGTAAATCAAATTAAATCTGATATTCATCTAAATCACAACAATAGACAAACGCAGTTTTCTTAATTAAACTAATAACACACAAACAATTATACGTTATCATGTCTTTATTGAACACACTGTGTAAACACTCACAGTGGAGGGAAAAAGTACGTGAACCCTTGTATTTAATAACTGGTTGACCCTCCTTTGGCAGCAATAACCTCAAACAAATGTTTTCCGTAGTTGCGTATCAGACCTGCACAACGGTCAGGAGGAATTTTGGACCATTCCTCTTTACAAAACTGTTTCAGTTCTCCAATATTCTTGGGACGTCTGGTGTGAACTGCTCTCTTGAGGTCATGCCATAGCATCTCAAATCAGGTTGAGGTCAGGACTCTGACTGGACCACTCCAGAAGGCGTATTTTCTTCTGTTGAAGCCATTCTGTTGTTGATTTTCTTCTGTGTATCGTAGACTCGTCAACAGCGATGTTAGCATGTTCTTAAGCTGACACTCTAGGATTCTTCTTAACCTCATTGAGCATTCTGCGCTGTGCTCTTGCAATCGTCTTTGCAGGATGGCCATTCCTAGGGAGAGTATCAACAGTGCTGAAATTTCTCAATTTTTAGACCATTTTTCTTACTGTGGACTGATGAACATCAAGGCTTTTAGAGATACTTTTGTAACGTTTTCCAGCTTTAAGCAATCTAACAATTCGTAATCTTAGGTCTTCTGAGATCTCTTTTGTTAGAGGCATGGTTCACATCAGGCAATGCTTCTTGTGAATAGCTACATCTTTTTTTGTAAGACAAGGCAGCTCTAACCAACATCTCCAATCTCGTCTCATTGATTGGACTCCAGGTCAGCTGACTCCTGACTCCAATTAGCTTTTGGAGAAGTCATTAGCCTAGGGGTTCACAAACTATTCCCAACCTGTTTAGATGATGTATTCAAAATAGGAAAGAAAAATACAATAATGTGTTTGTTATTAGTTTAAGCAGACTGTGTTTATCTATTGTTGTGACTTTGATGACGATCAGATCAAATTTGATAACCAATTTTTGCAGAAATCCAGGTAATTCCAAAGGGTTCACATGCTTGTTCCTGCCACTGTAAGAAAGCTCAGGAAATGATATATTTTTACACACCTTATGCTCGTTGGAACAAAATTACTTGCATACTTCCATTCATTTTATTTATTATTTTACCAGGCATGTCAGTTAAGAACAAATTCTTATTTTTAATGACGGCCTAGGAAAAGTGGGTTAACTGCCTTGTTCAGGGGCAGAACAACAGATTTGTACCTTGTCAGCTCGGGGGTTTGAACTTGCAACCTTCCGGTTACTAGTCCAATGATCTAACCACTAGGCTACCCTGCCACCCCATTTGGATGAGTTACCTTCAGACGAGTCCGATGACACCTGTGGAGGTCTTGGAATATGGAGAACACCATCGTATTCGTGAAAGTCTTCCTATCCTACAGTGGGGTCATATTTGTAGCCCAAACGGTTCAGACACTACAGACAAAAGTTGGCGCATATCAGCATTATCGACTTCAGATGAGGCCCGTGAGATTCTCCCCTTCCTATAGAGCGGTCATATTAGTTAAATAGGCCGTTCTGTTTTTACAGATGTTTTCGTGAGAGCACTGGGATGTCTCCTGGTCTGACAAACAGAGCTTCAGCTCGGGTCGTTTTCAAGAGACACGTAGGCGGTGAATTGAGACAATAAACCAGATCTTAAACCGGCGGCTTTGGGTGGGGATTGTTTTATTATGTTTCTTGGATTGATGCACTGGTGTGTCAATAGACTCTAGAAATATATTAAATACATATTTGCTTATAAAGGCATTTCCACTGCAATTTCTCTCATAATTCATTTTAAAGACACAAAAATATTTCACTGTGTCGAATGAGCAAATGATCTGTCAGATTTTTGGGGGGTATATAGTATGACTTTACTAGCATAAAAACTGGATGGAAACGTGGTTATTTCCTCATTGTTCTCATACGTACACTTAAAAAGCTTAGTATTAGTCTTGGCTCTAAAACTGGGAATTTGGGCTATAATGCTACACATACACATACATGCTATACAATCACATGTTAGGCACCAGGGGTACATCCTTGTTGTGTAGGTCTGGTATCAGGCAGCTGTCTACCTATTTCCATGGTGATTGATTCTTATCCAGTGTGAGCAAATATGCAATTTCAATCAATCAATCAATCAATCAATCAATCAAATCTGACATGTATTTCATTCAAAAGAAGTCAAGTCTTTGACTTACTTTAATAACCTTATGAAAATGTTACTGGGCTTTACACAAACCCCTGACTAGGGCCCCTGACTAGGGCCCCTGACTAGGACCCCTGACTAGGGCCCCTGACTAGGGCCCCTGACTAGGGCCCCTGACTAGGACCCCTGACTAGGGCCCCTGACTAGGACCCCTGACTAGGGCCCCTGACTAGGACCCCTGACTAGGGCCCCTGACTAGGGCCCCTGACTAGGGCCCCTGACTAGGACCCCTGACTAGGGCCCCTGACTAGGACCCCTGACTAGGGCCCCTGACTAGGACCCCTGACTAGGGCCCCTGACTAGGACCCCTGACTAGGACCCCTGACTAGGGCCCCTGACTAGGACCCCTGACTAGGGCCCCTGACTAGGACCCCTGACTAGGACCCCTGACTAGGACCCCTGACTAGGGCCCCTGAAATGTTTTTCATAACCATGACTACAATATCCCTTTAAAATTAAATGACCCCAGACTAGGAACCCAATGATGACTGACTAGGGCCTGCCTGTTCAGGGGCCCTGACTAGGACCCCTGACTAGGGGTTTGAACTCCCCTGACTAGGGCAACGCTCTACCACTAGGCTACCTGACTAGGACCCCTGACTCTTAAAGACCCTGAAAAACTATTTATATAAAGGGCCCCTGATATTGACCCCACACTAGGGCCCCAGACTTAAAGGAGACCCCCCTGACTAGGACCCAGGATATTGATTGGTTTGTACACTAGGCTCTGAAATCATCACAGATTAAACCTGAGGGCCCCTGACTAGGACCCCTGTCTTCAGGTATGTCCTCTGACTTTTAGGGCCCCTGACTTGGTGCCCCTGACTAGGGCCCCTGACTGTGTGTGTGACTGTGGTGTGTGACTGGACCCTGACTGTGGGTGTGTGAGTGTGTAAATGTGTTCAAAAGGAAAAACATGTGTTTATATTGAGGATACATGTAACATTGTGACATCATATCCATTTAAAATTAAATTTTTTAATTTTACCTTTATTTAACCAGGCAAGTCAGTTAAGAACATATTCTTATTTTCATTGATGACTTGGGAACAGTGGGTTAACTGCCTGTTCAGGGGCAGAACGACAGATTTGTACCTTGTCAGCTCGGGGGTTTGAACTCGCAACCTTCCGGTTACTAGTCCAACGCTCTAACCACTAGGCTACGCTAAAAATGAATCCATTTGCACAATCTTAAAAGAAGCTAAAAACGTATTTATATAAAGGAATTATTCACAAAGATATTGACATTCTCCACAACAGAATGTAATGGCAACAGAGATCTTAAAGGAGAGAGATACATCAGGCCCCTTGACCCCCAGAGAAGCAGGATATTGATTGGTTTGTATTGTCACTAGGCTCTGAAATCATCACAGATTAAACCTGAGGTGCAACCTGGGTAATTACCCACGATCCTTAGTCTTCAAGGTATGTCAATCTCCTCAGGCTCATTAATCAGTTTTATTGAAAGAGAATGTTGCAGCTCTCTCTCTGTGTGTGTGTGTGTGTGTGTGTGTCTCTTTCCTGAACTAGAATCAAGTGAGAGTTTTGCCAAAAAATATATCTCTATCACAGAGAAGACGAAACAGAGATAATCTGGAACATTCTACAGCTGTTTTTTTGAGGGGGAGACAAATACATGCAGTGTAAATAAAATATTTTGAAGACAGTATGAATGTATTTATCTACTTCAGAAGCTATATATATATTTTCCACAGCCGTATACAACAACACATCATGAAGCTAGCACATTTGTGCCCTGCTGAATGGTCCACCAGGTAGACATACCACAGGCCCATACACAGGGTTGGGTCCGGCCCTGCTGATGTACTGTTTGATGCACAACAATGCCGTGTGTCCTCGTTACAGTTGTTTCTCCTTTTGAAATGGGTACGTCCTCCATTAGACAGGGACATGTCATCAATGTTGAATAAAGGAGCCCGCCTGCGCAGCTGGAATATTCTGTGTTTCATGTCCAGACCAGGGGGATACATCTGACAGGAACCCTAGAGAGGCAACTAGAGGAACTCGTTTCACAAGCTCAGTCCTTGTCGAGGCAAAGATAATGCCCCATATGAACACCATGCTGGACTCATTATGGAAATACATTTTGTCCGTGTCGGCCAAGTTTTTTATGTAGCAAAGGAGAAATGTACATTTTATATTCTGTCTCCTGCCCTCACATCGTATCTCTCTCTCTCTCCCTCCCTCTCTCTCTCTCTCTCTCTCTCTCTCTCCAGTCTCTCTCTCTCTCCTCTCTCTCTCTCTCTCTCTCTCTCTCTCTCTCTCTCTCTCTCTCTCTCTCTCTCTCTCTCTCTCTCTCTCTCTCTCTCTCTCTCTCTCTCTCTCTCTCTCTCTCTCTCTCTCTCTCTCTCTCTCTCATGTGAATGTGTGTGTGTGCATGCGGATGGATGACAGTAGGGCCTTGATTGGCCACAGTAAATGATGGGGCAAGATTAGTGTGGTAATGAAGTGTATCTGGGTCCAGAGATATGATGCTCTCTGTTGACTGGTCCTGCTCTGGTCCTGCTCCTCTCTGTTGACCCAGCCACATTACACAGCTCTCCTCTCCTCTCCTCTCCTCTCCTCTCCTCTCCTCTCCTCTCTCTCCTCTCCTCTCCTCTCCTATCCTATCCTCTCCTCTCTGTTGACCAATCCACATTACACAGCTCTCCTCTCCTCTCCTCTCTGTTGACCAAGCCACATTACACAGCTTCCTCTCATCTCCTCCAACCCTCTCCTTCCCTCTCCCCCACCCCTGTCCTTCCCTCTCATCTCCTCCACCCCTATCTTCCCCTCTTCTCCCCTATACTTCTCCCTCCTTCCCTCTCCGACTTCCCTTCCCTCTCCCCCACCCCTCTCCTTCCCTCTCCTCTCCCCCACCCCTCTCCTTCCCTCTCATCTCCTCCACCCCTATCTTCCCCTCTTCTCCCCTATACTTCTCACTCCTTCCCTCTCCGACTTCCCTTCCCTCTCCCCCACCCCTCTCCTTCCCTCTCCTCTTCCCCACCCCTCTCCTTCCTTTTCTCCACCCCTCTTCTCCCCTCTACTTCCCCCTCCTTCCCTCTCCCTCCTCTCCTCCACCCCTCTCCTCCCCTCTACTTCTCCCTCCTTCCCTCTCCTTCCCTATCCTCCACCCCTCTCCTTCCTACTCCACCCCTCTCCTTCCCCCTCCTCCACCCCTCTCCTTCTCTCTCCCCCACCCCTCTCCTTCCCTCTCCCCCACCCCTCTCCTTCCCCCTCCTTCACCCCTCTCCTTCCCCCTCCTCCACCCCTCTCCTTCTCTCTCCCCCACCCCTCTCCTTCCCTCTCCCCCCACCCCTCTTCTTCCCCCTCCTCCACCCCTCTCCTTCCCTCTCCTTCACCCCTCTCCTTCTCTCTCCTTCACCACTCTACTTCTCTCTCCTCCACCACTCTCCTTCCCTCTCCTCCACCCCTCTCCTTCCCTCTCCTTCACCCCTCTCCTTCCCTCTCCTTCACCACTCTACTTCTCTCTCTTCTCCTCCACTCTCCTTCCCTATCCTCCACCCCTCTCCTTCCTACTCCACCCCTCTCCTTCCCCCTCCTCCATCCCTCTCCTTCTCTCTCCCCCACCCCTCTCCTTCCCTCTCCCCCACCCCTCTCCTTCCCTCTCCCCCACCCCTCTCCTTCCCCCTCCTTCACCCCTCTCCTTCCCCTCCTCCACCCATCTCCTTCTCTCTCCCCCACCCCTATCCTTCCCTCTCCCCCACCCCTCTTCTTCCCCCTCCTCCACCCCTCTCCTTCCCTCTCCTTCACCCCTCTCCGTCTCTCTCCTTCACCACTCTACTTCTCTCTCCTCCACCACTCTCCTTCCCTCTCCTCCACCCCTCTCCTTCCCTCTCCTTCACCCCTCTCCTTCCCTCTCCTTCACCACTCTACTTCTCTCTCTTCTCCTCCACTCTCCTTCCCTCTCCTCCACCCCCTCCTTCCCTGTCTTCCTCCCCCTCACCATCTTACTCCTCCCCTCTCTTCCTTCATTTCTCCCTTTGAGTGATTTGTGATGAATTGCTGTCCTTTAGTTGTGTCTGAGACTGGAAGATGTTAATTCCCAGAGCCATTTGGTCCTGTCTGCCCTGGATTCAGCCTGGCCTCAGCCTTGATTCAGCCCTGCCTCAGCCTTGATTCAGCCTGGCCTCAGCCCTGCCTCAGCCTTGATTCAGCCTGGCCTCAGCCCTGCCTCAGCCTTGATTAAGCCTGGCCTCAGGCTTGATTCAGCCTTGATTCAACCTGGCCTCAGCCTGGCCTCTGGCCTCAGCATGGATTCAGCCCTGCCTCAGCCTTGATTCAGCCTGGCCTCAGCCCTGCCTCAGCCTTGATTCAGCCTGGCCTCAGCCTGGCCTCTGGCCTCAGCATGGATTCAGCCTGGCCTCAGCCTTTATTGTGCTGACTGTCCGCAGGACTGCTGCTGCAAACCACAGAGACAGGGGAAAGCAGTTTTGGAGAATGAAAAATGGGGCTAAGAATCAAACCTGTCTTGGCCACAATCATACATTTTAAAAAGCGTTGATGTATAGATAAGATATGCTGATCATGTCACCTGCACAGCCTGTTAGTAATGTCTCATCCTTCCTTACTTTGATCCTGATGTTTGAGGAAGACCGTGAGGAGAGTTTGTCCACTTTTCGTTGAGTTAGTCATTACAATATATGACATCCTCACATTTTTTTCTGACTGACCCAAACTGCCATTGCTGTCCTGTCAAACTCTCCAAGCTTCCTCTTCTGTCTGTCATCTGCCTGTCATCTGCCAGGTCTGAGTTGAGACATCGTCTAAGCAGAGCTTCTCCCCAGACAGCTAGGTATTCTATCAGCATGGGGACCGTGCGTTAATTGAAGGGGACAAAGGGGATTTCGTGTGGCTCGTACTCCTCTCTGCATACATCTGCGTGACTATGATCACCGTACAAATCAAATCCCCTGCGATGACGGCCGATGGTGTGCCGGGATAATTGCCAGACGGGGTCCAATAAGCCCTTTGTAATGGAACTCTGTCAATCAATTCACACTGCATTTCTCTCTCTCTCTCTCTCTCTCTCGCTCTCGCTCTCGCTCTCGCTCTCGCTCTCGCTCTCGCTCTCGCTCTCGCTCTCGCTCTCGCTCTCGCTCTCGCTCTCGCTCTCGCTCTCTCTCGCTCTCTCCCCCCCCTGGGTGTTTGTTCAAATTGAATAAAGAAATGAAAGAATATGAGGCTGGTGAGATTTGTTCCACTGTGATTCTGATAGTGGGAAAGAATGCTTTGATTTCATGAAGTGGAGGAGAGCAAAAGCACAAGGAGGGGAAGGTTATTTTCTTTGTCTGTCTCTAGTAATATATCAGATACAACTGCCCTGGATGTAATGGCAAATAGATGAGATGAGTAAGTAAGAGGTTTTACACTTGAGTTGGTAAAAAAATGCTATTAGACTTTAGGCCATGTCATGTAATTTGCACACTCCTCTTCATAGTGTATCCATTATGTGAACTAAATATGGATAGTTTAAACATAGAGGCAACCGTAAACTTTACATGTATTGTCTTTTGCCCCCATTCTAGCATTCCATAATTTTGTCCTCACCTGTCCCTCACCTGTCCTCGCCTGTCCTCACCTGTCCTCGCCTGTCTTCACCTGTCTTCACCTGTCCTCACCTGTCCTCACCTATCATCACCTGTCCTCACCTGTCTTCGCCTGTCTTCACCTGTCTTTACCTGTCTACACCTGTCCCCACATGTTTCACCTGTCCCACAGGTCCTCACCTGTCTTCACCTGTCCCACCTGTCCGCACATGCTCTCACCTGTCCTCACCTATCCTCACCTGTCCTCACATGCCCTCACCTGTCCTCACCTGTCCACACCTGTCCTCTCCTGTCCTCACCTGTCCTAACATGCCCTAACCTGTCCTCACCTGTCCTCAACTGTCCTCACATGCCTCACCTGTCCTCACATGCCCTCACCTGTCTACACCTGTCCTCACATGTCCTCACCTGTCTTTACCTGTCCTCACATGCCCTCCCCTGTCTTCACCTGTCCTCACATGCCCTCACCTGTCCCCACCTGTCCTCACATGCCTGCACCTGTCCTCACATGCCCTCTCCTGTCCTCACATGCCCCTACCTGTCCTTACATGCCCTTACCTGTCCTCACATGCCCTCACCTGTCTTCACCTGTACTCACATGCCCTCACCTGTCCTCACATGCCCTCACCTGTCCCCACCTGTCCTCACCTGTCCTCACCTGTCCTCACATACCCTCACCTGTCCTCACATGCCCCTACCTGTCCTTACATGCCCTTACCTGTCCTCAGCTGTCCTCAACTGTTCTCACCTGTCCTCAGATGCCCTTCAGCTTCCTGTCATCTGGCATAGATCCAATCCTTCCATATAATCCTTTCCAAGAGCCTTGTACATACGGTCCACTGCAAAGATCAACAATAAACACATTATAATTCTTGACAGACTTCTGGAATGGAAATTATATTAAGCACAGAGAATAAAGAAAACCTCTTGATGAAAATGGCTGTTTTAATATCTTAGATGTGTTCCTTATGATCTCCACACAAACTAGAAGACACATATTTATATATTAGATATATTTTTCAAGCCATTTTTGTTGTTGTTGTTACAGTTCATATACAAACAATATCTGTCAATTTAAATAAATATATTAGGGCTTTAACATGACTGGGAATAGAGAGACACATCTGTTGGTCACAGATGCAGTACCTTTAAAACAAATCAAATCAAATGTTATTGGTCACATACACATGGTTAGCAGATGTTAATGCGAGTGTAGCGAAATTCTTGTTATTCTAGTTCCGACAATGCAGTAATAACCAACGAGTAATCTAACCTAACAATTTCACAATTACCTTATACACACAAGTGTAAAGGGATGAAGGATATGTACATAAAGATATATGAATGAGTGATGGTAAAGAACGGCATAGGCAAGATGCAGTAGATGGTATCGAGTACAGTATGTACATATGAGATGAGTAATGTAGGGTATGTAAACATATACAAGTGGCATTGTTTAAAACCTGTTGGGGCTAGGGCTGTTTACTGCCCCTACTGGAGGAATTTGGTGCCCTTATTAAACAGGATACATTTTTGTCAAAAGTTGCTAATATATGCATATAAAAAATATTATCGAATAGAAAACACTCTAAAGCATCTAAAACCGTTTAAATTTTGTCTCTATGTAAAGCAGAACTCTCAGAGCATGCATTCTCCCAAACTATCTCTTGTCATCAGAAAAGTTGGCCCACCTTTGACGTCATCGCAAACACCCTTCCCAAACAGTTACAGCTCTGGGAACAGTCCCTACGTGTTCAGCGCGATCTCAGCTTTCAATGGGGCTTCTCATTGTGAGAATCGCACGCTCGCGAGAGTTTGAGCATGCCGAAAGCTCTCGGTCTCTCGAAAAAAACGGTCACTTTTATGTGCGCTCTGGTCAAGTCCTGTCTTTTTTCCAAGATCGATTGAACGGTGCCTGTGTTTCTGTTCGTTCTCACGATTGCTGTACACCTTTATAACATGTTAAAGCTTGATTATGAAGTTAGTTTGACAAGTTTACTCAACATATAATATGTAAGTTCAACGTTTTGGTGCGCATCCACTTGACTTTTGGCTACATTTCGACCGAAAAGTGTCGTGTTTGAGAACCGAAAGACGCAGACTTGAAAACTAAACGCTGTTTTGGTAAGTATAATCCCTTCCAGGTCTTCTGATGGAAGAACAGCAAAGGTAAGGGAATATTTATGTGGTAAATTTGGGTTTCTGTCGACTCCAAGATAGAGGAGCGATAATGCTAATTTTGGAGCGCCGACTCCTAGTATAGCCTAGTGAACGCAACCTGTAACGTTAAAAATAAATGTAACACAGCGATTGCATTTAGAAGAAGTGTATCTTCCTATACATATGTAGAACATGCATATTTAGTCAAAGTTTATGATGTGTATTCCTTGTTAGCTGACATTATCTGCCGAAGCTATCATCATTTCTCCTGACATTTTAGTAGCATTTTTTGAACGATGCGTCATTGTAAACAGAGATTTATGGATATATATTGCAGATCATTGAAAAAAAAATGAATGTACTGTGTAACATGTTATATTACTGTCATCTGATGAAGATTTCAAAAGGTTAGTGAAATTATTTTTCTTTTAATCCTGCGTTTGTTAATTGCATATTTTTTCCTACTTGGCTATGCAAATGAGCTATGTCTGCGGTGGTGGTTTGACATAAATATGTGCTATGTTTTCGCCGTAAAACATTTTAGAAATCTGACTTGCTGGGTAGATAAACAACTTGTTTATATTTCATTTGAGCTATTGGACTTGTTAATGTGTGGAGGTTAAATATTTTTAGGAATATTTATTGCGTTCCATGTGCCACATTACAGCTGAGGGTGTTGGGGGGGGGGCATCTGGGAACGGGTGTCCCTGTAAGGTTAAAGTGGCTAGTCATACATTTATTACATACATTTTTACATTATTAAAGTGGCTGGAGTTGAGTCAGTATGTTGGCAGCAGCCACTCAATGTTAGTGGTGGCTGTTTAACAGTCTGATGGCCTTGAGATAGAAGCTGTTTTTCAGTCTCTCGGTCCCAGCTTTGATGCACCTGTACTGACCTCGCCTTCTGGATGATAGCGGGGTGACTCGGGTGGTTGTTGGCCTTGATGATCTTTATGGCCTCCTGTGACATCGGGTGGTGTAGGTGTCCTGGAGGGCAGGTAGTTTGCCCCCGGTGATGCGTTGTGCAGACCTCACTACCCTCTGGAGAGCCTTACGCTTGTGGGTGGCGCAGCTGCCGTACCAGGCGGTGATACAGCCCGACAGGATGCTCTCGATTGTGCAAAGAAGGCCAGGGGCGTAGATCAGTTAACCAGTCCGCATCTGGTGTGACCAGGCTAGATAAACCCCTAACTGAACCATTCATTCCAGGTTCCATAAACCCCTAACTGAACCATTCATTCCAGGCTAGATAAACCCCTAACTGAACCATTCATTCCAAGTTCTATAAATCCCTAAATGAACCATTTATTCCAGGCTAGATAAACCCCTAACTGAACCATTCATTCCAGGTTCCATAAACTCCTAACTGAACCATTCATTCCAGGTTCCATAAACTCCTAATAGAACCATTCATTCCAGGCTAGATAAACCCCTAACTGAACCATTCATTCCAGACTAGATAAACCCATAACTGAACCATTCATTCCAAGTTCTATAAATCCCTAATTGAACCATTTATTCCAGGCTAGATAAACCCCTAACTGAACCATTCATTCCAAGTTCTATAAATCCCTAATTGAACCATTTATTCCAGGCTAGATAAACCCCTAACTGAACCATTCATTCCAGGTTCCATAAACCCCTAAGTGAACCATTCATTCCAAGTTCTATAAATCCCTAATTGAACCATTCATTCCAGGCTAGATAAACCCCTAACTGAACCATTAATTCCAGGCTAGATAAACCCCTAATTGAACCATTCATTCCAGGTCCCATAAACTCCTAACTGAACCTTTCATTCCAGGCTAGATAAACCCCTGATTTGACCATTCATTCCAGGCTAGTTAAACCCCTAACTGAACCATTCATTCCAGGCTAGATAAACCCCTAATTGAACCATTAATTCCAGGCTAGATAAACCCCTAACTGAACCATTCATTCCAGGCTAGATAAACCCCTGATTTGACCATTCATTCCAGGCTAGTTAAACCCCTAACTGAACCATTCATTCCAGGCTAGATAAACCCCTAATAGAACCATTCATTCCAGGCTAGATAAACCCCTAACTGAACCATTCATTCCAGGCTAGATAAACCCCTGATTTGACTATTCATTCCAGGCTAGTTAAACCCCTAACTGAACCATTCATTCCAGGCTAGATAAACCCCTAAATGAACCATTCATTCCAGGCTAGATAAACCCCTAACTGAACCATTCATTCCAGGCTAGATAAACCCCTGATTTGACCATTCATTCCAGGCTCGATAAACCCCGAACTGAACCATTCATTCCAGGCTAGATAAACCCCTAACTGAACCATTCATTCCAGGCTAAATAAACCCCTGATTTGACCATTCATTCCAGGCTAGTTAAACCCCTAACTGAACCATTCATTCCAGGCTAGATAAACCCCTAAATGAACCATTCATTCCAGGCTAGATAAACCCCTAACTGAACCATTCATTCCAGGCTAGATAAACCCCTGATTTGACCATTCATTCCAGGCTCGATAAACCCCGAACTGAACCATTCATTCCAGGCTAGATAAACCCCTAAGTGATGCGTTTTGTGTCTGATAGAGTGAGAACATTTTAAGAGTGAGAAGAAGACAATAATTCAGTAATGACAACTTTATGATGCTGTAGCATGTGAGCCTATTGATATATGAACAACATTAGAATGTATACAGTAGATTCGGGATCTTAATTTGACCAGTTCCTCACAGCAGGGAAACATTCCTGTAGAGTTATTGTGTGGATTGTAATTCATGGACATGTTTGTAGTGGGTTGAGACATCTTTCATTTGGGACAAATCAAGTCTGACATGTTAAAGTGGAAATTACAAGCTTTTACAAGCCTTTTTAAAACGTGAATAGACTACAAGTTTGCCTTTCCTGCCGTATCGTGAAATTCCTGCAACAGCAGGGTGATCAAATTAATATCCTACCTCTGTACCAATTGGCCCCAACACTTCTTAGCAGGGGCCTGTACAGCAGTAGAATGATGTAATATGTGCTGCATAGCCGATACAGGAAGAGCAATATTATTCTGACAGATGGTGACAGCAGGTGAGATGAGCTTCCTGTTCTGATGCATGTGCAGGAAGGCCTATGTGCGCTAGCTAAGTTAAATACTGAGCTCAGAGATGAATGAAAAGACATAGTGTGTGTGTGTGTGGTGTCTGTCTTCACAACGAGACAGAGGGCCATCTCGTTGGCTGAGCCCGACTGGCAGCTATAATCACTTCCCAGCCACCCCATCTAGCACAAAGGTATTTACATTTAAATATCCCAATAGAATTTAATAGATGGAGAGAAGAAAGAAAGTGATAAGCATTACAAGGAAAGCAACAGATTTTCAGGGGGAGAATGCTAAGCCTATATTGAACTATATGCACAGAGAAGAAGAGCAGAGTACATTGGAGGAGCGTTTCCTTGTTTCATAAGAAACCACTTCCCTCCTGCCCCGCATTCACTTCCCTCCTGCCCCGCATTCACCTCCCTCCTGCCCCTCATTCACCTCCCTCCTGCCCCGCATTCACCTCCCTCCTGCCCCGCATCATTCACCTCCCTCCTGCCCCGCATTCACCTCCCTCCTGCCCCGCATTCACTTCCCCCCGCCTCCCTCCTGCCCCGCATTCACCTCCCTCTCCCCGCCACCTCCCTCCTGCCCCGCATTCACCTCCCTCCTCCTGCCCCGCATTCACCTCCCTCCTGCCCCGCATTCACCTCCCTCCTGCCCCGCATTCACTTCCCTCCTGCCCCGCATTCACCTCCCTCCTGCCCCGCATTCACTTCCCTCCTGCCCCTCATTCACCTCCCTCCCCGCATGCCCCGCATTCACTTCCCTCCTGCCCCTCATTCACCTCCCTCCTGCCCCGCATTCACCTCCCTCCTCCCCGCATGCCCCGCATTCACCTCCCTCCTGCCCCGCATCATTCACCTCCCTCCTGCCCCATTCATCCCTCCTGCCCCTCATTCACCTCCCTCCTGCCCCGCATCATTCCTGCCCCGCACCTCCCTCCTGCCCCGCATTCACCTCCCTCCTGCCCCGCATTCACCTCCCTCCTGCCCCGCATTCACCTCCCTCTCCCCGCCCCGCCCCGCATTCATTCACCTCTCTCCTGCCCCGCATTCACCTCCCTCCTGCCCCGCATTCACCTCCCTCCTGCCCCGCATTCACCTCTCTCCTGCCCCGCATTCACCTCCCTCCTGCCCCGCATTCACCTCCCTCCTGCCCCGCATTCACTTCCCTCCTGCCCCGCATTCACCTCCCTCCTGCCCCGCATTCACCTCCCTCCTGCCCCGCATTCACCTCCCTCCTGCCCCGCATTCACCTCCCTCCTGCCCCGCATTCACCTCCCTCCTGCCCCGCATTCACCTCCCTCCTGCCCCCTCCTGCCCCGCATTCACCTCCCTCCTGCCCCGCATTCACCTCCCTCCTGCCCCGCATTCACCTCCCTCCTGCCCCGCATTCACCTCCCTCCTGCCCCGCATTCACCTCCCTCCTGCCCCGCATTCACCTCCCTCCTGCCCCTCATTCACCTCCCTCCTGCCCCTCATTCACCTCCCTCCTGCCCCGCATTCACCTCCCTCCTGCCCCTCATTCACCTCCCTCCTGCCCCGCATTCACCCTGCCCCGCCCTCCTGCCCCCTCCTGCCCCTCATTCACCTCCCTCCTGCCCCGCATTCACCTCCCTCCCTCATTCCCTCCCTCCTGCCCCTCATTCACCTCCCTCCTGCCCCGCATTCACCCCTTCTCCCTCCTGCCCCGCATTCACCTCCCTCCTGCCCCGCCCCGCATTCACCTCCCTCCTGCCCCGCATTCACCTCCCTCCTGCCCCGCATTCACTTCCCTCCTCCTGCCCCGCATTCACCTCCCTCCTGCCCCGCATTCACCTCCCTCCTGCCCCGCATTCACCTCCCCGCATCCACCTCCCTCCTGCCCCGCATCCCTCACTTCCCTCCTGCCCCGCATTCACTTCCCTCCTGCCCCGCATTCACCCCTCCCTCCTGCCCCCGCATTCACCTCCCTCCTGCCCCGCATTCACTGCCCTCCTGCCCCGCCCCGCATTCACTGCCCTCCTGCCCCGCATTCACTTCCCTCCTGCCCCGCATTCACCTCCCCTCCTGTCCCGCATTCACTGCCCTCCTGCCCCGCATTCACTTCCCTCCCCGCCCCTGCCCCGCATTCACTTCCCTCCTGCCCCGCATTCACTTCCCCCGCCTGCCCCGCATTCACTTCCCTCCTGCCCCGCATTCACTTCCCTCCTGCCCCGCATTCACTGCCCTCCTGCCCCGCATTCACTTCCCTCCTGCCCCGCATTCACTGCCCCGCATTCACTGCCCCGCATTCACTTCCCTCCTGCCCCGCATTCACTGCCCCGCATTCACTGCCCCGCATTCACTGCCCTCCTGCCCCGCCCCGCATTCACTTCCCTCCTGCCCCGCATTCACTTCCCTCCTGCCCCGCATTCACTGCCCCTCCTGCCCCGCATTCACTTCCCTCCTGCCCCGCATTCACTGCCCCGCATTCACTTCCCTCCTGCCCCGCATTCACTGCCCTCCTGCCCCGCATTCACTTCCCTCCTGCCCCGCATTCACTTCCCTCCTGCCCCGCATTCACTTCCCTCCTGCCCCGCATTCACTGCCCTCCTGCCCCGCATTCACTGCCCCGCATTCACTGCCCTCCTGCCCCGCATTCACTTCCCTCCTGCCCCGCATTCACTTCCCTCCTGCCCCGCATTCACTTCCCTCCTGCCCCGCATTCACTGCCCTCCTGCCCCGCATTCACTTCCCTCCTGCCCCGCATTCACTGCCCTCCTGCCCCGCATTCACTTCCCTCCTGCCCCGCATTCACTGCCCTCCTGCCCCGCATTCACTTCCCTCCTGCCCCGCATTCACTTCCCTCCTGCCCCGCATTCACTTCCCTCCTGCCCCGCATTCACTGCCCTCCTGCCCCGCATTCACTTCCCTCCTGCCCCGCATTCACCTCCCTCCTGCCCCGCATTCACTTCCCTCCTGCCCCGCATTCACTTCCCTCCTGCCCCGCATTCACTTCCCTCCTGCCCCGCATTCACTTCCCTCCTGCCCCGCATTCACTTCCCTCCTGCCCCGCATTCACTGCCCTCCTGCCCCGCATTCACTGCCCTCCTGCCCCGCATTCACTTCCCTACTTCCCCACATTCACTTCACCTACTGAAAAAACTAAACCACCTTCTGAATCTTTTCCTTCCCTCTTAATATTACCAAAACAAAACTGGGATGTGAAAAATTAGGAAAAGACCCCCCCATCCAACCCCACCCCACCCCAGCCCCCCATCCATCCCTCTACAAACACCTAAAGATTGATCATGGCCATTTTCCTCTCAGCGAGAAATACAGTTTCCAGTGGTTCACCTATTCTACTAAAACTAGAGGGTCTGTCCTTTCCTGTATCACCTCCCACTCCCTGACACTTCCCCTGACTGAGGCTTTTACGACCAAATGGACCTGTGTGAACCTTTATCAGTGTGTGTGTGTGTGTGTGTGTGTGTGTGTGTGTGTGTGTGTGTGTGTGTGTGTGTGTGTGTGTGTGTGTGTGTGTGTGTGTTTGTGACCGTGTTGCTGCAGACAACCCATTGAGAGCTGCAGGCCTTCGCTTGTGTTCTCTGGGTCAGACAGAGGGCTGAAATGAGAGGACAGAGAGGCAGCACTGGGGGGGGGGGGTGGCTGAATGGCTACCGCTGGTTGCAAAGTGCCCTGGGAAATGGTGAGGCGCTGTGCATGCCATGTCTGAGACCACAGGGAGAGGAAGGAAGGAAAATATAAAAATGCACTGGGAACCAAGGGTAATCAACAACAATTTCAGTCTAATTGGGTGGAGGAGGAAGAGGGTTCAGGCAGAGTCTGAATTCTAGCCAATAGTAGGACTGTATACGGTCGGTTAATAATAATGCTCTTCTTTCAGCTTTGACTGGTTATAAATAACCACACCATGTTTTTTTCATGTTTTTTTTTACATTGAATAAGACATTTTCTAATAGGAAATAGCAGTGTGAATCTAAAGGATACATCTGTACAGGATCAAATGTTATTGGTCACATACACATGGTTAGCAGATGTTAATACAGGTGTAGCCAAATGCATGTTCTTCTACTTCTGACAGTGCAGTAATTATCTAACAATTCCCAACAACTATCTTTTACAGACAAATATAAGTAAAGGAATAGAATGAGAATATATACATATAAATATATGGATGAGCGATGACAGAGAGGCATAGGCAAGATGCAATAGATGGAATAAAATACAGTATATACATATGACATAAGTAACGACAGATATGGTACGCCAAGGTGTTATCGAGAAGTTGGAGTTGAATTATCAGTGGACTCGTCTATGTAAACGGTACATGTTGGAAGTCAGGCGCAGGAGAACGAACATGCTATAAACTGAGTTGTTTAATTAAATGCTGACCAAACTCCAAAACAACCACAATGTACAAAAATAACAAAGTGGGTACAAAACCCTGTCGCGCACCCACACTGAATAGCACATCTCATACAAACTAAAGAATCTCCGACAAGGACATGAGGGGAAACAAAGGGTTAAATACACAACGTGGAAATGATGGGATTGGAACCAGGTGTGAAGGAAGACAAGACAAAAACCAATGGAAAATGAAAAAAGCATCAGTGATGGCTAGAAGGTTGGTGACGTCGACCGCCGAACACCGCCCGAACAAAGAGAGGGATCGCACTTCGGCAGAAGTCGTGACTGTCTAGTCATATTCCGTCACCTTCTACTGTAGATATACAACATAGAAGCAATGAGGCCTGAGGGAGTGTTGCAACATACAAAGTCTGAAGAACATATCGCACATCCAGGTACTTCCCTCATGGCAAACAGAAAGGAAAACTCAGCACACTGCTGCTCCCCGGTGATATTTATTCATTAACAACGTTATGACCATTCGGTCTTCATCAGGCATCCATATCCCAGGTGGGAGTGGAGGGCCCTATGTACTCGGTGACATCACTTCCTGAAACAAGAGGTATGTTACTTTCGTTGGAATGAATATCGGACCAAGGCAGCAGCGGATGTTGAGTTCCACATCATTTTTATGAATAAAGTGAAACTTAACAAAGACAAAAAACAAATAAACAACGAACCGTGACTACAGAGATGCTACGTGCAATAACTCAAAACAATATCCCATAAACACAAATGGGAAAAACAGCTGCTTAAATATGATCCCCAATTAGAGACAATGACAGCCAGCTGCCTCTAATTGGGAATCATACCAAAACAGCAACATAGAAAAACAAACCTAGAACCCCACGTAGAAATAATAAACTAGAATAAACCCCAATATCCCATAAACACAGGTGGGAAAAACAGCTGCTTAAATATGATCCCCAATTAGAGAAAACGATACCAGCTGCCTCTATTTGGGAATCATACAAATCACCAACAAAGAAAAAAAAACTATAACACCACATAGAAATACACAAACTAGATCACCCCCAGTCACGCACTGACCCACTTCCCCATAGAGAAACAATGGCTCTCTATGGTCAGCGCGTGACAGTTGGATAGATAATATGATCCCCAATTAGAGACAATGACAGCCAGCTGCCTCTATTTGGGAATCATACCAAAACACCAACATAGAAAAACAAACCTAGAACCCCACGTAGAAATAATAAACTAGAATAAACCCCTAGTCACGCCCTGACCTATTCTACCATAGAAAATAAAGGCTTTCTATGGTCAGTACGTGACAAGGTAAAAAAAAAAATGTGTATAACATAATTTCACAATATTAACATTCAATGTATCAAAATATATGATCAGACACAGAGAATGTCATCAATATTTATAGTAATATACATACACATACAATATTCAATTAAGATGTTTTTTTTTTAAACACAAATTAGAATTATTGAAACTATTAAAACGGGTTTTAAGTCAAACTCCTCATTAAGGCCAAGAGGAGACAGTGTGTTCAGCCTGTGGATGACCATGCTGGTCATTTATGAACATTTGAACATCTTGGCCATGTTCTGTTATAATCTCCACCCGGCACAGCCAGAAGAGGCCTGGCCACCCCACATAGCCTGGTTCCTCTCTAGGTTTCTTCCTAGGTTTTGGCCTTTCTAGGGAGTTTTTCCTAGCCACCGCGCTTCTACACCTGCATTGCTTGCTGTTTGGGGTTTTAGGCTGGGTTTCTCTACAGCACTTTGAGATATCAGCTGATGTACGAAGGGCTTTATAAATACATTTGATTTGATTTGGATCCAGAAAGATTCCTTTTGAAGAAGTTTTCTCTCAATGACCCCTCCCCTGCGTGACGTCTTGACCATTTATATCCCAACGTATCTCAGAGAACTCAGAGGGTTTTCCCTGTGTAAGACAGACCACAAGACATGTCAACATGGAAATAACATTGGTGGACATGCAGGTCATCAGGCCCTTGATCTTAAATCCTTGTCTGTGAGGGGTTGGGTAAATGACTTGATCTTAAATCCTTGTCTGTGAGGGGTTGGGTAAATGACTTGATCTTAAATCCTTGTCTGTGAGGGGTTGTGGGTAAATTAGTTGATCTTAAATCCTTGTCTGTGAGGGGTTGGGTAAATGACTTGATCTTAAATCCTTGTCTGTGAGGGGTTGTGGGTAAATTAGTTGATCTTAAATCCTTGTCTGTGAGGGGTTGGGTAAATGACTTGATCTTAAATCCTTGTCTGTGAGGGGTTGTGGGTAAATTAGTTGATCTTAAATCCTTGTCTGTGAGGGGTTGGGTAAATGACTTGATCTTAAATCCTTGTCTGTGAGGGGTTGTGGGTAAATTAGTTGATCTTAAATCCTTGTCTGTGAGGGGTTGGGTAAATGACTTGATCTTAAATCCTTGTCTGTGGGGGGTTGTGGGTAAATTAGTTGCATTTGTACGTAGCTACATAGAGCACATTGGCCACATTTGTAATTACCCTCCGGTCTGATACACTGCGGCTGTCAGCCAATCAACATTCAGTGCTTGAACCACCCAGTTTATAAAGTGTGTTATAAACTGGGTGGTTTGAACCTTGAATGCTGATTGGCTGACAGCCGAGGTGTATCATACCGTATACCACGAGTATGACAAAACATTTATTTTTCCTGCTCTAATTAAGATGGCTGTTTCTAATAGCAATAAGGCTCCTTGTGGGTTTGTGGTACATGGCCAATATACCACGACTAAGGGCTGTGTCCAGGCAATCCGCGTTGCGTTGTGCACATGTACAGCACTTAGCCGTGGTATATTGGCCATATACCACACCCCCTCGGGTCTTATTGCTTAATTAACAAGATCATCTACATGCTTCATTGCACCTTAGGACAGAAACACACACAGATGCTCACCAATGTAACACGTATACTTAAGCACACACTAACATAGCCATGCTCGTAAAGTTGAACATTGAAACCAAGCCACCGAGACAGACGCTAACACAAAATACATCTAAACTGCTTACATGTCCCCAGTACTGTGGAGCAGTGTAAAGGGCCCATATCAAGACCCTTAAATGGAGATTTGCTGTTTCAGGCCGATTCCAGAGAATATTATTAAATAATGAAAGACAGAGCTCCTCCGTTCAGGGGCTCCTGTCACAGTATTTATCCACACACACACACACACACACACACATGTGCGCGAATGCGCACACGCACGCACACACACACACACGCGCACGTGCACACACACACACACACACATGCGCAAGCATGCGCGCACACACACACACACGCACACACACACGCGCGCACGCACACACACACACGCGCACGCACACATGCGCATGCACACACACACGCACACACACGGAAACGCATGCACACACACACACACACACACACACAAACACACACACCTCTGCAGGGGAGTTCCATAGGACACACACAGAACCATATACAATACACTGTCTCCTAAAATCTCCCAGTGCTTCAAACCAGTTGAAATAACTTCTGAGTTATCTGAGCTCTAGTGCATTACTGACCCATACTCTTTTAGTTGGGATGATGAGGGATGACAGGATGTCTTGTTCTCTGTTAGTTAGAAGGATGAGGAATGACAGGGTGCATTGTTCTCCGTTAGTGAGGAGGATGAGGGATGACAGGGTGTATGTAGTGTTCTCTGTTAGTGAGGAGGATGAGGGATGACAGGGTGTAGTGTTCTTTGTTAGTGAGGAGGACGAGGGATGACAGGAAGTCTTGTTCTCTGTTAGTGAGGAGGATGAGGGATGACAGGGTGTATTGTTCTCTGTTAGTGAGGAGGATGAGGGATGACAGGGTGTCTTGTTCTGTGTTAGTGAGGAGGATGAGGGATGACAGGGTGTCTTGTTCTGTGTTAGTGAGGAGGATGAGGGATGACAGGGTGTCTTGTTCTGTGTTAGTGAGGAGGATGAGGGATGACAGGGTGTCTTGTTCTGTGTTAGTGAGGAGGATGAGGGATGACAGGGTGTCTTGTTCTGTGTTAGTGAGGAGGATGAGGGATGACAGGGTGTCTTGTTCTGTGTTAGTGAGGAGGATGAGGGATGACAGGGTGTAGTGTTCTCCGTTAGTGAGGAGGATGAGGGATGACAGGAAGTCTTGTTCTCTGTTAGTGAGGAGGATGAGGGATGACAGGGTGTCTTGTTCTGTGTTAGTCAGACTGGTCTTATAGACTAGACGTAACATAGTAATTCCGGGACACTCAAATTAGTACATGTTATGTTAGGTATTCTTACATAAAATATTTGTTTTTTTAATGTAAAAAAAAACACAAAAAGAGGGTGGTTTGTCTGAGTGTATGTGTAGGTATATAACGCGAACCCTTAGCTACCAAAAGGTTGAGTGTTTGAATCTCATCACGGACAGCATTTTAGCTAAATAGCAACTTTGAATCTACTTTGCTACTACTTTTGATCTACATTGCTACTATTTAGCATGTTAGCTAACCCTTCCCTCACACAAACTCTTGCTTTAAAAGCCTAACCTTAACCCTAACCCCAACCGCTAACCCCTAGAGCTAGCTAATTTTAGCGTTAGCCACATAGCTAATGCTGGCCACAATAAATGTCAATTCGTAACATATCATACTAATTGTAATACATAACATTTCATACAAAATGGATTATGGACATCCACAAATTAAGAAAATACCGTATGAAACATAACATACCATTCTAAACGGAGTGTCTCAGATTTGCATACAGAATAGCATGAAATGTTCTGAGACCCCGTTGAGTTAGGAGGATGAAGAGATGAGAGGGAGTCATGGCCACACCCAAGTAGACATGATGAGAGGGACTGAGCCAGTTTAGGGGAAGCGAGCTGATGAGGCCTGTATAGTATACCACATTGCCAGCAGAGACAGGCCTGTATAGTATACCACATTGCCAGCAGAGACAGGCCTGTATAGTACATCACATTGCCAGCAGAGACAGGCCTGTATAGTATACCACATTGCCAGCAGAGACAGGCCTGTATAGTATACCACATTGCCAGCAGAGACAGGCCTGTATAGTACAGCACATTGCCAGCAGAGACAGGCCTGTATAGTACAGCACATTGCCAGCAGAGACAGGCCTGTATAGTACAGCACATTGCCAGCAGAGACAGGTCTGTATAGTACAGCACATTGCCAGCAGAGACAGGCCGTTCCAATAGCAAATGTATTAGATAGATATTCTAATGTTCTCCTTGAGTAATCACAGATGACACAAAGGTCAGATGATGACAGGTGATATGGATGATAGGACAGAGAGAGGATGGCTTTTTCAGGTGACTTTGAAAAGATCTGAAATACAGTTTTGTTCTCATGGATTATGCTGGTGAACATTGGCGATATCCATTTGTATAAATATTAAATATTCCTGCCTTTTCCACTGTATATCCTAGTGTACTTATGTTGTGTTTGTGTGTGTCGGTGCTTGGCTCTACAGGACAGTATATTCTAGTGTAGTCTAATTAACAACTAGATCGCAATCTTTTAAACCATGGTAACATGGTGTCCATATCCTGATACCAAGCAGGATTACCCGTTGTAGGACCAATAACATATACACCAAATTATATGAATAGAAATAAGATAAACTGTGTTTAAAAGAAAAGTTGTGGTTCTCTCCAGCTCAGTTGGTAGAGGATGACGTTTTGGCGCTATTTCACACATTAGGCTGTCAACCACGTCCAATCACCACATCCATGACCATGTTTCCAAAGCCAATCATGTATTGCTTCTCATATTTCGGGAGAAGGACACAGCCAATAGCGTCGCACACCCCTCCATCGTTCGAAAGTTGGAATGGTGCGACGCTATTGGTTGACTCAGCCAACCACCTGGGAAAAAAAAGAGAAACCTCCAGATAGTGCACAGAAATGTAGCTAGCCCGCTAGCTAGCCTACCTTCTCTAACTTTCTCCTTGACTATCAACATTTCATACCACAAGGTAAGGTAAAAAATATGAATTATACTATAGCTAGCCTGCTAGCTAGCCTACCTTCTCTAACTTTCTCCTGGAATATCAGCATTTCATACCACAAGGTAAGGTTAAAAATATGAATTATACTAACCAGAGCAAACATGTTTTCCAACCGTAGAATGTAAATAGCAACCGCTAACTCGTGGCTATCAATAGTTGCTGCTTAGCATGCTAGCTAGCTAGCATGGTAACGGTACAGTAAAAATGCAGTTGCTCTAGCGTTCGTTTTTTACTGGTAAGAGAACTGTCAAAGTTGCTGAGATCTAAAATATAATGTATTCTGCCAACGTTACCAAGGTCAAGTTATTGCCCATTTTAGTAAATGCTATTGATCTAGCTAAGTTCATTAGATAACGTTTGCTATCTGTGTAAACAGCTTACAGTACAGACACATAATTTGGTAACTTTACAGTAGAATTCAATTTCGTTGGGTTGGGCAAAGTTAGTGTCACCTGATGTCCTTCTGACTACATAGGTAGCTGTATTGTTATGCCAGCTAAGTTATATAATGCTATTCAGGGAGCCAACGTTGTTCTACACATATCTAGGCATAGCTAACAGTGCCTTCAGACCCCTTGACTTTTTCCACATTACAGCCTTATTCTAAAATGGATAAAATAAAACAATTTCCTCATCAATCTACACGCAATAACTCATAATCACAAAGCAAAACATTTTTTTATGTTTGCAAATTTATTAAAAACAAAAAACAGAAATATCAAAATTTACATAAGTATGATGTGAGACTCGAAATTGAGCCGAGGTGCATCCTGTTTCCATGGATCATCCTTGAGATGTTTCTACAACTTGATTGGAGGCCACCTGGGATAAATTCAATTGATAGGACATGATTTGGAAAGACACATGCCTGTCTATGTAAGGTCCCACAGTTGACAGTGCATGTCAGAACAAAAACTAAGCCATGAGGTTGAAGGAATCGTCTGCAGGTCTCTGAGACAGGAATGTGTCGAGGCATAGATCTGGGGAATGGTACCAAAACATTTCTGCAGCATTGAAGGTCCCCAAGAACACAGTGGCCTCTGTCATTCTTAAATGGAAGAAGTTTGGAACCACCAAGACTCTTCCTAGTGCTGGCCTCCTGGCCAAACTGAGCAATAGGGGGAGAATGGCCTTGGTCAGGGAGGTGACCAATAACCTGATGGTGACCAAGAACCCGGGAATTCCTCTGTGGATATGGGAGAACCTTCCAGAAAGACAACCATCGCTGCAGCACTCCACCAATCATGTCTTTATGGTACATTGTCCAGATGGAAGCCACTCCTCAGTAAAAGGCACGTGTCAGCCCGGATGGAGTATTCCAAAAGGCACCTAAACAAGATTCTCTGGTCTGATGAAACCAATACTGAACTCTTTGGCCTGAATGCCAAGCGTTGCATCTGGAGGAAACCTGGCACCATCCCCAAGGCATGGTGATGGAAGCATGGTGGTGGCAGCATCATGCTGTGGGAATGTATTTCAGTTTTTCAGCGTCAGGGAGACTAGTCAGGATCGAGGTAAAGATGAACGGTGCAAAATACAGAGATCCTTGATGAAAACCTGCTCAGGACCTCAGACTGGGGCAAAGGTTCACCTTCCAACGGGATAACGACCCTAAGCACACAACCAAGACAACGAAGGAGTGGCTTCGGGACAAGTTTCTGAATGTCCTTGAGTGGCACAGCCAGAACCTGCGCTTGAACCCAATCAAACATCTCTGGAGAGACCTGGAAATAGCTGTACAATTTAATCCATTTTAGAATAAGGCTGTAACCAAACAAAATATGGGGGAGAAAAAAATAGTCAATGGGTCTGAATATACCTATGTATTTGTTTAGGAATTCAAATCAGTCAGCCCATGATGTATGGCCTAATTTGACTCATTTGCCATGATGTTTGGTTAGCCTATTTGCTTGAATTCTGACAAATTTCCCAATAACATCATGTAATCTTGTAGGCTGCCTGTTTTAGTCTAGTTTACATTAGGTTTGCATATGTATTACTAATTGTTCTTGTGGTAGAGAAATCCATTCATCCTGTTGGATTCAGATGTCTAAAAATACCCATAAGCCCCACAAGGGAGTGGATGTCCTGCTTGCAGACATTTGCCGCTACATGGGTTTGATCTGTCGACGCGGCCAACAGGTCAGCTCCGAGGAAGAAGAGTTGGTAGGACCTCTTTCAAAAGGTGCGTAATTATGACAAGGGATAATGGCAAACCATGCATAGGGCTATGACATTTGAACTTGTGTTTGTCTAGAAAACACACTGTGCTACTAGAAATACCTGTCATTAAATGTTGTACTTAACCACTAATGAACAGCAACTGTATTACAATATTTGGCCGTCAACTTGTCATTGGATAGGTCTCTATCTTGTCATTGGATAGGTCTCTATCTTGTCATTGGATAGGTCTCTATCTTGTCATTGGATAGGTCTCTATCTTGTCATTGGATAGGTCTCTATCTTGTCATTGGATAGGTCTCTATCTTGTCATTGGATAGGTCTCTATCTTGTCATTGGATAGGTCTCTATCTTGTCATTGGATAGGTCTCTTGTCATTGGATAGGTCTCTATCTTGTCATTGGATAGGTCTCTATCTTGTCATTGGATAGGTCTCTATGTTGTCATTGGATAGGTCTCTATCTTGTCATTGGATATTGTAACAAAGAGAGAATACACAGCGTCAAAGTTCCAAGCTGTGATCTTGTCAACCAATCACAACAGGTTAAGGAAAGTTCCAGAAAGACCTAGAGTTCATCATCCCCTGACTCCCGGTTTCAGGTGTTGGGGATGGGTAGTTGGGGTGAGCTGTTTAAGAGTGCTGTGAGATGGTGAAGTCACTAGCAGGGCTTCCTTATATATTGTTACAGATAGAGAATTGTCCAATGCAGGTCCATGGACAACTCTGCTCATGGTTATTCAGAGATGTGTCTGTGGATTTCACCCCCAGGAGGTGACATTTTTAAATCTCAGACTTTAAACAACATGTATAACATATCCTATTGTTGTCTCTATATTTCCCACCTATATCTGAAGCAGGTCTCGACCAGTGGACATGCTGGGCCAGCACCTGTATCTGAAGCAGGTCTCTACCAGTAGACATGCTGGGCCAGCACCTGTATCTGAAGCAGGTCTCTATCAGTGGACATGCTGGGCCAGCACCTGTATCTGAAGCAGGTCTCTACCAGTAGACATGCTGGGCCAGCACCTATATCTGAAGCAGGTCTCTACCAGTGGACATGCTGGGCCAGCACCTGTATCTGAAGCAGGTCTCGACCAGTGGACATGCTGGGCCAGCACCTATATCTGAAGCAGGTCTCGACCAGTGGACATGCTGGGCCAGCACCTATATCTGAAGCAGGTCTCTACCATTGGACATGCTGGGCCAGCACCTATAGCTGAAGCAGGTCTCTACCAGTGGACATGCTGGGCCAGCACCTGTATCTGAAGCAGGTCTCTATCAGTGGACATGCTGGGCCAGCACCTGTATCTGAAGCAGGTCTCTACCAGTAGACATGCTGGGCCAGCACCTGTATCTGAAGCAGGTCTCTATCAGTGGACATGCTGGGCCAGCACCTGTATCTGAAGCAGGTCTCTATCAGTGGACATGCTGGGCCAGCACCTGTATCTGAAGCAGGTCTCTATTAGTGGACATGCTGGGCCAGCACCTGTATCTGAAGCAGGTCTCTATCAGTGGACATGCTGGGCCAGCACCTGTATCTGAAGCAGGTCTCTACCAGTAGACATGCTGTGCCAGCACCTGTATCTGAAGCAGGTCTCTACCAGTAGACATGCTGGGCCAGCACCTACAGCTGAAGCAGGTCTCTACCAGTGGACATGCTGGGCCAGCACCTGTATCTGAAGCAGGTCTCTACCAGTAGACATGCTGGGCCAGCACCTGTATCTGAAGCAGGTCTCTACCAGTAGACATGCTGGGCCAGCACCTACAGCTGAAGCAGGTCTCTACCAGTAGACATGCTGGGCCAGCACCTACAGCTGAAGCAGGTCTCTACCAGTGGACATGCTGGGCCAGCACCTGTATCTGAAGCAGGTCTCTATTAGTGGACATGCTGGGCCAGCACCTGTATCTGAAGCAGGTCTCTATCAGTGGACATGCTGGGCCAGCACCTGTATCTGAAGCAGGTCTCTATCAGTGGAGATGCTGGGCCAGCACCTGTATCTGAAGCAGGTCTCTACCAGTAGACATGCTGGGCCAGCACCTACAGCTGAAGCAGGTCTCTACCAGTAGACATGCTGGGCCAGCACCTGTATCTGAAGCAGGTCTCTACCAGTAGACATGCTGGGCCAGCACCTATAGCTGAAGCAGGTCTCTATCAGTGGACATGCTGGGCCAGCACCTGTATCTGAAGCAGGTCTCTATTAGTGGACATGCTGGGCCAGCACCTGTATCTGAAGCAGGTCTCTATCAGTGGACATGCTGGGCCAGCACCTGTATCTGAAGCAGGTTTCTATCAGTAGACATGCTGGGCCAGCACCTACAGCTGAAGCAGGTTTCTACCAGTAGACATGCTGGGCCAGCACCTACAGCTGAAGCAGGTCTCTACCAGTAGACTTGCTGGGCCAGCACCTACAGCTCTGCCAGCTCCTGTGTCTGTGTCTGTTGTTCATACTCATTGTTGTCAATGGTAAATATGACATTTTGTCACATTATTTTACCTCCACTACTATGGCTCTGCTGCCATGATAGGACACAGATTTAGATAATCCTGGTGACTTGGTTTCCTCTGTTTTTTGTTTTTTATTCCACCTTTATTTAACCAGGTAGGCAAGTTGAGAACAAGTTCTCATTTACAATTGCGACCTGGCCAAGATAAAGCAAAGCAGCTCGACACATACAACAACACAGAGTTACACATGGAGTAAAACAAACAAACAGTAGAAAAATAAGTCAATATACAATGTGAGCAAATGAAGTGGGATAAGGGAGGTAAAGGCAAAAAAAAGGCCATGGTGGCGAAGTAAATACAATATAGCAAGTAAAACACTGGAATGGTAGATTTGCAGTGGAATAATGTGCCTGGTAGAGATAGAAATAATGGGGTGCAAAGGAGAAACGTCACGTCACCCCGCTCCTCCGCTCTCTCCACTGGCTTCCAGTTGAAGCTCGCATCCGCTACAAGACCATGGTGCTTGCCTACGGAGCTGTGAGGGGAACGGCACCTCAGTACCTCCAGGCTCTGATCAGGCCCTACACCCAAACAAGGGCACTGCGTTCATCCACCTCTGGCCTGCTCGCCTCCCTACCACTGAGGAAGTACAGTTCCCGCTCAGCCCAGTCAAAACTGTTCGCTGCTCTGGCCCCCCAATGGTGGAACAAACTCCCTCACGACGCCAGGACAGCGGAGTCAATCACCACCTTCCGGAGACACCTGAAACCCCACCTCTTTAAGGAATACCTAGGATAGGATAAAGTAATCCTTCTCACCCCCCTTAAAAGATTTAGATGCACTATTGTAAAGTGGCTGTTCCACTGGATGTCATAAGGTGAATGCACCAATTTGTAAGTCGCTCTGGATAAGAGCGTCTGCTAAATGACTTAAATGTAAATGTAATGTATATGAGAAAAATAAATAAATACAGTTGGGAAAGAGGTAGTTGTTTGGGCTAAATTATCGATGGGACTATGTACAGGTGCAGTAATCTGTGAGCTGCTCTGACAGCTGGTGCTTAAAGCTAGTGAGGGAGTGTTTTCAGTTTCAGAGATTTTTGTAGTTGGTTCCAGTCATTGGCAGCAGAGAACTGGATGGAGAGGCGGCCAAAGGAGGAGTTGGCTAGCTGAGATAAAGGGGGACTTATCTAGCAGGGTCTTGTAGATGACCTGGAGCCAGTGGGTTTGGCGACGAGTATGAAGCGAGGGCCAGCCAATGAGAGCATACAGGTCACAGTGGTGGGTAGTATATGGGGCTTTGGTGACAAAACAGATGGCACTGGGATAGATTGCATCCAATTTATTGAGTAGGGTGTTGGAGGCTATTTTGTAAATGACATCGCCAAAGTCGAGGATCGGTAGGATGGTCAGTTTTACGAGGGTATGTTTGGCAGCATGAGTGAAGGACTATTAGTTTCTTTCCCTCTATTTTGCAATTCAATAAGCAAAGGTTTTGAGGGCCCTCATCTGTCTGCAGCAAGACCAAACCTTAAAGGGGAATGGAAACACTAGGATTTAGAATGCCAGCTATTTGTAAATCGCGATTTTGGCATTGTTGTGTCACTAGCAGGAGAGAGACCATTTTGGAACTCCCCCAAAATGGCTGAATTTACAGACTCACTCCGAGACTGGGAATGAAGTAACGTTAGTTAGAGAGCCAATAAACCTACTGAAGACGTTCATGTTTGAGCCGATCGTTGCCCCAGATCAGAGTTCGTTCTCGTAGCGGTAACAACACCGATATGCTGCCTAAAACACCTCAGGTAGAGGGTCGGCGTAGCCACACACAAACTGGTGGGGATGCTACCAGATAATGGCTAGAGTGTGAGTGTGAGTGTGTGTGTGTGTGTGTGTGTGTGTGTGTGTGTGTGTGTGTGTGTGTGTGTGTGTGTGTGTGTGTGTGTGTGTGTGTGTGTGTGTGTGTGTGTGTGTGTGTGTGTGTGTGTGTGTGTGTGTGTGTGTGTGTGTGTGTGTGTGTGTGTGTGTGGTAGACAAATGTTGGCGATGCAGCACAAAATCCCAGCAGATGGTGGCTGTATTACATCCAGTCAGAGGTTCCTGTCAGTCTGTCTGGATGGTGATGTACCTATTGGACATGTTGCTATGAAGGACTTCCTGGCAGGAGAGGTTACTTTACCAGTCGGCAACCGATATGCCAGTTATAAAAAATAGCTGAAATTTTGCTTGATTATAAATGAAGGTAAATATCAGTATTGGGTAATTGCTCAATATATATATAATATAATCAGTATCCTATAACAGTGTTTATCACCAGCGTTTTTTGGCGTGATGGAAACACATTTACCTTTTTTAGATTAGATGATCAGAGTTTGAAAAGCAGACAGCATCATGATTTATGAAATCTCATTCTAACCAATAATGGGGCGTGCTCATTTATAACTACATTGTGATTTAGTTTCGGAATCAGACTACCTTGTCTTATGATTTTGTTTGCAGAGCATACAGACTGGAGGTTTATCGCCTATGGGCATAAGGGAGGATTGGACGAGGGATACGACGTCTCATCCCTGCGTGTTGTGGTTTCGTCAAGAAGGTGCACATACCCAGAATAAAAGGCATTGATAAAGGGTCTGAATTTGAATAAAACCAGTTCATTTAGTAAATCGAGCCTGCTGTGATTTTATTTTTTCTTCCCCAAGACATAGACCTAATGCCTGCGCCTTATGTTAAAACAAAATAGTATTAGTTTAGCTTATTCACTATAACAACAGGTTCAAGCGTAACCAGAAACTTGATTTGAACATAAAACTACTTTCAATGCCCACTAACCCCATGTCCCTGTCACTAGAGTCGTGACTTCAACTGGCTTTGGCTGCCATCTATCGGAAAGGAATGGTACCTACACTGGAAGGCTAGTTGGCAGAGTCAAATGAGACTTTCATAATATACCATTTAGCAGACACTTTTATCCAAAGTGAACTGGGTTATATGGTAGTGGAAACAGATCATAGAAACATGGTCAGTCTTTGCATCTGTATCTCTGTCTATGAATTTGAGAGTGGTTACATTTTCCAGCCCCGTCCCTCAGATTTTTACAGAAGACCAAGGAGACACTTTGTTATTGGTTCTACTGCTGATTGGCACTTTAAGAAGTTCAGATGCAGATTAAATACACACCAAAATATGTTAGAGATACTATAAAAAAATGTCCCATCATTCACTTAGTGAATACACAGCATCCAGCGCAACAATCAATCAAATATATTTTTTACAAAAGCATCAAAATGACATCAAAATAATAACCACAGTGGTTATAGAGGATGCAACAGTTCAACACCTCAGGAGCAAATGTCTTTTCATAGATGAGCATTAATAGGTTGAGAGAGATAGTTGAAACAGCAGAACCGGGACAAAGTAGCATATCCGTTGAAACGGGTTAAACAAACATTGGAAAAGCAATTCCACTCGGATTCCCTTTATGGGAGGGTGTATCTTTGGATTTGCTGTTGAATGGCCTGCTCCTTCTCCATTTTCAGAGCACCATCCCGCTCCCCCCAAGGTGATCGATAGTGTAACTCGGCTCGCACTGTGATTGTGATTCTGAGCTCTCGGGTTCATACAGCGAGTTCTGGTCTTCACTGATCTCACTCTCCGTCAGCTCCACCTGTGGCGTATAGGGGCAGGACTCAGTTGTATACTGATGGTTGTGAGCGCAATCTATCTGGGCCCCGAGCTCTTTAGTGATGGTCCCAGTGGACCTCTTCTCCACCGCAGCACAGGAGCACTCTGGAACCCAGGGGTCAGTTTGGCATGCTGTACTAACCGTTCTTTCCGGGTGGTAGAAAACCATTAAGGCATCTTACAGAAAACACTTCAGAAACAATTGACTAGTTTACCATCGACTAGAGTTGCAACAAAGTTGTCCAGTGTCTTAATGCTAAGCCTAGTCAACATCAGTCATGGTCGGTTACCGTTAACTCAGGCTCCATTGCTTTGACTCGCGTCACCTCCGTTCAGTCGTTTTTGCTTGACTCAAGTCGATGATGGTCGGTCGGTAACCCCTACACCATTAACACTCAATGTAAAAGGGAGGCACAAGCCGAGGGCGTCAACATAGGCCTATGACTCCTTGCCATTCGGAAACTCCCGGTTACTGCATTTAAAGTGCCCTGCATTGCTTAGTCTACCACCGTAAAGTTATTTTTGCAGATCCTGCTAGCTCGAGCTGGCACGTCCTTCCTCTTCGGGACATGGAGACACTTCTTCAAAAGTTGGGCAGCTGATGGTAGCTTACCGAGGGATTTTGTAGGAGACAAATTCATCTATTAAAATATGGCAGAAACAAAAAACTGTGTCAGTGTTTTGATTGGATGAAGATATTGTGAGTAATCATGCATTTTTGTTTAGTTTTGGATTACGCTGTCTTTAATTTTCAGGAGAGCTGATTGGTGAGGACTACCTGCTCATGCAGACTGGGAAGGCCATGCAATAGTACCCCACAGTTGGTCGTCTTCTAAATGACTTCTTCACCACTGACTTCTCTGCTGCCAGGCCCACCCAGGCTACTCCAACTACAATCTTCCGTCCCACTGGGCACACACTGGTTGTATTTCTAGCCATATAGCCCTAGCGACTGTAGTCAGACAGGTTACTGCTCTCACCACTAGCCGTAGCCCTGGAGACTAGTCAGCCAGGTTACTGCTCTCACCACTATCCGTAGCCCTGGAGACTAGTCAGCCAGGTTACTGCTCTCACCACGAGCCGTAGCCCTGGAGACTGGAGTTACTGCAGCCAGGTTCAGCCAGGTTACTGCTCTCACCACTAGCCGTAGCCCTGATCTCAGCACTAGCCGTAGCCCTGGAGACTAGTCAGCCAGGTTAGACTGCCCTGGAGACTAGCAGCCTTACTGGCCGTAGCCCTGGAGACTGGAGTCAGCCAGGTTACTGCTCTCACCACTAGCCGTAGCCCTGGAGACTGTAGTCAGCCAGGTTACTGCTCTCACCACTAGCCGTAGCCCTGGAGACTGTAGTCAGCCAGGTTACTGATCTCAGCACCAGGCTCGCTCCTCCAGACCTGTATTGTTAATTACACAGCAAAATGTCATGTCCAGGTAAACTGGCAGAAAAGAGTTGGACTTGGTTCAGTGCAACAGCCTTAAAGTGTTGTATATAGGATGGACTGAGGACAGGTTACTGGTGAGGCATAATTAAGTGTTGTATATAGGATGGACTGAGGACAGGTTACTGGTGAGGCATAATTAAGTGTTGTATATAGGATGGACAGGTTACTGGTGAGGCATAATAGGATGGACTATAGGATGGACTGGTGAGGTTACTGGTGAGGCATAATTAAGTGTTGTATATAGGATGGACTGAGGACAGGTTACTGGTGAGGCATAATTAAGTGTTGTATATAGGATGGACAGGTTACTGGTGAGGCATAATTAAGTGTTGTATATAGGATGGACTGAGGACAGGTTACTGGTGAGGCATAATTAAGTGTTGTATATAGGATGGAAGATAATACAGTTCATTGTTGACTTTTTCATTGTCGTTAAATGCAGTATTTGGATTTGAATTGTATTAGAGGGGTTTGGGGTGGGCTTCCAGGTCAAATTGAATTAGTTTGACACTGGTATGATATGCCATCCAGAGGACAATGACTCCGCATGGTCAAAGTCTCACACTGGATGAGAATACTGGGGCGGCAGCGTAGCCTAGTGGTTAGAGCGTTGGACTAGGAACCGGAAGGTTGCAAGTTCAAACCCCCGAGCTGACAAGGTACAGGACACCTGTCGTTCTGCCCCTGAACAAGGCAGTTAACCCATTGTTCCTAGGCCGTCATTGAAAATAAGAATGTGTTCTTAACTGACTTAAAAATAACCAAAGCCCCATTCAGCAAACGGCTGCAGTTCGGTCTCACGCGGTCCTGAAAAAGATCAACACACATTATACAACTTATTCTAATGCCAATTATAATATATCACTAATAAACAATTATGACATAATATATCATTAACAAACAATTATAATATGATAATATATCACAAACAAACTGTTATAGTATAACATATAATGAAATCACAATTATAATATATCACGGATAAACAATTATATCACAAACAAACAAAGCAACATATGGCTGTCACGCCTTTGTATTACGTCATTGTATTTTGTGTTTTCGTTATAATTTTGGTCAGGCCAGGGTGTGACATGGGTTTATTTTGCTGTATTTCGTATTGGGGTTTTTGTATTATTGGGATTGCGGCTGAGTAGGGGTGTTGTATGGGCTTGGCTGCCTGAGGCGGTTCTCAATCAGAGTCAGGTGATTCTCGTTGTCTCTGATTGGGAACCGTATTTAGGTAGCCTGGTTTCGCTTTGTATTTCGTGGGTGATTGTTCCTGTCTCTGTGTAGTTTCACCAGATAGGCTGTAATTAGGTTTCACGTTCCGTTTGTTGTTTTGTATTTTGTATCGTTATTTCATGTGTCACTTTTTATATTAAAGTCATGAGTAACCACCACGCTGCATTTCGGTCCGACTCTCTTTCTACAAACGAAGAACGCCGTTACAATGGCAATTTGGTGAAATAGTGTGTCTCTATCAATAAAACTGTATGAACCCTTCAATTCAAACCAAATATTGAAAATGGAAACCGAGAGAATCCAAGAATGATGGCGAGTTTGTCACATCTGTGCAGAGAGCAGTGTGAGAGGGTTCTGAGTGACTCATGTTGGTAATGAGGGATCAGAAGGTTCTTGGCACTAGCATTGTTCCACTACTCTGTCTAGCCTGCTGGTCCTGACATGGCTCTGACTGGACTTATTAGGGCCCGTTACTCGTCATGTGTGAGACAGATGATAATTAAAGATGTCTGGGTAATCCTCTCATGATGTGGGTGTGTGTGGGATCCATGATCGTGGTGGAAGGGTGTTGTCATTGGGGGAGTTCTACAGAGGCAAAATCACATTCAATGATATGAGGGGAAGGATGGTGTTAGGCCTAGGGCTGTTGTGGTGCCCGTATTACTGCCACGCCGGCGGTTATTAGTCATGACCGCAGCAACATTCTACTTGAGTCATGGTAATCTTCTCTTATGCAGTCTGCACATGTGTTAGTAGTACCCAACTCACTAACGACCATCAGGTCATAATGACCTGGTACTCAGGGCTCTATTGTTCCTCCTGGTACTCAGGACTCTTGTCCCTCCATCATGTCATAATGACCTGGTACTCAGGGCTCTATTGTCCCTCCTGGTACTCAGGACTCTTGTCCCTCCATCATGTCATAATGACCTGGTACTCAGGGCTCTATTGTTCCTCCTGGTACTCAGGACTCTTGTCCCTCCATCATGTCATAATGACCTGGTACTCAGGACTCTATTGTCCCTCCTGGTACTCAGGGCTCTATTGTCCCTCCTGGTACCCAGGACTCTATTGTCCCTCCATCAGGTCCTAATGACCTGGTACTCAGGACTCTATTGTCCCTCCATCAGGTCCTAATGGCCTGGTACTCAGGGCTTTATTGTTCCTCCATCAGGTCCCAATGGCCTGGTACTCAGGACTATATTGTCCCTCCATCAGGTCCTAATGGCCTGGTACTCAGGACTATATTGTCCCTCCATCAGGTACTAATGACCTGGTACTCAAGTCTCTATTGTCCCTCCAACAGGTCCTAATGGCCTGGTACTCAGGTCTCTATTGTTCCTCCAGCAGGTCCTAATGGCCTGGTACTCAGGTCTCTATTGTTCCTCCATCAGGTTGGCCTGGTACTCAGGGCTCCCTCCAACAGGTCCTAATGGCCTGGTACTCAGGTCTCTATTGTTCCTCCAGCAGGTCCTAATGGCCTGGTACTCAGGGCTCTATTGTTCCTCCATCAGGTCCTAATGGCCTGGTACTCAGATCTCTGACATCATTGCAAAAGCTATTCAAAATCACATCAAACACAATACTCACATCAATGTGATGATCAATTTAAAGAAACAAGTTCATCAACAGGTTAAAACTCAGGTCATTGTGGATGTTGTTTCAAAGTCTAACACAATGAAATGGACAGAGCTTTCTACGGTGAAGATTAATACAAAACAACCATACACATAGAGCTCATGCATATGCCTACATAAGAGCTCAAACCTGAAAAAACTGAATTAATACAAGGATTGTGCCATTATACTATATGTAGGGGTGGATTCAATATGGCCATTACAATACGTAACGGATATATTTGTCCTCTAATATAGGACTATTAAAGGCTCAGTCCACTACTTTTTCCCATCATAGCAATTTTCCACATTGACTGACCTTTGTTTCTTAAAGTGACTGAATGTTATTTCCCTTTGCTTATTTGAGCTGTTCTTGCCATAATATGGACTTGGTCTTTTACCAAATAGGGCCATCTTCTGTATAGCATACCTACCTTGTCACAAGACAGCTGATTGGCTCAAATGCATTAAAAAGGAAAGAAAACAACATATATATTTTTTTTTTACCAGGCACACCTGTTAATTGAAATGCACTCCAGGTGACTACCTCATGAAGCTGGTTGAGAGAATGCCAAGAGTGTGCAAATCTGTCTTTAAGGCAAAGGGTGGCTACTTTGAAGAATCTCAAATACAAAATATATTTAGGTTTGTTTAACACTTTATTGGTTACTACATGATTCCATGTGTTATTTCATAGTTTTGTCTTCAATATTATTTTATAATGTAGAAAATAAAAAAATAAGGACAAATCATTGAATGAGTAGGTGTGTCCAAACTTTTGACTGTTATTGTATATATTAAAATCAAATAAACATACAGTACACTACCTTTCAAAAGCTTGGGGTCACTTAGAAATGTCCGCGTTTTGGAAAGAAAAGCACATTTTTTTTGTTCGTTAAAATAACATCAAATTGATCTGAAATACAGTGTAGACATTGTTAATGTTGTAAATTATTTTTAATGGAATATCTATAAAGGTGTACAGAGGCCCATTATCAGCAACCATCACTACAATGTTCCAATGGCACGTTGTGTTAGCTAATCCAAGTTCAGCATTTTAAAAGGCTAATTGATCATTAGAAAACCCTTTTGCAATTATGTTAGCATAGCTGAAAGCTGTTGTTCTGATTTAAAGAAGCAATAAAACTGGTCTTCTTTAGACTGGTGCACTTCACAAAATAGATGGCATCATGAGGTAGGAAAATTACGTGGATATATTGAAGCAATATCTCAAGACATCAGTCAGTAAGTTAAAGCTTGGTTTCAAATGGGTCTTCCAGATGGACAATGACCCCAAGCATATTTCCAAAGTTGTGGCAAAATGGCTTAAGGACAACAAAGTCAAGGTATTGGAGTGGCCGTCATAAAGCCCTGACCTCAATCCTATAGAAAATATTTGGGCTGAACTGAAAAAGCGTGTGCGAGCAAGGAGGCCTACAAACCTGACTCAGTTACACCAGTTCTGTCAAGAGGAATGGGCCAAAATTCACCCAACTTATTGTGGGAAGCTTGTGGAAGGCTATCTGAAACGTTTGACCCAAGTTAAACAATTTAAAGGCAATGCTACCAAATACTAGTTGAGTGTTGGTAAACTTCTGACCCACTGGGAATGTGATGAATGAAATAAAAGCTGAAATAAATCATTCTCTCTACTATTAGTCTGACATTTCACATTCTTAAAATAAAGTGGTGATCCTAACTGACCTAAAACAGGACATTTTTTTTTACGAGGATTACATTTAAGGAATTGTGAAAAAGTGAGTTGAAATGTATTTGGCTAAGGTGTAAACTGACTTCAACTGTATTATTGAAACAATGTTGCGATTGTTTGTGAGAATGCCAACAGGTCTGGTTCCTGTGGGGGAAAGATTATATTGGGGAAAGGTTCCTGTGGGGGTTGCCTTGGAAGCCAAGAAGGGGAGTGAGGTGTGTGTGTGTGTGTGTGTGTGTGTGTGTGTGTGTGTGTGTGTGTGTGTGTGTGTGTGTGTGTGTGTGTGTGTGTGTGTGTGTGTGTGTGTGTGTCTGTGTGTGTCTGTGTTTGTGCTCAAATACACATGCATGTGGGGGTCTGGGAGAGGAAGTGTGTGTGTATGTGTGTGTGTGTCTGTGTGTGTGTGTGTCTGTGTGTGTTTGTGCTCAAATACACATGCATGTGGGGGTCTGGGAGAGGAATGTGTGTGTGTGTATGTGTGTGTGTGTGTGTCTGTGTGTGTGTGTGTCTGTGTGTGTTTGTGCTCAAATACACATGCATGTGGGGGTCTGGGAGAGGAAGTGTGCCATCTGATGAATGGGCATATGCCTGAACTCAATTGTCAACACTAATTGTAGACTCACCCATTCATTTCTAATGACCGGTCAAGGTGTACAAAAGTTAAAGAAAACATGTAATGAAAATCATCTACATGTATTTTGTGTGTTCAGATGCCCTGTGTGGATAAAGTCATGGAACCTTATGGCAATCAGATGAAATTAACTCAATTGTTCAGAGAAAACTTGTAAATCGGTCCAATTGGACCAGAACACAACAGGAGGGTTAAACGGATGGATTTTGATGGTGATTTCTTCATTATGTTACTTAGATTGATTGGTGGGTCAATAGACTATTTTAGGGGAATAAATTCCTGGGATGTGCTGTGATGGAAGGCAAGGATGGACATTGCTACGTTCCATTATGGCAATTAGTGAATTTTAATTTGCGTCAACTTCAGTGTGAGAGAGCAAAAAGGTATCACGTGTTTGTGTGTGTGTTTATTTGTGTGTTTGTGTGTGTTTATTTGTGTTTGTGTGTGTGTTTATTTGTGTGTTTGTGTGTGTGTGTGTGTTTGTGTTGTGTATGTGTGTGTTTGTGTGTGTGTGTGTGTGTTTGTGTGTGTGTTCGTGTGTGTGTTTGGCATTACAAGAGGCGTAGGACATCTCATCGTGTGAATCAACCTCCTTGTGTCCAGAACCAGATTCGAAGGTGATTAAAAAGTCACCGTAATCAGCTGTAATTAACCAGTCATGGCTAGATGGGATACAGTTTGTCAGATTGACATCAAAAGGTGAACATATTTGCATTTTAGGTCAATCAATCAATCAATCAATCAATCAAATACAGATGTAGAAGCACGGTGGCAAGGAAGTAAACTATAGAGGAACCAGGCTCTGAGGGGTGGTTAGTCCTCTTCTGGCTGTGCCTGGTGGAGATCTTAAGAGGACATGTCCATTAAGACCAGATTGTTCTTCAAGATGTTCAAAAGTTCATAGACGACCAGCAGGGTCAAATAATAATCACAGTGGTTGTAGAGGGGGGCGACAGGTCAACACCTCAGGAGTAAATGTCAGTTGGCTTGTCATAGCCGAGCATTCAGAGGTCAAGACAGCAGGTGTGGCAGAGAGAGAGAGTCAAAAACAGCAGAACAAGGTAGATAACCCTAACCCTTTTCCTAATCTTAACCTAATTCTCCTAACCTGCTATGTTTATTCTCCTAATCTGCCACGTAAATTCTCCTAAACCGCTACAGACATAAACTGTATACCACTGTAATTAACCAGGAAGAGGAATTTAGCCCGGATCCACCAAGTGGACGCTCAATGGGGGGAGGGGCACATGCACACGTTGATGATGTCACAAGGCAGATGGTGGTCTGATTGGTCGATGGACGTAATACACCAGGTTACATGTGGATTAGAAGATGAGGTATTTAATCCATGCTGGTGTCTGAGAGTGGGAAAAAACAAAAACACTCTTACATGAAGAACTGAAGATGATCATTTTAATAAAATGTATTGTCAAATTTGCCTTATTCTAGTGTTTATTTATTCTAGTGTTTATTTATTCTAGTGTTTATTTATTCTAGTGTTTATTTATTCTAGTGTTTATTTATTCTAGTGTTTATTTATTCTAGTGTTTATTTATTCTAGTGTTTATTTATTCTAGTGTTTATTTATTCTAGTGTTTATTTATTCTAGTGTTTATTTATTCTAGTGTTTATTTATTCTAGTGTTTATTTATTCTAGTGTTTATTTATTCTAGTGTTTATTTATTCTAGTGTTTATTTATTCTAGTGTTTATTTATTCTAGTGTTTATTTATTCTAGTGTTTATTTATTCTAGTGTTTATTAGCGCTTCACACTTTCCATAACCAAGTAGTTACAAGTTTACGCCCCCAGATGATGCTTCATAAATCCCCCGACACAAACCGACTAATTTAATTTGTGGGCAGATTCCTTAAATAATGTGAGTGGGTGATCTATTGAGTGGGTGATCTATTGAGTGGGTGATCTATTGAGTGGGTGATCTATTGAGTGGGGTTTGTGAAAATGTAATCATCTTGAATGTCAGATAAGAGAGCGTTTACTGTAATTCCTTAAAACCAAGAAATAGCCTTGTCACATAGCTAAAGCTTAGAGGAAGATAAAGCCCGTAAAGCTATGAATACATTAGAACAATGTTGCAACCATCTCCAAATGAAAATGTTTCTGCCTGCAGGCTATGCTGTCATTCCCCTGTATGTGGATGGATTAACTTTGGACAACAGGCAAATTCCAGAGATCCAACTGAGCGAAGGCCAAACTATTTTTATCCTCCAGACATAACTGAGGGGACAGATAGTAGTGTTTTAACTGACTTCCGTATAATAGAGAGTACATCATTATTATCTTTCAAACTCTTAACTCTCTGACGTGATATTTAAACTTGTGTATTTGTGGAATCCTCTGGGTACTGGACCTTGGGTCAAGGTTTGCATGTGGAAATGAAATGTGAATTTCCCCTCTGTCTTTGACACGCAGGGCCAGTCCAGGCTCGTGGGTGATTGTGTGTGTCTCTCTCTGCGTGTGCAGTGAGGGGAATAGATGAATTTATGTGTTAACCTCAATCCCAGCCAGTCCCTTGACCAAGCAAGAGGTAATATAATGATATAGAATCTGTAATGATATAGAACATAATGATATAGAATGTGTAATGATATAGAACATAATGATATCAGTGGCAAGCTAACAAATTCCCTCATTTGTCCCTTTAACCAGTGTCATAACAACAGGTTTAATGAGGAAAATAAACCCTATTTTCCCTCTCATTGTTCTGTGTGTGATTGCATGGTAATATGTAAAAAAATAACAACTTAGACACCTATTCTTCAACATGCTATTTACCACCTCATACAGTAATGACCTTCCGTGTGGGAACTGGCAACTGCACATCAGCATTAGCAAGGGGGAAACCTTGTTACTGAAAGATTGGGCTTTCATCACCCGTTGCCCTTTTGTTTGTTTTCCATTATTCAGAGGAAGTCGGCGGGTTGGCGGTGTCACTAGCTGGCTGACTGCCTTTCCCACCTCTCCAGACCCTTCTCGCTCTCTTGTTCTCCCTCTCTCCAGACCCTTCTCGCTCTCTCTCTCTCTCTCTCTCTCTCCAGACCCTTCTCGCTCTCTCTCTCTCTCTCTCCAGACCCTTCTCGCTCTCTTGCTCTCTCTCTCTCCAGACCCTTCTCGCTCTCTTGCTCTCTCCCTCTCCAGACCCTTCTCGCTCTCTTGCTCTCTCTCTCTCCAGACCCTTCTCGCTCTCTTGCTCTCTCTCTCTCCAGACCCTTCTCGCTCTCTTGCTCTCTCTCTCTCCAGACCCTTCTCGCTCTCTTGCTCTCTCTCTCTCTCCAGACCCTTCTCGCTCTCTCTCTCTCTCTCTCTCCAGACCCTTCTCGCTCTCTCTCTCTCTCTCTCTCTCTCCCCTTCTCGCTCTCTTGCTCTCTCTCTCTCCAGACCCTTCTCGCTCTCTTGCTCTCTCTCTCTCAGACCCTTCTCGCTCTCTTGCTCTCTCTCTCTCTCTCCAGGCCCTTCTCGCTCTCTCGCTCTCTCTCTCTCTCTCTCCAGACCCTTCTCGCTCTCTCGCTCTCTCTCTCTCTCTCCCTCTCCAGACCCTTCTCGCTCTCTTGCTCTCTCTCTCTCTCTCCCTCTCCAGACCCTTCTCGCTCTCTTGCTCTCTCTCTCTCTCCAGACCCTTCTCGCTCTCTTGCTCTCTCTCTCTCTCAGACCCTTCTCGTGCTCTTGCTCTCTCTCTCTCTCTCTCTCTCCAAACCCTTCTCGCTCTCTTGCTCTCTCTCTCTCTCTCTCTCTCTCTCTCTCTCTCTCTCTCTCTCTCTCTCTCTCTCTCTCTCCCTTCTCGTGCTCTTGCTCTCTCTCTCTCTCTCTCTCTCTCTCTCTCTCTCTCTCTCTCTCTCTCTCTCTCTCCAGACCCCTCTCGTGCTCTTGCTCTCTCTCTCTCTCTCTCTCTCTCTCTCTCTCTCTCTCTCTCTCTCTCTCTCTCTCTCTCTCTCCAGACCCTTCTCGCTCTCTTGCTCTCTCTCTCTCTCTCCAGACCATTCTCGCTCTCTTGCTCTCTCTCTCCAGACCCTTCATTCTCTGTCCTTTCTCTCTCTCTCTCTCTCTCTCTCTCTCTCTCTCTCTCTCTCTCTCTGCATCCTTCTCTAGAGAGAGAGAGAGAGAGAGAGAGAGAGAGAGAGAGAGAGAGAGAGAGAGAGAGAGACATAACAAGAGAGAGACACAGAGAGTTGATAATCTTTGCCAGAGGAGATCAGGGTCTCATTTCTTTGTAAACTCATTGGGAAAGCAGATGGTCATACATCATATTCCACTAGGAGAGGAAGCAGATTACTGTGACACCAGCTGAACCACAGCGCTAAACTTAGTTTGAGGACTTCTCTTCTCTCCTCTCTACATGTGAAAACTTTAATAATACTCTGAGACAAGTAGGATGGCTTCAAATAAGGCCTTTGGAAATAGGACAAGAAGAAGAACAGCAAAAGTGACAAAAAAATAAGCAAAATCGTTTTTAAAATAACAAACTATATAAAATAGAGTTACAGTTTGAGAAGAGAAAAACTGAATGTAAATATTTTATATTCTGTCAAAGTATAGTAAAATTGCAATGATTTCAATTAATTAATTTCCATTAATTTACAAACTGAATTTGATGATCTTTTCGTACTCGCGGTGTGTATGTAATATAGATGATAAATCCCTGTAAGCGCTCAGTGTATTGGGAGATATAGTGTGACCCTACAACAGTTAAGCGCATAAAGCATAAGCATTATTTCACAAGTAGCTCTTTGCTGCTTTTTGTCTCTACAGACCTACTCTAACTTATTAGCTGATGTGTGTAAGACCTTTCACATACTGGGCAGTGTTTTTTCACTGTTATGATGTGAACCCTAGCCTTTTCGGGGCCCTATGCGAGATTTGGTGATTCGGTAACTTGGTTATGTTTACTACAATGTTTAGAAAGCTGTCTAGATGATCTTGCCATGCAATTAAAAAAAAATGTTTAGCTGACATTGGGGTGGCAGGGTAGCCTAGTGGTTAGAGCGTTGGACTAGTAACAGGAAGGTTGCAAGTTCAAACCCCTGAGCTGACAAGGTACAAATCTGTCGTTCTGCCCCTGAACAAGGCATTTAACCCACTGTTCCTAGGCCATCATTGAAAATAAGAATTTGTTCTTAACTGACTTGCCTAGTTAAATAAAGGTGAACAATTGGGTAAGTGACTGACATAAGAGAAAACCTGCTGATGCAAAACCACATTTAGAAGTTGTACTTTGTGTATTAAGCAATTCTAACTCTCAACAGGAGATTGACATTTTATGTCTACCTCCGATAAGCTATCCAGGAAAGGGCTGAAAACAGTCCATATTTGTTGTTTCTCTAAAATCTGCAAGGCGCTGCATGATTTACAGCTGTCCCGTTGACGCCGATCCCTACGAAGAATTATATCGGTAGACTTAGAAATAAGCTTCACGAAATCAATAACTTAACATCAAATAACAGTAATATATTAGCCATTGCTGAGACTCACTTAGATCATTCCTTTGATGATACAGCAGTAGCAAGATATAAAATTTATAGAAGAGACAGGAAGGCTTATGGGGGAGGTGTTGCTGAATATATTCAGAGCCAAATACTTTAATGATTACTTCAAGTGGGCAGGAAATGCCAACAACAAACAGTGAGCCATCGTATTCATACATTTAAAATAATAATAATGTCAAGTTAGTGTGGGAGAGGTGGAAGAATTATTGTTATCGATCAATAACGACAAACCTTCTGGCATTGACAACTTAGATGGAAAGTTACTGAGGATGGTAGCTGACTCTATAGCCACTCACTCCTATCTGTCATATTTTTAATCTGAGGCCAGAGGAAGGTGTTTTGTCCTGAGGCCTGGAGGAAAGTCAGAGTCATTCTGCTACCCAAGAGTGGAATTGGAAAACGGGTGGTAAAGCCTACTTTCCAAAATGCAATGTGATTCGACCAGAACGCTGACATTTTGCCAAGGCAGAGATGACTGGCTGACACCGAGACGCGCACAGACATGAAGTGGACGTATACATTCTGGCCTAATGACAATCGGCAAATGTCACGTACAGACAAAGTAGTAGGTCAACTAAATGTGATTCTAGCCAGCACTTTCCTACAGCAACACTAAGCTGTCAATGTACCAGGGAGAGAAATCCCAACAACGTCCTGAATGTAGAGTAGGCCGTGGGAGCATCATTTTGTACTTTGTCACTTCCCATCAACATCAGCAAACCATTTATCTTCATTTCAAGGGTTTAGACATCTCAGGATTAAACTAGCACAGCATAAATTGTTAGGCCTACAAACTAACTCATTAAAAGTTAAATGCTTTGGAGCAAATCATGTCAGAAGAGGAGGAAAAACCCACAAGAGAAACACTCATACTCTTTAATTGCTTCGATTCCAGTATTATCCCTGGGGAAACCGGTGTATCTCCTTGGTTCAGTGTAAAACTACAACAAGTGGTTGAGAGATGCTGTGTGTTTGTATTCTGACAGGCCCCTGAACGTTGGTGCCTAAACCTGTAAACTAACTAAACCACAGTAGAGTTCCTCTCTCTCTCTCTCTCTCTCTCTCTCTCTCTCTCCATCTCTCCCACTCCCCTGATTCTCTCTCTCTCTCTCTCTCTCTCTCTCTCTCTCTCTCTCTCTCTCTCTCTCTCTCTCTCTCTCTCTCTCTCTCTCTCTCTCTCTCTCTCTCTCCCCTCTGATGCTCTCTCTCTCTCTCTCCTCTCTCTCTCTCTCTCTCTCTCTCTCTCTCTCTCTCTCTCTCTCTCTCTCTCTCTCTCTCTCTCTCTCTCTCTCTCTCTCTCTCTCTCTCTCTCTCTCTCCCCCCCACTCCCCTGATGCTCTCTCTCTCTCTCTCTCTCTCTCTCTCTCTCTCTCTCTCTCTCTCTCTCTCTCTCTCTCTCTCTCTCTCCCACTCCCTCTTCATCTCTCCCTCTCCCTGATTCTCTCTCTCTCTCTCTCTCTCTCTCTCTCTCTCTCTCTGTCTCTCTCTCTTTCTCTCTCTCCCCCACTCCTCTGACGCTCGCTCTCTCTCTCCTCTCTCCCCCAATCCCCTGATGCTCTCTCTCTTCACCCTCTCTCTCTCTCTCTCTCTCTCTCTCTCTCTCTCTGTCCTCTCTCCCCACTCCCCTCTCTCTCTCTTCGCCCTCTCTCTCTCTCTCTCCCCCCACTCCCCTGATGCTCTCTCTCTCTCTCTCTCTCTCTCTCTCCCTCTCTCCCCCACTCCCCTGATGCTCTCTCTCTCTCTCTCTCTCCCTCTCTCCCCCCCCCACTCCCCTGATGCTCTCTCTCCCCCCCACTCCCCTGATGCTCTCTCTCTTCACCATCTCTCCCCCAATGCTCTGTCTGTCTCTCGATCTCCATCCACGTCTTTCTCTCTCTTCTGCTACTCTGTCACATCTGTATGTGATTGCTGCCACCACCCTCACCACCAGATGCTGCCATTCAATTTGAATTGTTTGTAAATGCACGCAATGCCTCGTTCCTCAGAGACCGAGATGAGAAGATACCTAAATAGATGGCTGAATGTGTTTTTGATGAACAAATAAGTTCAAATCATAAACCCGTGTTTGCTGATGCTTGCTGATGAAATTAAGACATATTTCCCATTTATCCTGTGGTAACCTTCTGATATTATGTTATTTTTGCAGAAGTGCTATGGTAAGTGTATGAAAAACATACTGTAAATAATGTGTGGCACATTGTACATTTAGAGCAATGTTTCCTGATCTGACAGCAGGGTCTCGTTCATTCTGAGCGTTAGATCACCATGTAGAGAGAGAGAGAGTCTTCCAACTCCATCTCTCCTCTCTTCTTTCAACTTCACCAGCATGAAGAGTAGAACCCCCATAGCTCATCCCCTCCTTCCCATTGGTTCTCACCAGGTAGCCTAGTTACCAATCAGCTTTATTGCCAATCACTCATCACTAAGGACAGGAAGAGGACAGATGGGCCCAACAGGCGTTCTGTGTGTTCCCTGTATAAATAAACAACAACTACTAAATAAATGTATTAAATTCATGATTTTGGAATGCCTATGAAACGCAATGCAAATTACAGGATGAAACCCTTTTTTCATAAAAATTACAATTGGAAATATTACATACTTTTTAAAATTCTAATTGTGCTGCATGAACTGTAACTGTGAGACAAATTACATTTTTGAACCGGCTACAAATCCTGGGCAGCAGAGAAAGAAAAAATATCCCACCTGACTGTAAAATATGTTTCTTTCAAAAATGTTTTATAGCAACGTGGAAAATAAATGCTGTATTTCTAAACGTTTGGGAAATGAAAGGTTATACAATAGCGAAAACAGATGGTTTGGGTATGATATTACAGAAAATATAATTCATCTAGATAGTAGTGCCCAACATAACCAACCAATCCCCAATGAGGGTGATAGCCTTTTCAAAGAGATAGATTCCTATCTGATCTTATATTCTCCATGCTTAGCTTAACCATAATAAACAGATCACCCAGAGAGGAGGAGGAGTCACTCACAACAGAACAGAGCCTCCTGATCTGACACCTGTAATATAACAAGCTCTGTAGTTTGAGACTTAACTTACGTTACAAGGTCGGGATGGCTGGGCTGTAGCCGTACGGCTCACCCTGCCTTCGTTCAGCTGGGGACCGAGGCAGAGTTAGGCAGACGCTATTGTCACCGAAGGGTCCATCTGCTTGCCTGCCATGGAACCGCAATAAAAAGAGGATATAGTGTAGTCATAAATAAGAGATTATGAACTCATGAAAGATTGATCTCTCTCTCTATATTGAGATCTGAGGTTCTGACTCCGTGTCACCTGTGATGTGCTGTGGTTCTGATGATGACTTCAGGTCTGTGACTTGTCCACAGAGACTTTTTCTTTTGCGCCCTAAGCAAATGTCTCTAGTGGCTGTTCGGGTTGAACCGGATTCAACTCAATTCAAATCAAATGTCTCTAGTGCCTGTTAGGGTTGAACCGATGTCCAATCAAATCAAACGTCTCTAGTGCCTGTTAGGGTTGAACCGATGTCCAATCAAATCAAACGTCTCTAGTGCCTGTTAGGGTTTAACCAGAGTATCAGCGTAGCCAAACATTCATTGGTGGGTGGGACTGCAGACATGTTTTATTTTTTTTGGCGGGGACAAACAGATAACTTCCTGCAATTCTGCACATTTTGCCATGAGGCAAAGAGATTTGATTTGATTTGAGTGGACTCCGGTTCAACCCTAACGGATGTGACACAACGAGTGGACAGACAAACTGACGAGGAGCGTAGTTCCCGAATCATTTGACCCACTGAGATCTGCACAGATACACAGGTAACGGTACATACTACTGTCTCTGTTCAAGTCGCCATGGAAGTCAGGTGTTTATTTTGTGTCTATGTTGTCACGTGGTGAATAGAATTGAATAAACAAAAGCCTTTGAGCGAAATGATAGATTGTATTTACAGTAGATAATTGGTATGGGGCGTCTAGACAGCCAGCCTATCAGACGAAGCTTAGCGGCGTGCGCTGGCCCTGGTGCCATCGCTTGTTTTAATCTGGAGAATAATGGACTGAAGAGAACATTTCACCTCAGGCAAATCTCTGCATTCATTCTGCAGAGAGAAGGAAAGAGCTCAAGTAACAGGGACAAACAAAGCCGTACATCTAAGAAAAGTTTGCTAAGCCCTGATATTCATCACGTCAGAACAAATATAAAGACTGTACGTGTGTTTGTGCGCATCCCTTTGTGTGTGTGTGTGCGTGTGTGTCTGTGTGTGTGTGTCTGTTCACATGGGTACATTCCCCTTTTTACACACACACACACGGGCAGATGCACACGAACACATTCTGTCAAACACACACACACTCTGACACACAGACTCTGACGCACACACACATACACACAGACACACACACACACAAACACACACTCTGACACGCACACACACAAACACACAGACACACACACACACCTGCCCGACACATCTCACTCTTGGAAGACCCACTACAGATGTAGGATCTTAATTTGAGCCAGTTCGCTACAGCAGGGAAATAATCTTGCAGCAACAGGAAGTGTGAATAATTATGTGGACTACATCTGTCAAAGCCACCACACTGTGTGTCCCTAAGGTCCATACTGTAGCTTTCCTTTCAAGCTTGTTTTTTTTACCCCTCGTTTCCCTTCCCCATCGTAGGTCAAAGGTCAAATAGGCGGGGCTTATATTTATACTGTTTCACACATATACAAGTGTGTGGTGTAAAATGGAAATGTGTTTTTGCATATCCCACTCCCCCTGAGACCCTCGGAGAGTGAGGTCACGGCCAGGGTCACCATATCCCACTCCCCCTGAGACACTCGGAGAGTGAGGTCACGGCCAGGGTCACCATATCCCACTCCCCCTGAGACACTCGGAGAGTGAGGTCACGGCCAGGGTCACCATATCCCACTCCCCCTGAGACACTCGGAGAGTGAGGTCACGGCCAGGGTCACCATATCCCACTCCCCCTGAGACACTCGGAGAGTGAGGTCACGGCCAGGGTCACCATATCCCACTCCCCCTGAGACACTCGGAGAGTGAGGTCACGGCCAGGGTCACCATATCCCACTCCCCCTGAGACACTCGGAGAGTGAGGTCACGGCCAGGGTCACCATATCCCACTCCCCCTGAGACACTCGGAGAGTGAGGTCACGGCCAGGGTCACCATATCCCACTCCCCCTGAGACCCTCGGAGAGTGAGGTCACGGCCAGGGTCACCATATCCCACTCCCCCTGAGACACTCGGAGAGTGAGGTCACGGCCAGGGTCACCATATCCCACTCCCCCGGAGGCGATCAGCCATTATTGACGGCGGCCCTGGAGCAACTAGGGTTAAGTGCCCTGTTCAAGGGCAGATCAACACATTTTTCACCTCGCCGGCTCGTAAATTCGAACTAGCAACCTTTCAATTGCCGACCCAACTTAAAATACTGCACACAACAGGCATTTTATGAGAGAGAGCTTCTATTTGAGCCAAGCGTTTATTGCCTTAATGCACACATCTTTTGCTCATTTGCATAGTTAATTGTTTACTTCCAGTATTCACTTCCATCATTTTAATACATTTCTTAATTTCCTTCACACCGTGTCACATTCCTTTTGTCTTAGTATTCCTCTATTTCGAACAACCGAATATCGAATAATCATTCTCATCTTTCACTGTACATTTTTGGCAGTTCTTACTATTGCCACTGGAGGGAATTCGGACAATTTCTCGGGGTCTGTACTCCCAAAGTTGTTGACTGATTTTGTGCTCGCCAGCTAACAGTTCTCAGCTTCTTACGCTAAACTCGTAAATAATTAATGGTATTTCAAAGTAACCTTGTAAAACAATTCATTAAGAGCCTGCGTTTATTTGAAGCAGACATTTCACTGATCCTCTCTATGGGTTAGGGTTAACCTCTCTATGGGTTAGGGTTAACCTCTCTATGGGTTAGGGTTAACCTCTCTATGGGTTAGGGTTAATATCTCTCTGGTCCTCTCTATGGGTTAGGGTTGACCTCTCTATAGGTTAGGGTTAACCTCTCTATGGGTTAGGGTTAACCATCTCTATGGGTTAGGGTTAACCTCTCTATAGGTTAGGGTTAACATCTCTATGGGTTAGGATTAACCTCTCTATGGGTTAGGGTTAATATCTCTCTGGTCCTCTCTATGGGTTAGGGTTAACCTCTCTATGGGTTAGGGTTAACCTCTCTATAGGTTAGGGTTAACCTCTCTATGGGTTAGGGTTAACCTCTCTATGGGTTAGGGTTAACCTCTCTCTGGTCCTCTATGGGTTAGGGTTAATATCTCTCTGGTCCTCTCTATGGGTTAGGATTAATATCTCTCTGGTCCTCTCTATGAGTTAGGGTTAATATATATCTGATCCTCTCTATGGGTTAGGGTTAACCTCTCTCTGGTTATCTCTATGGGTTAGGGTTAACCGCTCTCTGATCCTCTCTATGGGTTAGGGTTAATATCTCTCTGGTCCTCTCTATGGGTTAGGGTTAATATCTCTCTGGTCCTCTCTATGGGTTAGGGTTAACCTCTCTCTGGTCCTCTATGGGTTAGGGTTAATATCTCTCTGGTCCTCTCTATGGGTTAGGATTAATATCTCTCTGGTCCTCTCTATGAGTTAGGGTTAATATATATCTGATCCTCTCTATGGGTTAGGGTTAACCTCTCTCTGGTTATCTCTATGGGTTAGGGTTAACCGCTCTCTGATCCTCTCTATGGGTTAGGGTTAATATTTCTCTGGTCCTCTCTATGGGTTAGGGTTAATATCTCTCTGGTCCTCTCTATGGGTTAGGGTTAATATCTCTCTGGTCCTCTCTATGGGTTAGGGTTAACCTCTCTCTGGTCCTCTCTATGAACTACTATACAACCATGACTACCCCCCCCGTAGCACTCACTTCCGTCATCATGAAGTGCTTTGCGAGACTAGTCAAGGACCATATCACCTCCACCCTACCTGACACCCTAGACACACTCCAATTTGCTTACCGCCCGAATAGGTCCACAGACGACGCAATCGCAATCACATTGCACACTGCCCTAACCCATCTGGACAAGAGGAATACCTACGTGAGAATGCTGTTCATCGACTACAGCTCAGCATTTAACACCATAGTACCCTCCAAACTCGTCATCAAGCTCGAGACCCTGGGTCTCAACCCCTCCCTGTGCATCTGGGTCCTGGACTTCCTGACGGGCAGCCTCCAGGTGGTGAAGGTAGGAAACAACATCTCCACCCCGCTGATCCTCAACACTGGGGCCCCACAAGGGTCCGTTCTCAGCCCTCTCCTGTACTCCCTGTTCACCCACGACTGCGTGGCCATGCATGCCTCCAACTCAATCATCAGGTTTGCAGACGACACATCAGTGGTAGGCTTGATTACCAACAACGACGAGACGGCCTACAGTGAGGAGGTGAGGGCCCCCGGAGTGTGGTGTCAGGAAAATAACCTCACACTCAACGTCAACAAAACAAAGGACATGATCGTAGACTTCAGGAAACAGCAGAGGGAACACCCCCCTATCCACATCGATGGGGCAGTAGTGGAGAGGGTAGAAAGTATTAAGTTCCTCTGCGTACACATCACTGACAAACTAAAATGGTCCACCCACACAGACAGCGTGTTGAAGAAGGCGCAGCAGCGCCTCTTCAACCTCAGGAGGCTGAAGAAATTTGGCTTGTCACCAAAAACACTCACAAACTTTTACAGATGCACAATCGAGAGTATCCTGTCGGGCTGTATCACCGCCTGGTACGGCAACTGCTCCGCCCTCAAGCGTAAGGCTCTCCAGAGGGTGGTGAGGTCTGCACAACGCATCACTGGGGGAAAACTACCTGCCCTCCAGGACACCTACACCACCCGATGTTACAGGAAGGCCAAAAAGATCATCAAGGACAACAACCACCCGAGCCACTGCCTGTTCACCCCGCTATCATCCAGAAGGCGAGGTCAGTACAGGTGCATCAAAGCAGGGACCGAGAGACTGAAAAACAGCTTCTATCTCAAGGCCATCTGACTGTTAAACAGCCACCACTAACATTGAGTGGCTGCTGCCAACATACTGACTGAACTCCAGCCATTTTAATAATGTAAAAATTGATGTAACAAATGTATCACTAGCCACTTTAAACAATGCCACTTCATATAATGTTTACATACCCTACATTACTCATCTCATATGTATATACTGTACTCTATACCATCCACTGCATCTTGCCATCTTGATGTAATGTATCACTAGCCACTTTAAACATTGCCACTTGTATAAGTTTACATACCCTACATTGCTCATCTCATATGTATATACTGTACTCTATACCATCCACTGCATCTTGCCTATGCTGTTCTATACATTTACATTACATTTAAGTCATTTAGCAGACGCTCTTATCCAGAGCGACTTACAAATTGGTGCATACACCTTATGACAACCAGTGGAACAGCCACTTGCATCTAAATCTTGTTGGGGGGGGGGGGGGAGAAGGATTACTTACCCTTACTTACCCTATCCTAGGTATTCCTTGAAGAGGTGGGGTTTCAGGTGTCTCCGGAAGGTGGTGATTGACTCCGCTGTCCTGGCGTCGTGAGGGAGTTTGTTCCACCATTGGGGGGCCAGAGCAGCGAACAGTTTTGACTGGGCTGAGCGGGAACTGTACTTCCTCAGTGGTAGGGAGGCGAGCAGGCCAGAGGTGGATGAACGCAGTGCCCTTGTTTGGGTGTAGGGCCTGATCAGAGCCTGGAGGTACTGAGGTGCCGTTCCCCTCACAGCTCCGTAGGCGAGCACCATGGTCTTGTAGCGGATGCGAGCTTCAACTGGAAGCCAGTGGAGAGAGCGGAGGAGCGGGGTGACGTGAGAGAACTTGGGAAGGTTGAACACCAGACGGGCTGCGGCGTTCTGGATGAGTTGTAGTTGTAGGGGTTTAATGGCACAGGCAGGGAGCCCAGCCAACAGCGAGTTGCAGTAATCAAGACGGGAGATGACAAGTGCTTGGATTAGGACCTGCGCCGCTTCCTGTGTGAGGCAGGGTCGTACTCTGCGGATGTTGTAGAGCATGAACCTACCATCACCTATACCATCACTCATTCATATATATTTGTATGTACATTTTCTTATTCATTCCTTTACACTTGTGTGTGTATAAGGTAGTTGTTGTGAATTTGTTAGGTTAGATTACTCGTTGGTTATTACTGCATTGTCGGAACTAGAAACGCACGCATTTCGCTACGCTCGCATTAACATCTGCTAAGCATGTGTATGTGACCAATAACATTTAATTTAATTTGATTTACAGTAGAACGTGTTAACTATGTATATTCTATAGTTAAGGCACTACTTTTTTAAAAAACAAAATAGCGCATTATGTAGAGAATAGGCTGACATTTAGGACACACACTCATCTTTAAAGAATGGAGGATTCAGCATTCCCCTGATCACCGCACATGGGGAGACTAGTTAAAGGGAGACTAGTTAAAGGGAGACTTGTTAAAGGGAGACTAGTTAAAGGTTAGACTAGTTAAAGGGAGACTAGTTAATGGGAGACTAGTTAAAGGGAGACTAGTTAAAGGGAGACTAGTTAATGGGAGACTAGTTAATGGGAGACTAGTTAAAGGGAGACTAGTTAAAGGGAGACTAGTTAAAGGGAGACTTGTTAAAGGGAGACTAGTTAATGGGAGACTAGTTAAAGGGAGACTAGTTAAAGGGAGATTAGTTAATGGGAGACTAGTTAAAGGAAGACTTGTTAAAGGGAGACTGGTTAAAGGGAGACTTGTTAAAGGGAGATTAGTTAAAGGGAGATTAGTTAATGGGAGACTAGTTAAAGGAAGACTTGTTAAAGGGAGACTAGTTAAAGGAAGACTTGTTAAAGGGAGACTAGTTAAAGGGAGACTAGTTAAAGGGAGATTAGTTAAAGGGAGATTAGTTAATGGGAGACTAGTTAAAGGAAGACTTGTTAAAGGGAGACTAGTTAAAGGAAGACTTGTTAAAGGGAGACTAGTTAAAGGAAGACTTGTTAAAGGGAGACTAGTTAAAGGGGGACTTGTTAAAGGGAGACTTGTTAAAGGGAGATTAGTTAATGGGAGACTAGTTAAAGGAAGACTTGTTAAAGGGAGACTAGTTAAAGGGAGACTTGTTAAAGGGAGACTAGTTAAAGGGAGACTAGTTAAAGGGAGATTAGTTAATGGGAGACTAGTTAAAGGAAGACTTGTTAAAGGGAGACTAGTTAAAGGGAGACTTGTTAAAGGGAGACTAGTTAAAGGGAGACTAGTTAAAGAGAGACTAGTTAAAGGTAGACTCTTTAAAGGGAGACTAGTTAATGGGAGACTAGTTAAAGGGAGCCTAGTTAAAGGGAGACTAGTTAAAGGGAGACTAGTTAAAGGGAGATTAGTTAATGGGAGACTAGTTAAAGGGAGACTTGTTAAAGGGAGACTAGTTAAAGGGAGACTAGTTAAAGATAGACTAGTTAAAGGTAGACTCTTTAAAGGGAGACTAGTTAATGGGAGACTAGTTAAAGGGAGACTAGTTAAAGGGAGACTAGTTAAAGGGAGACTAGTTAATGGGAGACTAGTTAAAGGGAGACTAGTTAAAGGTAGACTCTTTAAAGGGAGACTAGTTAATGGGAGACTAGTTAAAGGGAGACTAGTTAAAGGGAGACTAGTTAAAGGGAGACTAGTTAAAGGGAGACTTGTTAAAGGGAGACTAGTTAAAGGGAGACTTGTTAAAGGGAGACTAGTTAAAGGAAGACTTGTTAAAGGGAGACTAGTTAAAGGAAGACTTGTTAAAGGGAGACTAGTTAAAGGGGGACTTGTTAAAGGGAGACTTGTTAAAGGGAGATTAGTTAATGGGAGACTAGTTAAAGGAAGACTTGTTAAAGGGAGACTAGTTAAAGGGAGACTTGTTAAAGGGAGACTAGTTAAAGGGAGACTAGTTAAAGGGAGATTAGTTAATGGGAGACTAGTTAAAGGAAGACTTGTTAAAGGGAGACTAGTTAAAGGGAGACTTGTTAAAGGGAGACTAGTTAAAGGGAGACTAGTTAAAGAGAGACTAGTTAAAGGTAGACTCTTTAAAGGGAGACTAGTTAATGGGAGACTAGTTAAAGGGAGCCTAGTTAAAGGGAGACTAGTTAAAGGGAGACTAGTTAAAGGGAGATTAGTTAATGGGAGACTAGTTAAAGGGAGACTTGTTAAAGGGAGACTAGTTAAAGGGAGACTAGTTAAAGATAGACTAGTTAAAGGTAGACTCTTTAAAGGGAGACTAGTTAATGGGAGACTAGTTAAAGGGAGACTAGTTAATGGGAGACTAGTTAAAGGGAGACTAGTTAAAGGTAGACTCTTTAAAGGGAGACTAGTTAAAGGGAGACTAGTTAATGGGAGACTAGTTAAAGGGAGACTAGTTAAAGGTAGACTCTTTAAAGGGAGACTAGTTAATGGGAGACTAGTTAAAGGGAGACTAGTTAAAGGGAGACTAGTTAAAGGGAGACTAGTTAAAGGGAGACTTGTTAAAGGGAGACTAGTTAAAGGGAGACTAGTTAAAGGGAGACTAGTTAATGGGAGACTAGTTAAAGGGAGACTAGTTAAAGGTAGACTCTTTAAAGGGAGACTAGTTAATGGGAGACTAGTTAAAGGGAGACTAGTTAAAGGGAGACTAGTTAAAGGGAGACTAGTTAAAGGGAGACTTGTTAAAGGGAGACTAGTTAAAGGGAGACTAGTTAAAGGGAGACTAGTTAATGGGAGACTAGTTAAAGGGAGACTAGTTAAAGGTAGACTCTTTAAAGGGAGACTAGTTAATGGGAGACTAGTTAAAGGGAGACTAGTTAAAGGGAGACTAGTTAAAGGTAGACTAGTTAAAGGGAGACTAGTTAAAGGGAGACTAGTTAAAGGGAGACTAGTTAAAGGGAGACTAGTTAAAGGGAGACTAGTTAAAGGGAGACTAGTTAAAGGAAGACTAGTTAAAGGGAGACTAGTTAAAGGAAGACTAGTTAAAGGAAGACTAGTTAAAGGGAGACTAGTTAAAGGAAGACTAGTTAAAGGAAGACTTGTTAAAGGGAGACTTGTTAAAGGGAGACTAGTTAAAGGGAGACTTGTTAAAGGGAGACTTGTTAAAGGGAGACTAGTTAAAGGGAGACTTGTTAAAGGGAGACTAGTTAAAGGGAGACTAGTTAAAGGGAGACTTTCATCCATTATCAATAGATTGATTTCCGTAATGAACACCTGCTGTGTTCAAAGCAGTTGTAGTTGTTTGAAATATCCCATGCTATGAGTGAACGTGTGAATGTTCCCTGGATATGCATGTACTGTAGTTCTTATGAGGAAACTGGTAAATATGAGACAGCAGTTCTGTTCGGATCAATACGCTGAAGGAGTCATAGATTTTTTGGGGGGTTAATGAATTTTTGTATATTTTGGAATTACGCTGTAAATCGATGCAGAGATTCAAATGTATACGCAATAATACTCTAACCACCGTAGCTAATTTCCTAAAGGTGGGATAGCAAGCTCTATTCATTTTAAACCTATTCGATACTGGTCGACCCCACCTCTACACGACGAACACTATATTGATTTTCTCATTAAGTGTGAGGTCATACTTCAGATTGTGTCCTACCCAGCTGATCATATAGTAACACCATACGTGATCATTAATAACAACAGCATGGCACCGTGACTCCGCTTAGCAAAAATGGACACGATTCCGTTTCACCAACAAACAACCAAACACCGGCAGAGAGAGTGACGTGTGATTTGCCTGAGGGGCTTGGCACTATTGAAGCTACAGTCTGGGATTTGGTTAAGCTGTTCAATTGAATTTCATGTGCCTTAATATAAATGTGTATGTCATTTTTAAATACGAATAAAATTGTTAAATTACGAGCCCAGTTGGTTTAACCACAGAAAAAGTGAGCAACCTTCCTGCTCGACATGATTGGCTAATGAAATATAACATTTACATAATTATTCAGACCGCCCTCTTGAATCTACCCATCCCGGATCCGGGAGATTTGTCATTAACTGACACTAAGGAGCATAACGCAACGGACATAAATATTACTAGAAAATATTCATATTCATGAAAATCACAAGTGAAATATATTGAAACACAGCTTAGCCTTTTGTTAATCACCCTGTCATCTCAGATTTTGAAATTATGCTTTACAGCCAAAGCAAGACAAGCATTTCTGTAAGTTTATCGATAGCCTAGCATAGCATTATGCCTAGCTAGCAGCATGCAACCTGGTCACGAAAATCAGAAAAGCAATCAGAAAAGCAATTCAATTAAATTGTTTACCTTTGATGAGCTTCAGATGTTTTCACTCACGAGACTCCCAGTTAGAAATCAAATGTTCCTTTTTTTCCAAAAATATTATTTTTGTAGCCGAAATAACTCGACGAATTTCGACCCGAAATTGCAGTCACGAAAAATTGACAGAAACATGGCAAACTTGGTTATAATTAATCCTCAAGGTGTTTTTCATATATCTATTCAATAATATATCAACCGGGACAGGTGTCTTCTTAGTAGGAAAGAGAGAAACAATGGCCGCATTTGTCTTTTACGCACAAAACACTCTGAGAGCCTCCAGCTGACCACTGACGTAATGTTGACGTTCAGGCTCATTTTTCAAAATAAAAGCCTGAAACTATGTATTGTGATACTAGGCACATTAGGGAAGCCATAGAAAAAGGAATCTGGTTGATATCTCATTCACTGCTCAATAGGGACGCATAGGAACGCAGAGCTTTCTAAAAAAAAGAGTCCCTTCCTGATTGGATTTTTCTCAGGCTTTCGCCTGCAATATCAGTTCTGTTATACTCACAGACAATATTTTTACAGTTTTGGAAACTTTAGAGTGTTTTCTATCCTAAGCTGTTAATTATATGCATATTCTAGCATCTGGTCCTGAGAAACAGCCCTTTACTTTGGGAACGTTATTTTTCCAAAAATTAAAATAGTGCCCCCTAGTTTCAAGAGGTTAACTCAGTATTTTGTTGAAGCACCTTTGGCAGCGATTATAGCCTCGAGTCTTCTTGGGAATGACGCTACAAGCTTGGCACAGCTGTATTTGGGGAGTTTCTCCCATTCTTCTCTGCAGATTCTCTCAAGCGCTGTCAGGTTGGATGGGGAGCATCGCTGCACAGCTTTTTTCAGGTCTCTCCAGAGACGTTCGATTGGGTTCAATTGGGTTCGATTGGGTTCAAGTCTGGGCTCTGACTGAAGGACGATAAGAGATGTGTCCCGAAGACACTCCTGCGTTATCTTGGCTGTATGCTTAGGGGGTATCGGTACAGAGTCAATGTGGAGACTATATACAGGGGGTACCGGTACCGAGTCAATGTGGAGGCTATATACAGGGGGTACTGGTACAGAGTCAATGTGGAGGCTATATACAGGGGGGTACCAGTACAGAGTCAATGTGGAGGCTATATACAGGGTATTACGGTACAGAGTCAATGTGCGGGGGCACTGGTTAGTTGAAGTAGTATGTACATGTAGGTAGAGTTATTAAAGTGACTATGCATAGATAACAACAGAGACTAGCAGCGGTGTAAATGAGGGGGATCGGGGGACAATTTAAATAGTCTGGTTAGCCATTTGATTAGGTGTTCAGCAGTCTTATGGCTTGGGGGTAGAAGCTGTTTAGAAGCCTCTTGGGCTTAGACTTGGCACTTCGGTACCGTTTGCCGTGCGGAAGCAGAGAGACCAGTCTATGACTTGGGTGGCTGGTGTCTATACAGAGCCCTGGGTATTGTTACAATGTTTGAGAGGGGCACGGCGATGCGGTACAGAGCTCAATTTGGCCTATGCGTTCCTCAAGAGGCTTCGCAATTTCGTCACACCCGGCATACCGCGCCTCCGACCACATTTTCGGATCAAGCATAAATTGGCTCTTAGCCAAAGTACAATCCCTGAATGCTGGAGCATGTCCATGTCACATAAACAACAAAAGCTAGCGAGTGTGTTGCTGATGTATTTTTTTAGCTTGAGACATAGGGCTCTCTCCGTGATTACATGTTGTGCTGATAATGAAGCCTGTAGAATTGTCACTGGCTTGTTCTATCTACACGGTGACCTTCCTTCCTCTCTTCCGTCTCACGGTTTCATTTGGTAGGGGCACTGGCACTTGCTCTGTCTTTTTTTTTGCGCTTAGGCCTCGGAGGTGTACGTTATTCAGTCTGAGGCTCAGAATCAGTAGAATAATCATTAGAGATGTCATGATTTATTTTTTCCCCGCCGTCGGAGTCGTTTTCATTCTGCTCTTGTAGCAACGCAGACACAGCATGTGGCCTCCATTACTCTTCGTCTTCTTGCCATTGTAAATTGCACACACTCTCACTGTGTACTCCTAGGAGGCCAGAGTAGACTGCTAAAACTGCTTGTATTCGGTGGACTGATATAGGGTACATACCATTTTGTCATGCATGCTCCCGCTGTCCCTCTCGTCCCTCTCGTTCGATGGCGCCAGGCTGCCTTTCATTACGCACACCTGTCACCATCATTACGCGCATCAGCGCTCATTAGAATGTAGCTAGCTAGACAATCTCAGTATACATCGTGGTTGGATGCGTTTCCTGACTGATGCTATCACGTTTTGATTACCTTCCCTATATCTGTCTGTTTCCTCTGTTTCATCCCCATGTCAGCGTTATTGTCGTTTCCGTTTCCCCTGTCCGTATTCTGTTCCTGTCCGTGGTTATTAAATGCTCTCTCCCTGTACCTGCTTCTCGTCTCCAGCGTCGATCCTTACAGATTTTGATATTATAAGTAGAACAGATCAATAAAATATAATGTACACAATTGCTGATGACATAATTATACATTGTTCACTTCCCCTCACTCATCAACTCACCCATTCTCCCCCTTTCTCCTCATCATACTTTTACTTCATTTATTTAATTTGTTGTTATATGATTGAAATTCGTTTCGGTATACAGTAGTTTAGGTTCAGCTTTGAGGCAATTATAGAGGTGATTATCAACTGTGCAAGACACATTCCACTGTCTGGGAGAAGGAGTGGAGCATGTCCTACTGTCTGGGAGAAGGAGTGGAGCATGTCCTACTGTCTGGGAGAAGGAGTGGAGCCTGCCCTACTGTCTGGGAGAAGGAGTGGAGCATGTCCTACTGTCTGGGAGAAGGAGTGGAGCCTGCCCTACTGTCTGGGAGAAGGAGTGGAGCATGCCCTACTGTCTGGGAGAAGGAGTGGAGCATGCCCTACTGTCTGGGAGAAGGAGTGGAGCATGCCCTACTGTCTGGGAGAAGGAGTGGAGCATGCCCTACTGTCTGGGAGAAGGAGTGGAGCATGCCCTACTGTCTGGGAGAAGGAGTGGAGCATGTCCTACTGTCTGGGAGAAGGAGTGGAGCATGTCCTACTGTCTGGGAGAAGGAGTGGAGCATGTCCTACTGTCTGGGAGAAGGAGTGGAGCATGCCCTACTGTCTGGGAGAAGGAGTGGAGCATGCCCTACTGTCTGGGAGAAGGAGTGGAGCATGTCCTACTGTCTGGGAGAAGGAGTGGAGCATGCCCTACTGTCTGGGAGAAGGAGTGGAGCATGTCCTACTGTCTGGGAGAAGGAGTGGAGCATGTCCTACTGTCTGGGAGAAGGAGTGGAGCATGTCCTACTGTCTGGGAGAAGGAGTGGAGCATGTCCTACTGTCTGGGAGAAGGAGTGGAGCATGTCCTACTGTCTGGGAGAAGGAGTGGAGCATGTCCTACTGTCTGGGAGAAGGAGTGGAGCATGTCCTACTGTCTGGGAGAAGGAGTGGAGCATGTCCTACTGTCTGGGAGAAGGAGTGGAGCATGCTCTACTGTCTGGGAGAAGGAGTGGAGCATGTCCTACTGTCTGGGAGAAGGAGTGGAGCATGTCCTACTGTCTGGGAGAAGGAGTGGAGCATGTCCTACTGTCTGGGAGAAGGAGTGGAGCATGTCCTACTGTCTGGGAGAAGGAGTGTAGCATGTCCTACTGTCTGGGAGAAGGAGTGGAGCATGCTCTACTGTCTGGGAGAAGGAGTGGAGCATGTCCTACTGTCTGGGAGAAGGAGTGGAGCATGCTCTACTGTCTGGGAGAAGGAGTGGAGCATGCCCTACTGTCTGGGAGAAGGAGTGGAGCATGCTCTACTGTCTGGGAGAAGGAGTGGAGCATGCTCTACTGTCTGGGAGAAGGAGTGGAGCATGCTCTACTGTCTGGGAGAAGGAGTGGAGCATGTCCTACTGTCTGGGAGAAGGAGTGGAGCATGCCCTACTGTCTGGGAGAAGGAGTGGAGCATGTCCTACTGTCTGGGAGAAGGAGTGGAGCATGCCCTACTGTCTGGGAGAAGGAGTGGAGCATGCCCTACTGTCTGGGAGAAGGAGTGGAGCATGTCCTACTGTCTGGGAGAAGGAGTGGAGCATGCTCTACTGTCTGGGAGAAGGAGTGGAGCATGTCCTACTGTCTGGGAGAAGGAGTGTCCTAGCAGAAGGAGTGTCCTACTGTCTGGGAGAAGGAGTGGAGCATGTCCTACTGTCTGGGAGAAGGAGTGGAGCATGTCCTACTGTCTGGGAGAAGGAGTGGAGCATGTCCTACTGTCTGGGAGAAGGAGTGTAGCATGTCCTACTGTCTGGGAGAAGGAGTGGAGCATGCTCTACTGTCTGGGAGAAGGAGTGGAGCATGTCCTACTGTCTGGGAGAAGGAGTGGAGCATGTCCTACTGTCTGGGAGAAGGAGTGGAGCATGTCCTACTGTCTGGGAGAAGGAGTGGAGCATGTCCTACTGTCTGGGAGAAGGAGTGGAGCATGTCCTACTGTCTGGGAGAAGGAGTGGAGCATGTCCTACTGTCTGGGAGAAGGAGTGGAGCATGCTCTACTGTCTGGGAGAAGGAGTGGAGCATGCTCTACTGTCTGGGAGAAGGAGTGGAGCATGTCCTACTGTCTGGGAGAAGGAGGGACAATGGGCAAAACAATTAAAAAATGACATGCCCCCCCGAAAAACACAAACAGTTCTGTTTGTGATATTAAGATTGTGACAACGGCTGTGTGTTGTATAGCTTATTCTGAAAAATTGAAGGACGGAGGGTCACATGATTTTATAAACGGCAGAGTAATACAATATAATAATTAACAGTCAAAATGACTCCTTTAGTGGTTCTAGTGTTAAAGTGATGGAATATACGCTATGCTACAGAATGGTGTTCAGATTTCCTTTAACACTTTATAAAAAGCTTAAATAAGTAACATTTCTTCATCAAATCAAATGTTATTTGTCACATGCTTCGTAAACAACCGGTGTGTCTGTATGTGTGTTTTTTTTTGCTGAGATAAACCCATGTTTTTTTGTATGAATCATTCCCGACTCACGGATTGTCACCGTAGCCATCGAAGAAAATAATGACAGTAGGCATCATGTCTTCAGCATGTCTTCACCCTGGAATAACCTGCTGTGTGTGATATGTCCGGAGCATTAACCTGCAACTGCTCACTTACATGCTCAATTACGAGGACGTTGCTCTGTGTCATTACGCAGCTCAGTAATTGCTATATTACACCAGCAGTAATTTTAGCAAATCTAGGTGGTGCAAAAACAATTACAAATGGTTTGATGCATGCCAGCAAAGCCACTACACAACACTAAACAATACATTCATTGCACTATAATGGTGACAAACGGTGCCCACAAACTGTTAGGGCCGACATAAAGCTGTGTCAACAGCAGAGCTTTCTTTTCAGCACCATGGAGTGAATCCTTACCACAGCTACACCTGGCTATCAGCGTAGTCTTGTGTCGTGACTTTACTTTCATTAATCTGATGACTGGTATTTATCGAATAAACTATTGATGTTTAATTGCTCCCGATTAAATTAATCAGGTAACAATTAACTCTCCCTGTACACCGTGTCAGAACTGTAGGATAAATAAAGGGGGCATGAAAGCATACAATGATATCTCTTACAATATTCAATGATTACATTTCTATAAAACAGGTTATAGGCTACATGTGCACCACCAAGTCATAACAGTAACTAACTAAGTTATGAGGGGGAAAGGGATCCACTTATTAGAGTGAGGCACATGGACTACTAACAACATACACTTATTAGTATTATTTTCTTAGCTACAGTACACATATTTCCCTGGCATATTACATAATTTATGCAGCAGCATACAATACATGTTTGGACTCAACTTGTTGTGCTGTACTCACTTGAACAGGAAAGTGGCACGGCGGTCTTTCCTGTGGGAAAATTTTGTCATCAGACTTTGTCATCAAAGCCTGGCATTCTCTGGATTTATGGTGCTTTTAAGACAACTGGGAACTCAGATTTTTTTTTTTAAATCATGACGTCAGTGATCTTCAAGTCGGAGCTCTAGAAAACGCCAGAGTTCCCAAATTGAAATTATGAGTTGGATGACAAAATGTATTTTTCCAGTTGGTTTCACATCCTGATCTGTTTCACCAATCTTTGTGCTTGTCTCCACCCCCTTCCAGGTGTCGCCCATCTTCCCAATTATCCTCGGTGCATTTATACCTGTGTTCTCTGTCTGTGGCCAGTTTGTCTTGTCTAAACAAGGCTACCAGCGTTTTTCCCGTACTGCTGTTTTCTCACTAGTCCCTGAGCCTGCCTGCCGTTCTGTACCTTGTGACTCTACCCTGGATTACTGACCCCTGCCTGCCCTGACCCTGAGCCTGCCTGCCGTTCTGTACCTGAATGACTCTGCCCTGGGTTACTGACCTCTGCCTGCCCTGATCCTGAGCCTGCCTGCCATTCTGTACCTGTCTGACTCTGCCCTGGGTTACTGACCTCTGCCTGCCCTGACCCTGAGCCTGCCTGCCGTTCTGTACCTTGTGACTCTACCCTGGATTACTGACCCCTGCCTGCCCTGACCCTGAGCCTGCCTGCCGTTCTGTACCTTGTGACTCTACCCTGGATTACTGACCCCTGCCTGCCCTGACCCTGAGCCTTCTGTACCTGAATGACTCTGCCCTGGGTTACCTCTGCCTGACCTGATCCTGAGCCTGCCTGCCATTCTGTACCTGTCTGACCTGCCCTGGGTTACTGACCCTGCCTGCCCTGACCCTGAGCCTGCCTGCCGTTCTGTACCGGTGTGACTCTACCCTGGATTACTGACCCCTGCCTGCCCTGACCCTGAGCCTGCCTGCCGTTCTGTACCTGAATGACTCTACCCTGGGTTACTGACCCTGCCTGCCCTGACCCTGAGCCTGCCTGCCGTTCTGTACCTTGTGACCTAACCTGGATTACTGACTCCTACCCTGGATTACCTGACCATTCTGCCTGCCCCCTGACCCTGAGCCTGCCTGCCGTTCTGTACCTGTCTGACACTGCCCTGGATTACTGACCTCTGCCTGCCCTGACCCTGAGACTGCCTGCCGTTCTGTACCTGTCTGACACTGCCCTGAATTACTGACCTCTGCCTGCCCTGACCCTGCCGGCCATTCTTTACCTCTTGGACTCTGCTCTGGATTACTGACCTCTGCCTGCCCCCCCCGTTTTGTAAATACATTTTTGTTATTTCGATCTTTCTGCATCTGGTTCTTGTCCTGAGCAGTAATAGTCGGAACTCTTTTTCAGAGTTCCCAGTCTCGAACTTACTGAAGACTGAGATTTCCCAGTTCTGAGTTTCCAGTTCTTTTGATTGACAGCATGTCCAATGCATTCAACCTTTTCTGGCTCATGTTGTGTTGCGAGTGAATGTTTATCCTTGTAAGCTTGGAAAAGAGACCCAGACTTGGACTACACACCCTCTCCACTGAATAGTAGACTAGTGATTGCTTTGCAAAGTTTGCAGTTAGCCACTGATTCCTTCCAAACCACTCATTATTGAATTTGCAATTTCCAACCTGTTGTGTAATGTTATTGTCCAATGGCCGATGAGCACGGATACGTTACACCTATAATTTATTTTCATATGCCAAGAATTGAAAACGACTTTCCAGAAGATTGTCGGTTACTGCTCGTCTACATTGCTAGCTAAGATTTTGAAAGTATGATTGCTAGTTAAGATTTTGAAAGTATGATGTTGACATGATCAGTACAATCAAAGCTACAGTAGATAAAACTTGATTTGTCATAATTTTATTGTGGCCAATGAACTTGAGCCTTCCTTGATGGGCACTTATAATGTAAATCTATGGCAGCACCCAAGAGCTTGAATTTTCAAGCTCACCCCATAGATGTTGTGGGGATGGAGTGTCCCCATGAGTGACAGAACATTGAGCCAATCATTGCGCAATCATTGTGCAATTAGAGAACATTACCAACCCCTACAGAAAGCACTGAGCTAGGCTGAAATTCCTGCATTCTGGAGTTGCCCTCCTCAAGAATGCAAAATAGAGACAACTTTTGTAAGTGGCTTTATTAACTCAAAGATTCTTCTGTACATAGTTTGCAAACTGGTATGTGATACGTATTAATGCCAAAATAACATGCAAAACAGGCAATAACAAATGTTTACATTTTTTGTTTAAGCTAAACAGGTGGGGCTCAAAACAGGCTGCCCCACCTGCCCTGAATGACTGGTCGCCACTGTATTACACACACATCAATTAGCCCATTCTCATGATGTTTGATACTGAACGTGGCCAACAGGTGATGGGTGAAACTGAAAGTGGTCAACAGGTGTATGAAAATGAAAATGGACAAGCTAAACACTTTCTTTGCCCACTTTGAGGAGAACACAGTGCCACCAATGCTGCCCACTGCCAAGGACTGTGGGCTCTCCTTCTCCGTGGCCAATGTGAATAAGACACTTAAGCGTGTTAACTCTTGCAAGGTTGTTGGCCTAGACGGCATCCCTAGCCGTGTCCTCAAAGCATGCGCAGACCAGCTGGCCGGTGTGTTTATGGACATATTCAATCTCTCCCAGTGTGTTGTCCCCACATGCTTCAAGATGTCCACCATTATTCCTGTACCTAAGAAAGCAAAGGTAACTGAACTAAAATAATATCGCACATTAGCACTTACTTCTGTCATCATAATGTGCATTGAGAGACAAGGATCCTATCACCTTTACCTTACCTGTCACTATAGGCCCACTTCAATAGATCCACAGACGATGCAATCGCAATCACACTGCACATTTCCCTATCCCACCTGGTCAAGAGAAATACATATGTAATAATACTGTTCATTGACCATAGTACCATCCAAGCTCGTCATTAAGCTTGGGGCCCTTGGTCTGAACCCCGCCCTGTGCAACTGGGTCCTGGACTTCCTGACGGGCCGCCCCCAGGTGGTGAAGGTAGGAATCAACACCTCCATGTTGCTGATCCTCAACACTGGGGCCCCACAAGGGTGTGTGCTCAGCCCCCTCCTGTACTCCCTGTTCAACCATGACTGCGTGGCCCCGCAGTCCTCCTACTCAATCATCCATTTTGAAGATGACACAACAGTAGTAGGCTTGATTACCAACAATGATGAGACAGCCTACAAGGAAGAGGTGAGGGCTCAGGGAGTGTGGTGCCAGGAATATCACCTCTCACTCAACGTTAACAAAACAAAGCAGATGATTGTGGAAACGGCAGTGGGAGCACCCCGCTATCCACATCGATGGGACAGCAGCGGAGAAGGTGGAAAGCTTCAAGTTCCTCAGCGTACACATCACTGACAAACTGAAATGGTCCACCCACCCAGACAGTGTGGTGAAGAATGTGCAACAGTGCCTCTTCAACCTCAGGAGGCTGAAGAAATGTGGCTTGTCACCTAAAACCCTCACAAACGTTTACAGATGCACAATTGAGAGCATCCTGTCGGCCTGTATCACCGCCTAGTACGGCAACTGCACTGCCCGCAACCGCAGGGCTCTCCAGAGGGTGGTGCGGTTTGCCCGACGCATCACCTGGGGCAAACTACCTGCCCGCCAGGACATGTACAGCACCCGATGTCACAGGAAGGCCAAAAAAATAATCAAGGAGAACAACCCCTCGAGCCACTGCCTGTTCACCCCGCTATCATCCAGAAGGCAACATCAGTACAGGTGCATCAAAGCTGGAATGAGAGAATGATAAACAGCTTTTATCTCAAGGCCATCAGACTGTTAAATAGCCATCACTAGGCTGGGTAGCCTAGTGGTTAGAGCGTTGGACTAGTAACCGGAAGGTTGCGAGTTCAAACCCCCGATCTTACAAGGTACAAATCTGTCGTTCTGCCCCTGAACAGGCAGTTAACCCACTGTTCCCAGGCCGTCATTGAAAATAAGAATTTGTTCTTAACTGACTTGCCTGGTTAAATAAAGGTAAAAAAAAAAATCACTAGCACATTAGAGGCTGCTGCCCTATATACATAGAATTGAAATCATTGGCAACTTCAGTAAATGGAACACTATTCACTTGCTCATCTCTTATGTATATACAGGATTCTATTCTATTCTGGTATATCTTAGTCTATGCTGCTCTGACATTGCTTGTCCGAATATGAATATGTTTTAAATTCCATCCCTTTATGTGTGTATATTTGGTATGCAGTCGGAAGTTTACATAGACCTTAGCTAAATACATTTAAACTCAGTTTTTCACAATTCCTGATATTTCTTTAATAATGTTTTTTACCTTTATTTAACTAGGCAAGTCAGTTAAGAACAAATTCTTATTTTCAATGACGGCCTAGGAACAGTGGGTTAACTGCCTTGTTCAGGGGCAGAACGACAGGTGTTTTACCTTGTCAGCTCAGGGATTCGATCTTGCAACCTTTCAGTTACTAGTCCAACGCTCAAACCACTAGGCTACCTGCCGCCTCTACACTCTAACCACTAGTCTACCTGCCGCCTCTACACTCTAACCAATAGGCTACCTGCCGCCTCTACACTCTAACCACTAGGCTACCTGCCACCTCTACACTCTAACCACCAGGCTACCTGCCACCTCTACACTCTAACCACTAGGCTACCTGCCGCCTCTACACTCTAACCACTAGGCTACCTGCCGCCTCTACACTCTAACCACTAGGCTACCTTCCACCTCTACACTCTAACCACTAGGCTACCTGCCACCTCTACACTCTAACCACTAGGCTACCTGCCACCTCTACACTCTAACCACTAGGCTACCTGCCACCTCTACACTCTAACCACTAGGCTACCTGCCGCCTCTACACTCTAACCACTAGGCTACCTGCCGCCTCTACACTCTAACCACTAGGCTACCTGCCGCTCCTGCCACCACATTTAATCCAAGTAAGAATTCCCTGTTTTAGTTCAGTTTGGATCACCACTTTATTTTAAGAATGTGAATTGTCAGAATAATAGCAGACAGATTTATTTATCTCAGCTTTTATTTATTTCATCACATTCCCAGTGGGTAATTAGTTTAAATATACTCAATTAGTATTTGGTAGCATTGCCTTTAACATTTTTAAATTAGGTCAAATTTTTGGGGTCAAACGTTTCGCGTCGCCTTCCACAAGCTTCCTACAATAAGTTGGGTACATGTTGGCCCATTCCTCCTGACAGAGCTGGTGTAACTGAGTCAGGTTTGTAGGCCTCCTTGTTCACACACACTTTTTCAGTTCTGCCCACACATTTTCTACAGTATTGAGGTCAGGGCTTTGTGATGGCGACTCCAATACCTTGACTTTGTTGTCAGAGGTCTTTGTTGTCAGAGGTCTTTGTTGTCAGAGGTCTTTGTTGTCAGAGGTCTTTGTTGTCAGAGGTCTTTGTTGTCAGAGGTCTTTGCTGATTTCTTTTAATTTTCCCATTATGTCAAGCAAAGAGGCACTGAGTTTGAGGTAGGACTTGAAATACATCCACAGGTACACCTCCAACTGACTCAAATGATGTCATTTAGCCTATCAGAAGCTTCTAAAGCCATGACATCATTTTCTGGAATTTTCCAAGCTGTTTAAAGGCACAGTCAACTTAGTGTATGTAAACTTCTGACCCCCTGGAATTGTGATACAGTGAATTATAAAAATAATTTGTCTGTAAACAATTGTTGGAAAAATTACTTGTGTCACGCGTAAAGTAGATGTCCTAACCTACTTGCCAAAACTATAGTTTGTTAACAAGACATTTGTGGAGTGGTTGAAAAACAAGTTTTAATGAATCCAACCTAAGTGCATGTAAACGTCCGACTTCAACTGTATGTTGTAAAATTGTTAGATATTACTGCACTGTCGGAGCTAGAAACACGAGCATTTCGCTACACCGACAATAACATCTGCTAAACACGTGTATGTGACCAATTACATTTGATTTGAGGTGATGGGTGATACTGAACTTGGCCAACGGGTGATAGGGGACACTGGATGGAATCATCCCCTCTGGTTGAGGTCAGTAATCTTAACATGTTATGGGCCCATTTGATTCTCAGTGAGAAATAATTGGTTTATATGTAGTATTTGTAAACAGAGGGAACATATCACTTCTAAGGAAAAAATGTTAGTCTACTATATTGGCAGTTAAAGATAATTAATTCCTTATTTTCTTCTTAATCCCTTTCCTTGTCATCATATTCTGAGAATCCTAATCCACCTTCCTCTCAGATATGAAAACCCATTATACAACTAGAGGATTAAATAAATCAATGTCCAGGCCCTCTTTTACAGTACTCATCGCTCAAGTGCATTTTTGGGGGAATTTCATTTCACTTATTTGTAACCCCTATCTCTGTTCTCACCCCCACGACATGAATAATGTTGGTGAGACACCGGGACATGAATAATGTTGGCGAGACACCGGGACATGAATAATGTTGGCGAGACACCGGGACATGAATAATGTTGGCGAGACACCGGGACATGAATAATGTTGGCGAGACACCGGGACATGAATAATGTTGGCGAGACACCGGGACATGAATAATGTTGGCGAGACACCGGGACATGAGTAATGTTGGCGAGACACCGGGACATGAGTAATGGTGATAATGTTGGCGAGACACCGGAACATGAATAATGTTGGCAGACACCGGGACATGAATAATGTTGGCGAGACACCGGAACATGAATAATGTTGGCAGACACCGGGATTGTAATCCCCCCATTCCGTTCTCACCCCGGACATGAATAATGTTGGTGAGACACCGGGACATGAATAATGCCACCGGGATTTAATCCCCCTCTCCGATCTCACCCCGCCCTGGCCACCGGGACATGAATAATGTTGGTGAGACACCGGGACATGAGTAATGTTGGCAGACACCGGGACATGAATAATGTTGGTGAGACACCCATGAGTAATGTTGGCCACCGGGACATGAGTAATGTTGGTGAGACACCGGGACATGAGTAATGTTGTGAGTAATGTTGGCGAGACACCGGGACATGAATAATGTTGGTGAGACACCGGGACATGAATAATGTTGGCGAGACACCGGGACATGAGTAATGTTGGTGAGACACCGGGACATGAGTAATGTTGGCGAGACACCGGGACATGAATAATGTTGGTGAGACACCGGGACATGAGTAATGTTGGCGAGACACCGGGACATGAATAATGTTGGCAGACACCGGGACATGAATAATGTTGGCGAGACACCGGGACATGAGTAATGTTGGCAGACACCGGGACATGACTAATGTTGGTGAGACACCGGGACATGAATAATGTTGGCGAGACACCGGGACATGAATAATGTTGGCACACCGGGACATGAATAATGTCCTGACACCGGGACATGAATAATGTTGGCCATGAGTAATCTCAAGTGAGACACCGGGACATGAATCATCATGACACCACATGAATAATTTGATGAATAATGTGGCGTGAATAATGTTGGCGAGACACCGGGACATGAGTAATGTTGGTGAGACACCGGGACATGAATAATGAACACCGGGACATGAATAATGTTGTTGAGACACCGGACGTTGGTATTCAGAGGACAATCTGCTTCAATTGGAAAAAAAAAACATTTCAGCCACATTTTCATTCATCCACGGAGACAGAGGTACAGGCCCGGTGATTTCCTCTACAGGGCCCTGCCACGACAAAACAACACAGCAGCCTCCGTAACTGTTTCTCCCTCCCCTCGGTGTGTGTGTGTGTGTGTGTGTGTGTGTGTGTGTGTGTGTGTGTGTGTGTGTGTGTGTGTGTGTGTGTGTGAGTCACTACTACAGACAGTTTCAAGATGTTCTTCTTCTCAGAAAGCCCATTGAGTGTTGTTCCATGAACACCTACATTTCTCCTGACAGGCCGGTTCCATTTCTCAAGGATATCATCATGCACCATTTATTTTTGATGTTGTGGCGTATTCAAGTCTTTAAAGGGCTACTTGAACAGATACAAGGATCACGCCTTTTAAGAGAGATTTGACACAGTTACCCACTGAGTAACAGTTACCCACTGAGTAACAGTTACCCACTGTCTCTGAACCTGTTGACCTATGAATGCATGTACAGAAACCTTGGAAACAATACAGAAACCTTGGAAACAATACAGAAACCTTGGAAACAATACAGAAACCTTGGAAACAATACAGACACCTTGGAAACAATACAGACACATTGGAAACAATACAGACACCTTGGAAACAATACAGAAACCTTGGAAACAATACAGAAACCTTGGAAACAATACAGACACATTGGAAACAATACAGACACCTTGGAAACAATACAGACACCTTGGAAACAATACAGACACCTTGGAAACAATACAGACACCTTGGAAACAATACAGACACCTTGGAAACAATACAGACACCTTGGAAACAATACAGACACCTTGGAAACAATACAGACACATTGGAAACAATACAGAAACCTTGGAAACAATATAAATAAAATATAAATATATGCCATTTAGCAGACGCTTTTATCCAAAGCGACTTACAGTCATGTGTGCATACATTCTACGTATGGGTGGTCCCGGGAATCGAACCCACTACCCTGGCATTACAAGCGCCATGCTCTACCAACTGAGCTACAGAACCACTATACAGACACCTTGGAAACAATACAGAAACCTTGGAAACAATACAGAAACCTTGGAAACAATACAGACACCTTGGAAACAATACAGACACCTTGGAAACAATACAGACACATTGGAAACAATACAGACACATTGGAAACAATACAGAAACCTTGGAAACAATACAGAAACCCTGGAAACAATACAGACACCTTGGAAACAATACAGAAACCTTGGAAACAATACAGAAACCTTGGAAACAATACAGAAACCTTGGAAACAATACAGACACCTTGGAAACAATACAGACACCTTGGAAACAATACAGACACCTTGGAAACAATACAGAAACTTTGGAAACAATACAGAAACTTTGGAAACAATACAGAAACCTTGGAAACAATACAGACACCTTGGAAACAATACAGAAACCTTGGAAACAATACAGAAACCTTGGAAACAATACAGACACATTGGAAACAATACAGAAACCTTGGAAACAATACAGAAACCTTGGAAACAATACAGAAACCATGGAAACAATACAGAAACCTTGGAAACAATACAGAAACCTTGGAAACAATACAGAAACCTTGGAAACAATACAGAAACCTTGGAAACAATACAGAAACCTTGGAAACAATACAGAATCGTTGGAAACATACAGAAAGAATATTGTTGAAAGAGTAGTTATTACACTATTAGTCATTTAATGTACAGTGTACCATGATTACAGGAACCATGGATGTGTCAGATAACTTCCTTTGGCAATTTATCTTAATTGGATTTATCATGGCACCAGTGACTTTTATTACAGCTCTATTAAACCTCTTAGCTCCTCTAGGGGGAACAAATACACCTACTTTAGATCAAGAGCAAATGATGGTTGTGTATCACCTTTCCCCTGTTGGGTTAAAACAGCCATTGATTAAATGCTTGACTCTTTTACAGGATACAAAGTAAGAGGGAACACCTGTCATCGCTGCCACAGGTCTGCCCTATGGAAATGCTGAATCATTAGTCTGTCTAAATGTCAGATTGTCACCGGGGGGGGAATATGGGGGAGGATAACCCCTCAGGAAGTGTCCCTCAGACACAGAAACGGCTGTTATGTGATGGCAGCATAGAGGCTCCTCTTTGACCTCCCTATAAAGTCACACAGGAGATCATTATTAACCTTCAGTAGCGCGAGTCAGGAAACACAGCTCGTGGGACAGAGAGGAGGGGAAGAGCAGGGGGCGAGAAAAAAGAGAAAAAAAAGAAGAGGAAGAGGACGAAATTAGGAAATCGAAAGAGAAATTGATAGATGGAGCAAGAGAGCTTAAATCCGGCTTATTTATATATTTATATATATACTTTTTTTTGGGGGGGGGGTTCTTTTTTCATCCACATTCACCAATGTTCATTCCGTTCGTCCTTCCTTCCATTTTCTTTCCTTTTAATCTCATCAGTCGGTTTGAGCAGGTGGAGTGTGGCGGTGGTTGGCTCAGTGTGTTGCTGTCCACTGAGTCAGATGAGGTCTGTCGATATCTCTCATCAAACAGGAGCTGATCAAAGCCCTGCGATTCAGCCGGCTTCGCATGGGGCCCAATCAGGGCGGGGGATTAGGAGACATCATACACAACCACCTCCTCCTCTGCCGAATAAAGAGATTAAGAGTGACATCTAATTCAAAGGGAATTTAGTTTGCTTCCACTTCTTTAAAAGGTGTACAGGACCTGGTTCCCTGTATGTGTGTGTTGTGTTGCATATCTATTTGTAATCCTGTTGCCATGCAACTACTGTATAATCAACCGACTGCATCTGAGACTATTTCAAACCTTTATCTAACCCATTGGAAAGGATAATCAATTCATTTGGTCAGCGTTTTAATTCATTTGAACCCATTATTGATCCATGACAGTGATTAAATAGCATCTTTACTCAGATTGAGTCTTGTACTTGCCTTCACCCCGTTGGGACACATTTCCGAAAGACCCCAAGACGAACCAGCAATAACTCTTGTCACATTTCACGACAGTCCAACTGAATAACACCCCACTAACAAGGTAAGAACATGTCACATAGGGACTACTTCTTACTAACTAACTAACACAAATGTATCTTTAATTTAACCCAATGAAATGATTTCCCAGATCTTGGCCAGGTCGCAATTGTAAATGAGAACGTGTTCTTACATTAGCCTACCTGGTTAAATAAAGGTGCATTTTGTTTATGTATAAGGTCAAATCAATAAATGATTCAAATTATTGCAGTTTCTCCATCCACTCTAATGACGAGGTGTACAGAGCCACATCCCTTTGGGGATCTGTGATGTAATGGATCATCATGTCTGGAGTCTACTGAAGTCTATCATGGCTCCCACAGGGCCAATCCTGTATTAGCATTACAGCACCAGTCAGCAGGAGGAATTAGCTGCCTATGATCTGGGGATACAGTCATCCTCAGTCTGATTCGCTGCTACGCAAACAACCGAAGCCCATTAATCAGTTAAGTTTCTACACTGTTTGGCACTGTGTTCAACAAGCTCAGTCTCACTGCAGACTTAAACTTTTCTCCAAACATTAAATTTCTATGTTGCTCCAAACTATATTATAATTGTTTTATTGACTTTTTACCCCTTTCTCTACCAATTGGTAGGTGCAGTCCTGTCCCATCGCTCCAACTCCTATACGGACTCAGAAGAGGCGAAGGTCGAGAGCCATGAGTACTCCGAAACACGACCCTGCCAAGCCGCACTGCTTCTTGACACCCGGAAGCCAGCCGCACCAATCTGTCGGAGGAAACACGGCACAACTGGCGACTGTGTCAGGGTGCACGCGCCCGGGCCCGCCACAGGAGTCACTAGAGTGCGAAAGGACAAGGATATCTTGGTCGGCCAAACCCTCCCCTAACCCGGACGGCGCTGGGTCAATTGTGCACCGCCTCATGGGTCTTCCGGTCGTAAACCCGGGTCTGTATTGACGCCTCAAGTGCCTTAGACCGCTGCGTCACTCGGGAAGCCATAGAAGGTTAATTCTTAAAGGTCTAAGGGGGGTTGGCAAATTTATTTTACATTTTACGACCCCTTTAGGTATAACAACAACAACAACAACAACAACAAAAATATCAAATATTGAATATGGCCTGGATTACTATAGCCCATAGAAACACATTGAATATGGCCTGGATTACTATAGCCCATAGAAACACATTGAATATGGCCTGGATTACTATAGCCCATAGAAACACATTGAATATGGCCTGGATTACTATAGCCCATAGAAACACATTGAATATGGCCTGGATTACTATAGCCCATAGAAACACATTGAATATGGCCTGGATTACTATAGCCCATAGAAACACATTGAATATGGCCTGGATTACTATAGCCCATAGAAACACATTGAATATGGCCTGGATTACTATAGCCCATAGAAACACATTGAATATGGCCTGGATTACTATAGCCCATAGAAACACATTGAATATGGCCTGGATTACTATAGCCCATAGAAACACATTGAATATGGCCTGGATTACTATAGCCCATAGAAACACATTGAATATGGCCTGGATTACTATAGCCCATAGAAACACATTGAATATGGCCTGGATTACTATAGCCCATAGAAACACATTGAATATGGCCTAGATTACTATAGCCCATAGAAACACATTGAATATGGCCTGGATTACTATAGCCCATAGAAACACATTGAATATGGCCTGGATTACTATAGCCCATAGAAACACATTGAATATGGCCTAGATTACTATAGCCCATAGAAACACATTGAATATGGCCTGGATTACTATAGCCCATAGAAACACATTGAATATGGCCTGGATTACTATAGCCCATAGAAACACATTGAATATGGCCTGGATTACTATAGCCCATAGAAACACATTGAATATGGCCTGGATTACTATAGCCCATAGAAACACATTGAATATGGCCTGGATTACTATAGCCCATAGAAACACATTGAATATCACATTCAGAAATGTCAAAAGACAGCCAAAAAATGAATCATAAGGATGAAGGTTTTGAAGTGTCTGTCCTATATCAAGGAGATATACAGTACATTCTGAAAGTATTCAGACCCCTTCACTTTTTCCACATTTGGTTACGTTACAGTCTTATTCTAAAATGGATTAAATAATTTTTTTCCCTCATCAATATACACACAATACCCCATAATGACATCACAATACCCCATAATGACATCACAATACCCCATAATGACATCACAATACCCCATAATGACATCACAATACCCCATAAAGACAAAGCCAAAACTGTTATTTTTACATTTTTCCAAATGTTCAAATCCCCCCCACCACCATAAATATGACATTTACATAAGTATTCAGACACGTTACTTTGTTGAAGCATGTTTGGCAGCGATTACAGCCGCGAGTCTTCTTGGGTATGACGCTACAAGCTTGGCACACCTGCGTTTGTGGAGATTCTCCCATTCTTCTCTGCAGATCCACTCAAACTCTGTCAGGTCGGATGGGGAGCATCGCTGCACAGCTATTTTTAGGTCTCTCCAGAGATGTCAAATCAAATCATTTGTCACATGCGCCGAATACAACAGGTGTTGACCTTACCGTGAAGCCCTAAGTTACAAGCCCTAACCAGCAATGCAGTTCAAGAAATAGAGTTAGAAAAATGTTGACTGAATAAAAATTAAATAAAGTAACACGAAGGGGTACCAGTCCCGAGTCAGAGCGCGGGGGTACAGGTTAGTCAAGGTCATTTGTATGTGTAGGTAGGTGTAAAGGGACAATGCATTGATAGCCTTTTGGACTTACACTTGGCGCTCCGGTACCACTTGCCGTGCGGTAGCAGGGAGAACAAACTGTGACTTGGGTGACTGGAGTCTTTAACAATTTTTGGGGCCTTCCTTTGACACAGCCTAGTATATAGGTCCTGGATGGCAGGAAGCTTGGCCCTCTGTAGCACCTTACGGTTCGGACGCCAAGCAGTTGTCATACCAGGTGGTGGTGCAACCGGTCAGGATGCTCTCGATGGTGCAGCTGTAGAACTTTTTGAGGATCTGAGGACCCATACTAAATGTTTTTGGTCTCCTGAGGGGGAAAGCATTGTCGTGCCCTCTTCACGACTGTCTTGGTATGTTTGAACCATGATAATTTGTTGGTGATGTGGAAACCAAGGAACTTGAAACTCGCTCCACTACAGCCCCGTTGATGTACATTTTCCTGTAAATGTTCAATCGGGTTCATGTCTGGGCTCTGGCTTGGCCACTCAAGGACATATTGCGTAGATATCGCGATCTAAGGGCTAAAGGCTTCTCATCCAAAACACTTCAGAACAGTTTGTGCATATATATTGTATTGGGACCCACATTTTGAGAAGTTTTTTGTTCTTTTTGGTCCTCGGAAAGGGTCTTTTCGGTTGTTCACACAAATGTTTTTCTCTAGGCAAGACGAATACTGTAGCCGACGTATATGCCCCCTCATTGGTGATTGGTCAACCACAGGAGGCTGCTGAGGGGAGGACGGCTCATAATAATGGTTGGAATGGAGTGAATGGCATAAAACCCTTTCAATGTATTCCGTTCCAGCCATTACTATTTGATTTATTAGAATTCGACTATGAGCCCAGCCTTCCGATGATGCCAGTGGTGCCGCCTGTGTGGTCAACAGTAGGGATTCTTCAATGAAGTGTTTGTTGTCATTCAACGAGAGACAAATCGTTTTCGTGCACGTTTTTTTCACTTGACAACCACTGTACTAAACATCTTACTGTAGTTCAATCTAAAGTTGCCTGACTAAGATCTTCTCGGCAAAAAAAAACATAAAAAGACAGATTTATTGAGTTATCTTAGATTAAAACTGACTATTTTGAGGAAGTGTATACTGGCTATGGTGTCTCGAGATGGACAAACAGTACTATTGACATTTTTCAAGCTGAGGTCTTTTAAGGGAGTATGCGAGCACACTCGTTCAGTTCGCCAAGCCGTACGAGCCGAAGCATGGGGAAAGCTTCAGACCTACAGGGGTTTTAGTAAGATATGTATTAGTGCCAGGCTGTGACATTGCTGTCTTTATGTAAAATGGCTTTTGAGTGAGTGGGACAAATGGTAATTGGGTAGAAACTGAAAAAGTAATCTCATATTGCTGACATGTTATTCAGTCCATTTTGGAAGGTACCATACTATTTGAGTTTAAGGACACTTTTCTAAGACATTTTATGTAACAAACAACAAAAAACACACATACAAACACTGGCATCGTGCAGTGGTTTTAGACATGACTAAGGCATGAGGGACAGAGGAGGACAGAGGAGAGAGAGAGGAGAGAAAGGAGAACAGAGGAGGAAGCAAGAGAATGAGAGGAGGACAGAGGAGAGAGAGGAGGACGGAGGAGAGAGAGGAGGATAGAGGAGAAAAAGAGGAGGACAGAGGAGAGAGAGAGGAGGACAGAGTAAAACGAGAGGAGGAGAGGGGACAAAGGAGAAAAAGAGGAGGAGAGAGGAGGACAGAGGAGAGGCAGAGGAGAGAAAGGAGGACAGAGGAGAGGCAGAGGAGAGAGAGGAGGACAGAGGAGAGAGAGAGAGAGGACAGAGGAGAGGCAGAGGAGAGAGAGGAGGACAGAGGAGAGAGAGAGAGAGAGGACAGAGGAGAGGCAGAGGAGAGAGAGGAGGACAGAGGAGAGAGAGAGAGAGAGAGGACAGAGGAGAGGCAGAGGAGAGAGAGAGGAGGACAGAGGAGAGGCAGAGGAGAGAGAGGAGGACAGAGGAGAGGCAGAGGAGAGAGAGAGGAGGACAGAGGAGAGAGAGAGAGAGGACAGAGGAGAGGCAGAGGAGAGAGAGAGAGGACAGAGGAGAGAGAGAGGAGGACGGAGACTGAGTGCTACACTAACACGTTCTTTATCTCTCGAAGAATAAACAACAACAACACATTTCCCAGAGACTGTCTGTGCCTGTGTCAAGGACCCAGGAAACCATGCCGGAGACTGTCTGTGCCTGTGTCAAGGACCCAGCAAACCATGCCGGAGACTGTCTGTGCCTGTGTCAAGGACCCAGCAAACCATGCCGGAGACTGTCTGTGCCTGTGTCAAGGACCCAGCAAACCATGCCGGAGACTGTCTGTGCCTGTGTCAAGGACCCAGCAAACCATGCCGGAGACTGTCTGTGCCTGTGTCAAGGACCCAGCAAACCATGCCGGAGACTGTCTGTGCCTGTGTCAAGGACCCAGCAAACCATGCCGGAGACTGTGTGTGCCTGTGTCAAGGACCCAGCAAACCATGCCGGAGACTGTCTGTGCCTGTGTCAAGGACCCAGCAAACCATGCCGGAGACTGTCTGTGCCTGTGTCAAGGACCCAGCAAACCATGCTGGAGACTGTCTGTGCCTGTGTCAAGGACCCAGCAAACCATCTCAGAGCCATATCCCTTTTTGACATCCCTGACAAACTACATCAGAAGGCAGTGGACATTCCAGCTGTGTTTACGTCCCGTGTAATCCCGCAAGAATAATTCTAAAATCATTTTTAAAACAATATCATTGTGAAATATCAAGGCGATAAATGATTTATCTCCAAAACAGCATGTTTTTTTTTTTTTTTTTACATAATATTGGCATTATTCCAAAGCTATCTCCTACTTTTAATTTGTCAAATGCCGTGATGTATTCACAAGTCAGTTCCCTTGGCCTCCTTTACGTCACTTTATCCTCTCTTCCCAATTTCTTCCATCTTTGCTCATCTGTCCTTTTTAGATTTGCCATGGTCCAGCCATTAAAGTGTGTTCTCTCTGATCTCCCCTTGATGCTACGCACCAGACCCGTGTCAAATGAAGGGAGAAGACTGAAATAGTCTCTATGTGACATACATGTACAGGTGTAGGATCTTAATTTGAGCCAGTTCGCTACAGCAATAAAATAATCCTGTAGCAACAGGAAAATGTGAATTATTATGTGGCTTATAATGATTGGACATTTTTTTTGTAGGGGTTGATACACTTTTCGTAAAGGGAAAATTATATAATATATATATAATAATATGCCATTTAGCAGACGCTTTTATCCAAAGCGACTTACAGTCATGTGTGCATACATTCTACGTATGGGTGGTCCCGGAATCGAACCCACTACCCTGGCGTTACAAGCGCCATGCTCTACCAACTGAGCTACAGAAGGACCATGTTAAACCAAATGAAACTTTAGAAGCCTTTTTTAAACCTCAAATACACCACAAGTTTTAAACGTCCTGCATTGCAATAACGTTCTCCTGCAAGAGGGTGAACAAATGATAAAATATACATGTATGACTATTAGAGAGAAGGCGAATCGAATCATCTACAAACATTTGTTAAGTTCTCTTCAGTCAGAGTCTGTGAACAAATTATAAAATATACATGTATGACTATTAGAGAGAAGGCGAATCGAATCATCTACGAACATTTGTTAAGTTCTCTTCAGTCAGAGTCTGTGAACAAATGATAAAATATTCATGTATGACTATTAGAGAGAAGGCGAATCGAATCATCTACGAACATTTGTTAAGTTCTCTTCAGTCAGAGTCTGTGAACAAATGATAAAATATACATGTATGACTATTAGAGAGAAGGCGAATCGAATCATCTACGAACATTTGTTAAGTTCTCTTCAGTCAGAGTCTGTGAACAAATTATAAAATATACATGTATGACTATTAGAGAGAAGGCGAATCGAATCATCTACGAACATTTGTTAAGTTCTCTTCAGTCAGAGTCTGTGAACAAATGATAAAATATTCATGTATGACTATTAGAGAGAAGGCGAATCGAATCATCTACTAACATTTGTTAAGTTCTCTTCAGTCAGAGTCTGTGAACAAATGATAAAATATTCATGTATGACTATTAGAGAGAAGGCGAATCGAATCATCTACGAACATTTGTTAAGTTCTCTTCAGTCAGAGTCTGTGAACAAATTATAAAATATACATGTATGACTATTAGAGAGAAGGCGAATCGAATCATCTACGAACATTTGTTAAGTTCTCTTCAGTCAGAGTCTGTGAACAAATGATAAAATATACATGTATGACTATTAGAGAGAAGGCGAATCGAATCATCTACTAACATTTGTTAAGTTCTCTTCAGTCAGAGTCTGTGAACAAATGATAAAATATACATGTATGACTATTAGAGAGAAGGTGAATCGAATCATCTACGAACATTTGTTAAGTTCTCTTCAGTCAGAGTCTGTGAACAAATGATAAAATATTCATGTATGACTATTAGAGAGAAGGCGAATCGAATCATCTACAAACATTTGTTAAGTTCTCTTCAGTCAGAGTCTGTGAACAAATTATAAAATATACATGTATGACTATTAGAGAGAAGGCGAATCGAATCATCTACGAACATTTGTTAAGTTCTCTTCAGTCAGAGTCTGTGAACAAATGATAAAATATTCATGTATGACTATTAGAGAGAAGGCGAATCGAATCATCTACTAACATTTGTTAAGTTCTCTTCAGTCAGAGTCTGTGAACAAATGATAAAATATTCATGTATGACTATTAGAGAGAAGGCGAATCGAATCATCTACAAACATTTGTTAAGTTCTCTTCAGTCAGAGTCTGTGAACAAATTATAAAATATACATGTATGACTATTAGAGAGAAGGCGAATCGAATCATCTACGAACATTTGTTAAGTTCTCTTCAGTCAGAGTCTGTGAACAAATGATAAAATATACATGTATGACTATTAGAGAGAAGGCGAATCGAATCATCTACGAACATTTGTTAAGTTCTCTTCAGTCAGAGTCTGTGAACAAATGATAAAATATTCATGTATGACTATTAGAGAGAAGGCGAATCGAATCATCTACAAACATTTGTTAAGTTCTCTTCAGTCAGAGTCTGTGAACAAATTATAAAATATACATGTATGACTATTAGAGAGAAGGCGAATCGAATCATCTACGAACATTTGTTAAGTTCTCTTCAGTCAGAGTCTGTGAACAAATGATAAAATATACATGTATGACTATTAGAGAGAAGGCGAATCGAATCATCTACGAACATTTGTTAAGTTCTCTTCAGTCAGAGTCTGTGAACAAATGATAAAATATTCATGTATGACTATTAGAGAGAAGGCGAATCGAATCATCTACAAACATTTGTTAAGTTCTCTTCAGTCAGAGTCTGTGAACAAATTATAAAATATACATGTATGACTATTAGAGAGAAGGCGAATCGAATCATCTACGAACATTTGTTAAGTTCTCTTCAGTCAGAGTCTGTGAACAAATGATAAAATATACATGTATGACTATTAGAGAGAAGGCGAATCGAATCATCTACGAACATTTGTTAAGTTCTCTTCAGTCAGAGTCTGTGAACAAATGATAAAATATTCATGTATGACTATTAGAGAGAAGGCGAATCGAATCATCTACTAACATTTGTTAAGTTCTCTTCAGTCAGAGTCTGTGAACAAATGATAAAATATACATGTATGACTATTAGAGAGAAGGCGAATCGAATCATCTACGAACATTTGTTAAGTTCTCTTCAGTCAGAGTCTGTGAACAAATGATAAAATATTCATGTATGACTATTAGAGAGAAGGCGAATCGAATCATCTACTAACATTTGTTAAGTTCTCTTCAGTCAGAGTCTGTGAACAAATGATAAAATATACATGTATGACTATTAGAGAGAAGGCGAATCGAATCATCTACTAACATTTGTTAAGTTCTCTTCAGTCAGAGTCTGTGAACAAATGATAAAATATACATGTATGACTATTAGAGAGAAGGCGAATCGAATCATCTACTAACATTTGTTAAGTTCTCTTCAGTCAGAGTCTGTGAACAAATGATAAAATATACATGTATGACTATTAGAGAGAAGGCGAATCGAATCATCTACGAACATTTGTTAAGTTCTCTTCAGTCAGAGTCTGTGAACAAATGATAAAATATTCATGTATGACTATTAGAGAGAAGGCGAATCGAATCATCTACTAACATTTGTTAAGTTCTCTTCAGTCAGAGTCTGTGAACAAATGATAAAATATACATGTATGACTATTAGAGAGAAGGCGAATCGAATCATCTACGAACATTTGTTAAGTTCTCTTCAGTCAGAGTCTGTGAACAAATGATAAAATATTCATGTATGACTATTAGAGAGAAGGCGAATCGAATCATCTACTAACATTTGTTAAGTTCTCTTCAGTCAGAGTCTGTGAACAAATGATAAAATATACATGTATGACTATTAGAGAGAAGGCGAATCGAATCATCTACGAACATTTGTTAAGTTCTCTTCAGTCAGAGTCTGTGAACAAATGATAAAATATTCATGTATGACTATTAGAGAGAAGGCGAATCGAATCATCTACGAACATTTGTTAAGTTCTCTTCAGTCAGAGTCTGTGAACAAATGATAAAATATACATGTATGACTATTAGAGAGAAGGCGAATCGAATCATCTACGAACATTTGTTAAGTTCTCTTCAGTCAGAGTCTGTGAACAAATGATAAAATATACATGTATGACTATTAGAGAGAAGGCGAATCGAATCATCTACGAACATTTGTTAAGTTCTCTTCAGTCAGAGTCTGTGAACAAATGATAAAATATACATGTATGACTATTAGAGAGAAGGCGAATCGAATCATCTACGAACATTTGTTAAGTTCTCTTCAGTCAGAGTCTGTGAACAAATGATAAAATATTCATGTATGACTATTAGAGAGAAGGCGAATCGAATCATCTACGAACATTTGTTAAGTTCTCTTCAGTCAGAGTCTGTGAACAAATGATAAAATATACATGTATGACTATTAGAGAGAAGGCGAATCGAATCATCTACGAACATTTGTTAAGTTCTCTTCAGTCAGAGTCTGTGAACAAATGATAAAATATACATGTATGACTATTAGAGAGAAGGCGAATCGAATCATCTACGAACATTTGTTAAGTTCTCTTCAGTCAGAGTCTGTGAACAAATGATAAAATATACATGTATGACTATTAGAGAGAAGGCGAATCGAATCATCTACGAACATTTGTTAAGTTCTCTTCAGTCAGAGTCTGTGAACAAATGATAAAATATACATGTATGACTATTAGAGAGAAGGCGAATCGAATCATCTACGAACATTTGTTAAGTTCTCTTCAGTCAGAGTCTGTGAACAAATGATAAAATATACATGTATGACTATTAGAGAGAAGGCGAATCGAATCATCTACTAACATTTGTTAAGTTCTCTTCAGTCAGAGTCTGTGAACAAATGATAAAATATACATGTATGACTATTAGAGAGAAGGCGAATCGAATCATCTACGAACATTTGTTAAGTTCTCTTCAGTCAGAGTCTGTGAACAAATGATAAAATATTAATGTATGACTATTAGAGAGAAGGCGAATCGAATCATCTACTAACATTTGTTAAGTTCTCTTCAGTCAGAGTCTGTGAACAAATGATAAAATATTCATGTATGACTATTAGAGAGAAGGCGAATCGAATCATCTACTAACATTTGTTAAGTTCTCTTCAGTCAGAGTCTGTGAACAAATGATAAAATATTCATGTATGACTATTAGAGAGAAGGCGAATCGAATCATCTACTAACATTTGTTAAGTTCTCTTCAGTCAGAGTCTGTGAACAAATGATAAAATATACATGTATGACTATTAGAGAGAAGGCGAATCGAATCATCTACTAACATTTGTTAAGTTCTCTTCAGTCAGAGTCTGTGAACAAATGATAAAATATACATGTATGACTATTAGAGAGAAGGCGAATCGAATCATCTACTAACATTTGTTAAGTTCTCTTCAGTCAGAGTCTGTGAACAAATGATAAAATATACATGTATGACTATTAGAGAGAAGGCGAATCGAATCATCTACTAACATTTGTTAAGTTCTCTTCAGTCAGAGTCTGTGAACAAATGATAAAATATACATGTATGACTATTAGAGAGAAGGCGAATCGAATCATCTACGAACATTTGTTAAGTTCTCTTCAGTCAGAGTCTGTGAACAAATGATAAAATATTCATGTATGACTATTAGAGAGAAGGCGAATCGAATCATCTACTAACATTTGTTAAGTTCTCTTCAGTCAGAGTCTGTGAACAAATGATAAAATATACATGTATGACTATTAGAGAGAAGGCGAATCGAATCATCTACGAACATTTGTTAAGTTCTCTTCAGTCAGAGTCTGTGAACAAATGATAAAATATTCATGTATGACTATTAGAGAGAAGGCGAATCGAATCATCTACGAACATTTGTTAAGTTCTCTTCAGTCAGAGTCTGTGAACAAATGATAAAATATACATGTATGACTATTAGAGAGAAGGCGAATCGAATCATCTACGAACATTTGTTAAGTTCTCTTCAGTCAGAGTCTGTGAACAAATGATAAAATATACATGTATGACTATTAGAGAGAAGGCGAATCGAATCATCTACTAACATTTGTTAAGTTCTCTTCAGTCAGAGTCTGTGAACAAATGATAAAATATACATGTATGACTATTAGAGAGAAGGCGAATCGAATCATCTACGAACATTTGTTAAGTTCTCTTCAGTCAGAGTCTGTGAACAAATGATAAAATATACATGTATGACTATTAGAGAGAAGGCGAATCGAATCATCTACGAACATTTGTTAAGTTCTCTTCAGTCAGAGTCTGTGAACAAATGATAAAATATACATGTATGACTATTAGAGAGAAGGCGAATCGAATCATCTACTAACATTTGTTAAGTTCTCTTCAGTCAGAGTCTGTGAACAAATGATAAAATATACATGTATGACTATTAGAGAGAAGGCGAATCGAATCATCTACGAACATTTGTTAAGTTCTCTTCAGTCAGAGTCTGTGAACAAATGATAAAATATACATGTATGACTATTAGAGAGAAGGCGAATCGAATCATCTACTAACATTTGTTAAGTTCTCTTCAGTCAGAGTCTGTGAACAAATGATAAAATATACATGTATGACTATTAGAGAGAAGGCGAATCGAATCATCTACGAACATTTGTTAAGTTCTCTTCAGTCAGAGTCTGTGAACAAATGATAAAATATTAATGTATGACTATTAGAGAGAAGGCGAATCGAATCATCTACGAACATTTGTTAAGTTCTCTTCAGTCAGAGTCTGTGAACAAATGATAAAATATGAATGTATGACTATTAGAGAGAAGGCGAATCGAATCATCTACTAACATTTGTTAAGTTCTCTTCAGTCAGAGTCTGTGAACAAATGATAAAATATTCATGTATGACTATTAGAGAGAAGGCGAATCGAATCATCTACTAACATTTGTTAAGTTCTCTTCAGTCAGAGTCTGTGAACAAATGATAAAATATTCATGTATGACTATTAGAGAGAAGGCGAATCGAATCATCTACGAACATTTGTTAAGTTCTCTTCAGTCAGAGTCTGTGAACAAATGATAAAATATACATGTATGACTATTAGAGAGAAGGCGAATCGAATCATCTACTAACATAGGGAATACCCCCTGTATTGGACAAAAATGAATGGCATGTCATTGGCATCGGACAAACCATATACACATTGGCCAATACCACCCAATTCGGCGTTGATTCATCCAAAGTGTATTGCAAATGCCATATGGTAATTGCCAGTTGTAACACTTTAAAAATTCAACAGGGGGCAAATGCGCTCCACCGGGGTTTTTCATATTGGATATGTAACCCAAATTAATGTCCAAAAGTAAAATTTTGAAAAAATGAACTTTTTTCAAAAACTTATCACCCCTTAAAAAGTGCTTTCTGGACCATTTTTCGAAATTCTTTCGATTTTTTTGTCAATTACACATGTGTAAGAACTGTATGAATATACTTTTGTCCAATTTTATTATCATAATTTTTTTAATTTTTTTATATGCGCATAAGGAATATGTTTTGTCCAATTCCAATATGATTTCATAGGAAGTCAAAAGTCAAAAGTCAAAAATGTCAAAATTTTGTAAAAACTTCACACACCCATAAAAAGTGCTTTCTGGACCGTTTTTCGAAATTCTTTCGATTTTTTGTCAATTACACATGTGTAAGAACTGTATGAATATACTTTTGTCCAATTTTATTATCATAATTTTTTTTTTTTTTTTTTTTTGTCCACATGCGCATAAGGAATATGTTTTGTCCAATTCCAATATGATTTCATAGGAAGTCAAAAGTCAAAAGTCAAAAATGTCAAAATTTTGTAAAAACTTCACACACCCTTAAAAAAGTGCTTTCTGGACCGTTTTTGAAATTCTTTCAATTTTTTTGTCAATTACACATGTGTAAGAACTGTATGAATATACTTTTGTCCAATTTTATTATCATATTTTTTTATATATTTTTTTAAATTGTGCATAAGGATTTTTTTGTGGGCCAAATGACGTAAGAAATTTGACATGCTCAAAAATCCTGCAGAAATGCAAAATTGACTGGCCTGATGAACTCGGGATGGCCGGGCAGTGATAGTTGTTCCTTTCCATCACTCGTTGTGTTGACTTCATCATGTCCATTTTGTGATGTTTTTTCACTATATAATCATATTGCAAGTGCACGTGCATTTGCAATATGTTTCAATGTGCATTTACCATATGAAATTTGACCTTGCTCAAAAATGCAAAATTGACTGGTCTGATGAACACAGGATGGCCGAGCAGTGATAGTTGTACATTTCCATCACTCGTTGTGTTGATTTCATCATCTCCGTTAGGTGATGTTTTTACACTATAGAATCATATTGCAAATGCACGTGCATTGTTGTGCAACTGGTAACCCAAAAATAAAAATATGGTTGTAAATGCATTTACCGGTCATTCTGATATTAATGCTCGCTATGGGAACACAGGATGGCCGGGCAGTGATAGTTGTACATTTCCATCACTCGTTGTGTTGATTTCATCATGTCCATTAGGTGATGTTTTTACACTATAGAATCATATTGCAAGTGCGCGCATTTGCAATATGTTTCAATGTGCATTTACCATATGAAATTTGACATGCTCAAAAATGCAAAATTGACTGGTCTGATGGACACAGGATGGCCGAGCAGTGATAGTTGTACATTTCCATCACTCGTTGTGTTGATTTCATCATGTCCATTAGGTGATGTTTTTTCACTATAGAATCATATTGCAAGTGCGCGCGCATTTGCAATATGTTTCAATGTGCATTTACCATATGAAATTTGACATGCTCAAAAATGCAAAATTGACTGGTCTGATGAACACAGGATGGCTGAGCAGTGATAGTTGTACATTTCCATCACCTGTTGTGTTGATTTCATCATGTCCATTTGTTTATGTTTTCTCACTTTTGCAAAGTCACTGTGCATTTGCAATATGGTTCAATGGGCAGGTACCATCACAAATTTGTCATGCTATAAAAATCCTGCAGGAATGTGAAATTGACTGGTCTGATGAACACAGGATGGCCGAGCAGTGATAGTTGTACATTTCCATCACTTGTTGTGTTGATTTCATCATGTCCATTAGGTGATGTTTTTCACTATAGAATCATATTGCAAATGCACGTGCATTGTTGTGCAACTGGTAACCCAAAAATTAAAATATGGTTGTAAATGCATTTAGCGGTCATTCTGATATTAATGCTCGCTATGGGAACACAGGATGGCCGGGCAGTGATAGTTGTACATTTCCATCACTCGTTGTGTTGATTTCATCATGTCCATTAGGTGATGTTTTTACACTATAGAATCATATTGCAAGTGCGCGCGCATTTGCAATATGTTTCAATGTGCATTTACCATATGAAATTTGACATGCTCAAAAATGCAAAATTGACTGGTCTGATGGACACAGGATGGCCGAGCAGTGATAGTTGTACATTTCCATCACTCGTTGTGTTGATTTCATCATGTCCATTAGGTGATGTTTTTTCACTATAGAATCATATTGCAAGTGCGCGCGCATTTGCAATATGTTTCAATGTGCATTTACCATATGAAATTTGACATGCTCAAAAATGCAAAATTGACTGGTCTGATGAACACAGGATGGCTGAGCAGTGATAGTTGTACATTTCCATCACCTGTTGTGTTGATTTCATCATGTCCATTTGTTTATGTTTTCTCACTTTTGCAAAGTCACTGTGCATTTGCAATATGGTTCAATGGGCAGGTACCATCACGAATTTGTCATGCTATAAAAATCCTGCAGGAATGTGAAATTGACTGGTCTGATGAACACAGGATGGCCGAGCAGTGATAGTTGTACATTTCCATCACTTGTTGTGTTGATTTCATCATGTCCATTAGGTGATGTTTTTTCACTATAGAATCATATTGCAAATGCACGTGCATTGTTGTGCAACTGGTAACCCAAAAATAAAAATATGGTTGTAAATGCATTTAGCGGTCATTCTGATATTAATGCTCGCTATGGGAACACAGGATGGCCGGGCAGTGATAGTTGTACATTTCCATCACTCGTTGTGTTGATTTCATCATGTCCATTAGGTGATGTTTTTACACTATAGAATCATATTGCAAGTGCGCGCGCATTTGCAATATGTTTCAATGTGCATTTACCATATGAAATTTGACATGCTCAAAAATGCAAAATTGACTGGTCTGATGGACACAGGATGGCCGAGCAGTGATAGTTGTACATTTCCATCACTCGTTGTGTTGATTTCATCATGTCCATTAGGTGATGTTTTTTCACTATAGAATCATATTGCAAGTGCGCGCGCATTTGCAATATGTTTCAATGTGCATTTACCATATGAAATTTGACATGCTCAAAAATGCAAAATTGACTGGTCTGATGAACACAGGATGGCTGAGCAGTGATAGTTGTACATTTCCATCACCTGTTGTGTTGATTTCATCATGTCCATTTGTTTATGTTTTCTCACTTTTGCAAAGTCACTGTGCATTTGCAATATGGTTCAATGGGCAGGTACCATCACAAATTTGTCATGCTATAAAAATCCTGCAGGAATGTGAAATTGACTGGTCTGATGAACACAGGATGGCCGAGCAGTGATAGTTGTACATTTCCATCACTTGTTGTGTTGATTTCATCATGTCCATTAGGTGATGTTTTTTCACTATAGAATCATATTGCAAATGCACGTGCATTGTTGTGCAACTGGTAACCCAAAAATTAAAATATGGTTGTAAATGCATTTAGCGGTCATTCTGATATTAATGCTCGCTATGGGAACACAGGATGGCCGGGCAGTGATAGTTGTACATTTCCATCACTCGTTGTGTTGATTTCATCATGTCCATTAGGTGATGTTTTTACACTATAGAATCATATTGCAAGTGCGCGCGCATGAATATGTTTCAATGTGCATTTACCATATGAAATTTGACATGCTCAAAAATGCAAAATTGACTGGTATGATGGACACAGGATGGCCGAGCAGTGATAGTTGTACATTTCCATCACTCGTTGTGTTGATTTCATCATGTCCATTAGGTGATGTTTTTTCACTATAGAATCATATTGCAAATGCACGTGCATTGTTGTGCAACTGGTAACCCAAAAATTAAAATATGGTTGTAAATGCATTTACGGTCATTCTGATATTAATGCTCGCTATGGGAACACAGGATGGCCGGGCAGTGATAGTTGTACATTTCCATCACTCGTTGTGTTGATTTCATCATGTCCATTAGGTGATGTTTTTACACTATAGAATCATATTGCAAGTGCGCGCGCATTTGCAATATGTTTCAATGTGCATTTACCATATGAAATTTGACATGCTCAAAAATGCAAAATTGACTGGTCTGATGGACACAGGATGGCCGAGCAGTGATAGTTGTACATTTCCATCACTCGTTGTGTTGATTTCATCATGTCCATTAGGTGATGTTTTTTCACTATAGAATCATATTGCAAGTGCGCGCGCATTTGCAATATGTTTCAATGTGCATTTACCATATGAAATTTGACATGCTCAAAAATGCAAAATTGACTGGTCTGATGAACACAGGATGGCTGAGCAGTGATAGTTGTACATTTCCATCACCTGTTGTGTTGATTTCATCATGTCCATTTGTTTATGTTTTCTCACTTTTGCAAAGTCACTGTGCATTTGCAATATGGTTCAATGGGCAGGTACCATCACGAATTTGTCATGCTATAAAAATCCTGCAGGAATGTGAAATTGACTGGTCTGATGAACACAGGATGGCCGAGCAGTGATAGTTGTACATTTCCATCACTTGTTGTGTTGATTTCATCATGTCCATTAGGTGATGTTTTTCACTATAGAATCATATTGCAAATGCACGTGCATTGTTGTGCAACTGGTAACCCAAAAATAAAAATATGGTTGTAAATGCATTTAGCGGTCATTCTGATATTAATGCTCGCTATGGGAACACAGGATGGCCGGGCAGTGATAGTTGTACATTTCCATCACTCGTTGTGTTGATTTCATCATGTCCATTAGGTGATGTTTTTACACTATAGAATCATATTGCAAGTGCGCGCGCATTTGCAATATGTTTCAATGTGCATTTACCATATGAAATTTGACATGCTCAAAAATGCAAAATTGACTGGTCTGATGGACACAGGATGGCCGAGCAGTGATAGTTGTACATTTCCATCACTCGTTGTGTTGATTTCATCATGTCCATTAGGTGATGTTTTTTCACTATAGAATCATATTGCAAGTGCGCGCGCATTTGCAATATGTTTCAATGTGCATTTACCATATGAAATTTGACATGCTCAAAAATGCAAAATTGACTGGTCTGATGAACACAGGATGGCTGAGCAGTGATAGTTGTACATTTCCATCACCTGTTGTGTTGATTTCATCATGTCCATTTGTTTATGTTTTCTCACTTTTGCAAAGTCACTGTGCATTTGCAATATGGTTCAATGGGCAGGTACCATCACAAATTTGTCATGCTATAAAAATCCTGCAGGAATGTGAAATTGACTGGTCTGATGAACACAGGATGGCCGAGCAGTGATAGTTGTACATTTCCATCACTTGTTGTGTTGATTTCATCATGTCCATTAGGTGATGTTTTTTCACTATAGAATCATATTGCAAATGCACGTGCATTGTTGTGCAACTGGTAACCCAAAAATTAAAATATGGTTGTAAATGCATTTAGCGGTCATTCTGATATTAATGCTCGCTATGGGAACACAGGATGGCCGGGCAGTGATAGTTGTACATTTCCATCACTCGTTGTGTTGATTTCATCATGTCCATTAGGTGATGTTTTTACACTATAGAATCATATTGCAAGTGCGCGCGCATTTGCAATATGTTTCAATGTGCATTTACCATATGAAATTTGACATGCTCAAAAATGCAAAATTGACTGGTCTGATGGACACAGGATGGCCGAGCAGTGATAGTTGTACATTTCCATCACTCGTTGTGTTGATTTCATCATGTCCATTAGGTGATGTTTTTACACTATAGAATCATATTGCAAAATGCGCGCATTTGCAATATGTTTCAATGTGCATTTACCATATGAAATTTGACATGCTCAAAAATGCAAAATTGACTGGTCTGATGGACACAGGATGGCCGAGCAGTGATAGTTGTACATTTCCATCACTCGTTGTGTTGATTTCATCATGTCCATTAGGTGATGTTTTTACACTATAGAATCATATTGCAAGTGCGCGCGCATTTGCAATATGTTTCAATGTGCATTTACCATATGAAATTTGACATGCTCAAAAATGCAAAATTGACTGGTCTGATGGACACAGGATGGCCGAGCAGTGATAGTTGTACATTTCCATCACTCGTTGTGTTGATTTCATCATGTCCATTAGGTGATGTTTTTACACTATAGAATCATATTGCAAGTGCGCGCGCATTTGCAATATGTTTCAATGTGCATTTACCATATGAAATTTGACATGCTCAAAAATGCAAAATTGACTGGTCTGATGGACACAGGATGGCCGAGCAGTGATAGTTGTACATTTCCATCACTCGTTGTGTTGATTTCATCATGTCCATTAGGTGATGTTTTTACACTATAGAATCATATTGCAAGTGCGCGCGCATTTGCAATATGTTTCAATGTGCATTTACCATATGAAATTTGACATGCTCAAAAATGCAAAATTGACTGGTCTGATGAACACAGGATGGCTGAGCAGTGATAGTTGTACATTTCCATCACTCGTTGTGTTGATTTCATCATGTCCATTTGTTTATGTTTTCTCACTTTTGCAAAGTCACTGTGCATTTGCAATATGGTTCAATGGGCAGGTACCATCACGAATTTGTCATGCTATAAAAATCCTGCAGGAATGTGAAATTGACTGGCCCGATGAACTCGGGATAGCTGGGCAGTGATTCTGGTTCATCTCCATGGCTCGTTAGGGTTGATTTCAGAATGTCACTTTTGGTGATGGTCCCTCTCCGTTTAAACATATTGCTAATGTACAAAAGTCAACTAGCAAGTCAGTGTCCATCAGTCAATTAGATGTCATTTTGACACCAAACTGATACCAATTGACACCAAACCCACTTTTTCCAACTCATTTAGAAGCCAACTATCATATATGTCAGAGCAGGCCCATAATTCACAGCGCCTTTAGTTTAAAACATAATAAAAACGTAAAACACATAGTTACGTTCTAGCTGCGGGTCCAGGTCAGACATTATGTGAAGGCCTATGTGAGGCGACCCCGAATCCCGAGTTTCGGCTCGATAGGTCCTTCGGTGCCCGAGTAAAACCCTAATTGGTGCTGAAAATCCACTTTTTCCATGCCTTGCTATGGGGTCCTTGAATGAGCTATCGGACCGAAACGTTGGGGTCCGTCTCTATGGGCCGAGCCGGTTCCAATGCACCTAGTCTTGTGTCTCTGAGACTTTTCTAAATGTCGCCATTTTCGTAATGGTCAAAATGAATTGAAATCATTGCAAATGTACGAGGCTATTTCTCGGTCCGAGAACCTTCTAGAGCCACCTAACTCACCACGCACTATCGACCCGAGGTCTAGAACAGGTTTCTAAAGTTTCGGAACTCTAGGTCTGACGGTTCTTTTTTAGCTCGAACAAAGCTAACTATTGGAGGCACTGTCTGTCTCTACAACCCCCAATACGTCCCTCCTTCCAAGTTGTGTGTCTGTGTGATTTAGTTTTCCTTTGAAATTTTATGGGAAAAATGACTGATTTACAGTTCATGGGGGTTGCCTAATCACACATATGAAGTTTTGGACAGATCTGACTTTTTTAACCCCTCGAAACAGCCCCTGAGACACCAATTAAGGCACTTCCGGTTGGCACAGGAAGCTATAAGTCAACACATATCCTCACTGGGCTATGCTTTTACAGAATCCTGTGTTTTAAGTCCTTACGTTAAGAATTGACTGATTTACACAGGGTTGAATGCACTATGTCTATCAAACTGCAGGCAGGTAATGGAAAAACACTTTTAGGGTGATTTTAACCACTTCCGGTTGGTCCAGGAAGCCTAGAATCAACACAGGTAGACCTCATACTGGCCTGATGGACTGTTATCAAAGACAGGTTCATACGGCATTCATAACCCATATAGACTTCAGGTTGAATTTAGGGGTGCAGGCAATGTATTCCTATGGGGAGAGAAGTCAATGCAAACTATTTGAAGTAAACACCTTCTTTTAACTATTAAGGGTTAATGCCACACGGTCAACGTTAGGCTTGCACGGATCGGAAGGACCTTAGGAACGTACCTGAGGTCGAATTGTGCTTCTCACCCTAACGGTTCTCTCACTGTCACCCAAAAGCAAATGACGTTGTGGGGCAGGCTTCATTTTGGGCCTACTTTTCTAATGGTCGCTGCGCTCAGACCGAGCGAGCTACGGTCAAGCGGGATATCTCGTTGAACTCGGCACGGCCTAGAGATTATGTTTATGCCATTGCCTGCTCTCTGTGTCTTTGAGAACCGCACTTTTTCACTCCATCCTTGCTGTGTGTGCGTGTGAGAGCTTTTCTTTGACATCTGTTGGGAGAAATGACTGATTTACAGTTCATGAGGGTTACCTAGTCACACATATGAAGTTTTGAAAAGATCTGACCTTTTTAACCCTTGGAAACTGCCACTGTGACATCATTAAAGGCACTTCCGGTTGGCACAGGAAGCTATAAGTAAACCCATGTCTTGATTGACATAGAAACTTACAGAATCCTGAGTTTTAAGTCCTTACGTTAAGAATTGACTGATTTACACAGGGTTGAATGCACTATGTCTATCAAACTGCAGGCAGGTAATGGAAAAACACTTTTAGGGTGATTTTAACCACTTCCGGTTGGTCCAGGAAGCCTAGAATCAACACAGGTAGACCTCATACTGGCCTGATGGACTGTTACCAAAGACAGGTTCATACGGCATTCATAACCCATATAGACTTCAGGTTGAATTTAGGGGTAAAGGCAATGTATTCCTATGGGGAGAGAAATCAATGCAAACTATTTGAAGTAAACACCTTCTTTTAACTATTAAGGGTTAATGCCACACGGTCAACGTTAGGCTTGCACGGATCGGAAGGACCTTAGGAACGTACCTGAGGTCGAATTGTGCTTCTCACCCTAACGGTTCTCTCACTGTCACCCAAAAGCAAATGACGTTGTGGGGCAGGCTTCATTTTGGGCCTACTTTTCTAATGGTCGCTGCGCTCAGACCGAGCGAGCTACGGTCAAGCGGGATATCTCGTTGAACTCGGCACGGCCTAGACATTATGTTTATGCCATTGCCTGCTCTCTGTGTCTTTGAGAACCACACTTTTCACTCCATCCTTGCTGTGTGTGCGTGTGAGAGCTTTTCTTTGACATCTGCTGGGAGAAATGACTGATTTACAGTTTAGGAGGGTTACCTGGTCACACATATGAAGTTTTGGAGAGATGTGACTTTTCTAACCCTTCAAAACAGACAGTGTGACCCAATTAAAGGCACTTCCGGTTGGCACAGGAAGCTATAAGTAAACACATGTCTTGATTGACATAGCCACTTACAGAATCCTGAGTTTTAAGTCTTTAAGTTAAGAATTGACTGATCTACACAGGGTTGAATGCACTATGTCTATCAAACTGCATGCAGTGTATGGATCAACACTGATAAGGTGATTTCAACCACTTCCGGTTGCTTCAGGAAGCTTATAATTGGCACAGGTAGACCTCATAGTGGTCTGATGGACTGTCATAGAAGACAGGTTCATAAGTCATTCATAACCCACATAGGCTTCAGGTTGAATTTAGGGGTGCAGGCAATGTATTCCTATGGGGAGAGAAGTCAATGCAAACTCTTTGAAGTAAACACCTTATTTTAACTATTAAGGGTTAATGCCACATGGTCAAGGTTAGGCTTGCACGGATCGGGAGGACCTCAGGAACGTACCTGAGGTCGAATTGTGCTTCTCACCCTAACGGTTCTCTCACTGTCACCCAAAAGCAAATGACATTGAGGGCCAGGCTTCCTTTTGCGCCTTCTTTTTTTCAAGGTCGCTGCACTCAGAGCGAGCTACGGTCAAGCGGGGCGTCTCGTTGAACTCTGCACAGCCTGGAGACTATGGTGATGCCATTTTTTGTGTTGATTTCAGAATGCCATTTTGGTGATGGTCCCTCTCCGTTTAAACATATTGCTAATGTACAAAAGTCAACTAGCAAGTCAGTGTCCACCAGTCAATTAGATGTCATTCTGACACCAAACTGATACCAATTGACACCAAACCCACTTTTTCCAACTCATTTAGAAGCCAACTATCACATATGTCAGAGCAGGCCCATAATTCACAGCGCCATTAGTTTAAAACATAATAAAAACGTAAAACACATAGTTACGTTCTAGCTGCGGGTCCAGGTCAGACATTATGTGAAGGCCTATGTGAGGCGACCCCGAATCCCGAGTTTCGGCTCGATAGGTCCTTCGGTGCCCGAGTAAAACCCTAATTGGTGCTGAAAATCCACTTTTTTCCATGCCTTGCTATGGGGTCCTTGAATGAGCTATCGGACCGAAACGTTGGGGTCCGTCTCTATGGGCCGAGCCGGTTCCAATGCACCTAGTCTTGTGTCTCTGAGACTTTTCTAAATGTCGCCATTTTCGTAATGGTCAAAATGAATTGAAATCATTGCAAATGTACGAGGCTATTTCTCGGTCCGAGAACCTTCTAGAGCCACCTAACTCACCACGCACTATCGACCCGAGGTCTAGAACAGGTTTCTAAAGTTTCGAACTCTAGGTCTGACGGTTCTTTTTTAGCTCGAACAAAGCTAACTATTGGAGGCACTGTCTGTCTCTACAAACCCCAATACGTCCCTCCTTCCAAGTTGTGTGTCTGTGTGATTTAGTTTTCCTTTGAAATTTTATGGGAAAAATGACTGATTTACAGTTCATGGGGGTTGCCTAATCACACATATGAAGTTTTGGACAGATCTGACTTTTTTAACCCCTCGAAACAGCCCCTGAGACACCAATTAAGGCACTTCCGGTTGTCACAGGAAGCTATAAGTCAACACATATCCTCACTGGGCTATGCTTTTACAGAATCCTGAGTTTTAAGTCCTTACGTTAAGAATTGACTGATTTACACAGGGTTGAATGCACTATGTCTATCAAACTGCAGGCAGGTAATGGAAAAACACTTTTAGGGTGATTTTAACCACTTCCGGTTGGTCCAGGAAGCTTAGAATCAACACAGGTAGACCTCATACTGGCCTGATGGACTGTTACCAAAGACAGGTTCATACGGCATTCATAACCCATATAGACTTCAGGTTGAATTTAGGGGTAAAGGCAATGTATTCCTATGGGGAGAGAAATCAATGCAAACTTTTTGAAGTAAACACCATCTTTTAACTATTAAGGGTTAATGCCACACTGTCAACGTTAGGCTTGCACGGATCGGAAGGACCTTAGGAACATACCTGAGGTCGAATTGTGCTTCTCACCCTAACGGTTCTCTCACTGTCACCCAAAAGCAAATGACGTTGTGGGGCAGGCTTCATTTTGGGCCTACTTTTCTAATGGTCGCTGCGCTCAGACCGAGCGAGCTACGGTCAAGCGGGATATCTCGTTGAACTCGGCACGGCCTAGACATTATGTTTATGCCATTGCCTGCTCTCTGTGTCTTTAAGAACCACACTTTTTCACTCCATCCTTGCTGTGTGTGCGTGTGAGAGCTTTTCTTTGACATCTGCTGGGAGAAATGACTGATTTACAGTTCACGAGGGTTACCTAGTCACACATATGAAGTTTTGAAAAGATCTGACCTTTTTAACCCATGGAAACTGCCACTGTGACACCATTAAAGGCACTTCCGGTTGGCACAGGAAGCTATAAATAAACTCATATCATGATTGGGGTATGCCTTTACAGAATCCCGAGTTTTAAGTCTTTACGTTAAGAACTGAGTTATTTACGGAGGGTTTAGTGAGTGTGTGTTATTTCAGAAAATCATAGAAAATCACAGAAATCTCGCAGAGCTCCGCAGCACACTTTAAAAAGATTCGTAAGAACAACCTGCAACTGGATCTGTAACCGTTGAAAAAAAAAAACACCTATCCGTGAACATCACCAAGGTGTCGTTATACGATTTCTCTTAAATGACGATAGATAAATGGCTGGTTCTTTTTTATTGACACCGGAGGCTCCTTGACTTTGACGTGAAGTGGAAAAATAATTTCTCTATTTTCATTTTGGACCTTTAATCCCAGATAAATGGCCATAACTCAAAAACCGTTGAGGCCTAGACGCCATCTTGTTCGGGGCCAACTGCCCATTATGCCGCCCCTACGCTCACCGAGTTTCGGCTTCTAAATATTTTCAGTTTTCGAGATAAGGCCCCGTCGTGAATCGTGATGTTTTGTAGCAATAGCCATATGATTGCTTATGCCCTCTTGTGGGAATTTCCGGGACATGGGAAAAATGACATAAATCTTATTATTTTTGTAAAACGGAAACCGAATGTCCGACAACGTTCATTTGATGACTTCCTGGTAGGTCCGGCCCTGCCGCTCGGCCCGACGCCGTCCGCGAATTTTACAAACGATTTCGGACGTCTAGTAAGGGACCGTACATTTGCAATATGGACTTTCTCACTAACCATACAGGTACTGCCGAATTCTTCCCTTAAGGTAAACAAATGATAAAATATTCATGTATGACTATTAGAGAGAAGGCGAATCGAATCATCTACTAACATTTGTTAAGTTCTCTTCAGTCAGAGTCTGTGAACAAATGATAAAATATACATGTATGACTATTAGAGAGAAGGCGAATCGAATCATCTACTAACATTTGTTAAGTTCTCTTCAGTCAGAGTCTGTGAACAAATGATAAAATATACATGTATGACTATTAGAGAGAAGGCGAATCGAATCATCTACTAACATTTGTTAAGTTCTCTTCAGTCAGAGTCTGTGAACAAATGATAAAATATACATGTATGACTATTAGAGAGAAGGCGAATCGAATCATCTACGAACATTTGTTAAGTTCTCTTCAGTCAGAGTCTGTGAACAAATGATAAAATATTCATGTATGACTATTAGAGAGAAGGCGAATCGAATCATCTACGAACATTTGTTAAGTTCTCTTCAGTCAGAGTCTGTGAACAAATGATAAAATATACATGTATGACTATTAGAGAGAAGGTGAATCGAATCATCTACGAACATTTGTTAAGTTCTCTTCAGTCAGAGTCTGTGAACAAATGATAAAATATACATGTATGACTATTAGAGAGAAGGCGAATCGAATCATCTACGAACATTTGTTAAGTTCTCTTCAGTCAGAGTCTGTGAACAAATGATAAAATATTCATGTATGACTATTAGAGAGAAGGCGAATCGAATCATCTACGAACATTTGTTAAGTTCTCTTCAGTCAGAGTCTGTGAACAAATGATAAAATATACATGTATGACTATTAGAGAGAAGGCGAATCGAATCATCTACGAACATTTGTTAAGTTCTCTTCAGTCAGAGTCTGTGAACAAATGATAAAATATTCATGTATGACTATTAGAGAGAAGGCAAATCGAATCATCTACTAACATTTGTTAAGTTCTCTTCAGTCAGAGTCTGTGAACAAATGATAAAATATACATGTATGACTATTAGAGAGAAGGCGAATCGAATCATCTACTAACATTTGTTAAGTTCTCTTCAGTCAGAGTCTGTGAACAAATGATAAAATATTCATGTATGACTATTAGAGAGAAGGCGAATCGAATCATCTACGAACATTTGTTAAGTTCTCTTCAGTCAGAGTCTGTGAACAAATGATAAAATATACATGTATGACTATTAGAGAGAAGGCGAATCGAATCATCTACTAACATTTGTTAAGTTCTCTTCAGTCAGAGTCTGTGAACAAATGATAAAATATACATGTATGACTATTAGAGAGAAGGCGAATCGAATCATCTACTAACATTTGTTAAGTTCTCTTCAGTCAGAGTCTGTGAACAAATGACGGTACAGAAAGAGGACACCATTCCTCCAGCAGAATCAATACATTACTAAAAGAAGGTGTGTTTTCAGTTCTCCCGTGTCCTTGGTCACAGGGAGAAAAAAACATCTACAAAGCTTGTCTTTCTTTCTCATTTTCTTTATGCTTCCTCCCTGTCTGCAAGTGTACATCTCTGTGTGCTCGGCAAGGACTAACCTTGCTAGTTGTTTGTGTGCAGATTCGTTTTTTTACCACAATCAGAAAAAAAGCGGTATGATCATTTTGGTTGTTTTGTGGGAGAGATGAGCTCACCACCAAGGCTCACTGACAGGAAGTTGTCAGAGCAGCTGTAGTCTACATGTGATGTATGGTGGTACCTACACCAGAAAACTGGATAAAAGAGGCACACTTACGCAACAGCAATATGTCAAGCCGTGGCACCCCAGTCTCCATCCCACCCCAGTCTCCATCCCACCCCAGTCTCCATCCCACCCCAGTCTCCATCCCACCCCAGTCTCCATCCCACCCAGTCTCCATCCCACCCCAGTCTCCATCCCACCCCAGTCTCCATCCCACCCAGTCTCCATCCCACCCCAGTCTCCATCCCACCCCAGTCTCCATCCCACCCCAGTCTCCATCCCACCCCAGTCTCCATCCCACCCCAGTCTCCATCCCAGTCTCCATCCCACCCCAGTCTCCATCCCACCCCAGTCTCCATCCCACCCCAGTCTCCATCCCACCCCAGTCTCCATCCCACCCCAGTCTCCATCCCACCCCAGGATTAACACACCCAGTCTCCATCCCACCCCAGTCTCCATCCCACCCCAGTCTCCATCCCACCCCAGTCTCCATCCCACCCCAGTCTCCATCCCACCCCAGTCTCCATCCCACCCCAGTCTCCATCCCACCCCCAGTCTCCATCCCACCCCAGTCTCCATCCCACCCAGTCTCCATCCCACCCCAGTCTCCATCCCACCCCAGTCTCCATCCCACCCCAGTCTCCATCCCACCCCAGTCTCCATCCCACCCCAGTCTCCATCCCACCCCAGTCTCCATCCCACCCCAGTCTCCATCCCACCCCAGTCTCCATCCCACCCCAGTCTCCATCCCACCCCAGTCTCCATCCCACCCCAGTCTCCATCCCACCCCAGTCTCCATCCCACCCCAGTCTCCATCCCACCCCAGTCTCCATCCCACCCCAGTCTCCATCCCACCCCAGTCTCCATCCCACCCAGTCTCCATCCCACCCCAGTCTCCATCCCACCCCAGTCTCCATCCCACCCCAGTCTCCATCCCACCCCAGTCTCCATCCCACCCCTCCAGTCTCCATCCCACCCCAGTCTCCATCCCACCCCAGTCTCCATCCCACCCAGTCTCCATCCCACCCCAGTCTCCATCCCACCCCATCCCAGTCTCCATCCCACCCCAGTCTCCATCCCACCCCCGTCTCCATCCCACCCCAGTCTCCATCCCCCCCCAGTCTCCATCCCACCCCAGTCTCCATCCCACCCCAGTCTCCATCCCACCCCAGTCTCCATCCCACCCCAGTCTCCATCCCACCCCAGGATTAACACACCATCATCACAGCGTAGTAAACATGTTGTCATCGGTCTCATTTAGCTTCCTTTAGCCAATGGGAATGGAGGATACTTAGTCAGTTGTAAAACTGAATCCATTCAACTGAAATGTGTCTTCTGCATTTAACCCAACCCCTCTACAATCTGTGAGGTGCAAGGGGCTTAATCATCATCTACATCTTCAGCGACCAGGGAACAGCGGGTTAACTGTCTTTCTCAGGGGGAGACGATAGATTTTTTTACCTTGTCAGTTCAGGGATCTGATCCAGCAACGTTTCAGTTACTGGCCCAACACTCAGTTACTGGCCCAACACTCAGTTACTGGCCCAACACTCAGTTACTGGCCCAACACTCAGTTACTGGCCCAACACTCAGTTACTGGCCCAACACTCAGTTACTGGCCCAACACTCAGTTACTGGCCCAACACTCAGTTACTGGCCCAACACTCAGTTACTGGCCCAACACTCAGTTACTGGCCCAATACTCAGTTACTGGCCCAATACTCAGTTACTGGCCCAATACTCAGTTACTGGCCCAATACTCAGTTACTGGCCCAACACTCAGTTACTGGCTCAACACTCAGTTACTGGCCCAACACTCAGTTACTGGCCCAACACTCAGTTACTGGCCCAACACTCAGTTACTGGCCCAACACTCAGTTACTGGCCCAATACTCAGTTACTGGCCCAATACTCAGTTACTGGCCCAATACTCAGTTACTGGCCCAATACTCAGTTACTGGCCCAATACTCAGTTACTGGCCCAACACTCAGTTACTGGCCCAACACTCAGTTACTGGCCCAATACTCAGTTACTGGCCCAACACTCAGTTACTGGCCCAATACTCAGTTACTGGCCCAACACTCAGTTACTGGCCCAACACTCAGTTACTGGCCCAACACTCAGTTACTGGCCCAATACTCAGTTACTGGCCCAACACTCAGTTACTGGCCCAACACTCAGTTACTGGCCCAATACTCAGTTACTGGCCCAATACTCAGTTACTGGCCCAACACTCAGTTACTGGCCCAACACTCAGTTACTGGCCCAACACTCAGTTACTGGCCCAACACTCAGTTACTGGCCCAATACTCAGTTACTGGCCCAACACTCAGTTACTGGCCCAACACTCAGTTACTGGCCCAACACTCAGTTACTGGCCCAACACTCAGTTACTGGCCCAACACTCAGTTACTGGCCCAACACTCAGTTACTGGCCCAACACTCTAACCACATGGCTACCTGCTTACTTAGATTCAGTTCCTTATATGACGTGTCTGTGAGCCAAAGATACATATATGGCTATATGTAATAATATAATAATAATAATAATAATAATAATAATAATAATAATAATATATAATAATATAATAATGTGAGATCAGTAAAACATATGCATTTAATATTTAATCTATTGTGGTGGCAGATAGCCTAGTGGTTAGAGCGTTGGCCTTGTAACAGATAAGTTTCAAGATCAAATCCCTTGAGCTGACAAGGTAAAACTCTGTTGTTCTGCTCCTGAACAAGGCAGTTAACCCACTGTTCCGAGGCCGTCACTGTACATAAGAATGTGTTCTTAACTGACTTGCCAAGTTCAATAAAGGTATAATGAATGTATTTATGTTGAAGGCAAACCAGGGCTTGGTTCCCGACTATCAGTAGGCCAGTTTCCATTGACCCAGGTTTAAATCGACAAAACCAACCAAAAAACCTTTACAAGAGTAATGGAACCAGCAGATATCATTTTTTAAATATTTGTATCTGTTCGACAGATGTAGATTTGTCTTTTGTCTAGCTTTATTGCAAAAAAAAAATGAAAGAAACAAAAATGTTCCAACAAAATGTTAATTGCCAAATAATTTTGAAGGTCCCCTGGACACATGTCAACATGGGACTATGAAGTTCCTCTCCTCTACTAAGCTACGATATATGGAAATGTTTTAAAGGTCATACCAAGGATAATTTATCTATTTAATTTAGAATGTTAAGACCCCCTGGAAGTAATATATATATATATATACACACACGTTTTGGTCTTACTGCTATTAGGCAGTCTGAATAACATATTCACTTCATGGAACAGATAGTCAAGTCAAATCAAAACAAATGTATTTATATAGCCCTTCGTACATCAGCTGGTATCTCAAAGTGCTATTCATTTTGTCCCATAGGGGATTTTAGAAACATAAAATAAGGGCTGTGTTTTGTGTAGGCTCACTCTGGTGTGACGTTGTGTAGGCTCACTCTGGCGTGATGTTTTGTGTAGGCTTGTTACGCACGCCTCTATGAAGAGGGAACGCAACACCCTGCTACAACTAAACTCTCCGTGAAGTGAAAAAGGTATGGACTGTAGGTGCGAGTAAGAATGACAACAGACAAAATGTGGTACTGTTTACAAGGACTTTATTCCTTTACACGGTAATATGGGGAAAAGGGGCTGGACGGAACCAAAGCAAAGAAAGTAAATCTCAAAGCCCCCCCTCTCCTATCTTACCTGCCTACCCACTACTTACCTAATTTAGCACCACCTGGTGCCCTAACCAAAATACAGGGGGCGGTCCGCCCAGGTCTCACCTAGTGTGCCTAGACAGCCCGCGGGCCTCTTGCCTAAACACTCCCTAGGTGCCTTCCCCTTCCCCCTGGGAACAAATGAAACAGAATATTAAACAATTTTCACAAACAAACTAAGAAACAAAGGACATCAAATAAGCTCTATCTGGGCAACAAACTCACAAAACATACCAACTCTCAGTAATGAACTCCCAGCAAATCTCTCTCTAGCAAAATATCTGCAATGACCTCCCAGCAAATCTCTCTAGCAAAATCTCTGCAATGACCTCCCAGCAATGACCTCCCAGCAAATCTCTCTCTAGCAAACTATCTGCAATGACCTCCCAGCAAAATGGACCTCCCAGCAAATCTCCTCCTCCTGAACAGAACACTGGCTTTTATATAGCTTCTGAAGGAATGGGTAATTGGAGACAGCTGTGTCTTGACGAGGGGGCGGGGTCAGCTCTCCAATTAGCCCTGGAGTCGACCAATCAGCTGCTTGAGGTACTTCAGGAAGCCATTTCCTGAAATAAACACATGCACAAACACAAACTACAACACATAAACTGGGGAACGTAACAAGGCTCACTCTGGTGTGATGTTGTGTGTAGGCTCACCCTGACGTGACGTTATGTGTAGGCTCACCCTGACGTGACGTTATGTGTAGGCTCACCCTGGTGTGATGTTATGTGTAGGCTCACCCTGACGTGACGTTATGTGTAGGCTCACCCTGACGTGACGTTATGTGTAGGCTCACCCTGGTGTGATGTTATGTGTAGGCTCACCCTGGTGTGATGTTATGTGTAGGCTCACCCTGGCGTGATGTTGTGTGTAGGCTCACCCTGACGTGACGTTATGTGTAGGCTCACCCTGATGTGACGTTTTGTGTAGGCTCACTCTGGTGTGATGTTTTGTGTAGGCTCACTCTGATGTGACATTATGTGTAGGCTCACCCTGACGTGATGTTTTGTGTAGGATCACCCTGGTGTGATGTTTTGTGTAGGATCACCCTGGTGTGATGTTTTGTGTAGGCTCACCGTGACGTGACGTTTTGTGTAGGCTCACTCTGATGTGACATTATGTGTAGGCTCACTCTGGTGTGATGTTTTGTGTAGGCTCACCCTGGTGTGACATTATGTGTAGGCTCACCCTGACGTGATGTTTTGTGTAGGATCACCCTGGTGTGATGTTTTGTGTAGGCTCACCGTGACGTGACGTTTTGTGTAGACTCACCGTGACGTGACGTTTTGTGTAGGCTCACTCTGGTGTGATGTTTTGTGTAGGCTCACTCTGGTGTGATGTTTTGTGTAGGCTCACCCTGATGTGACGTTTTGTGTAGGCTCACTCTGGTGTGATGTTTTGTGTAGGCTCACCCTGGTGTGATGTTTTGTGTAGCCTCACCCTGGTGTGATGTTTTGTGTAGACTCACCCTGACGTGATGTTTTGTGTAGACTCACCCTGGCGTGATGTTTTGTGTAGGCTCACCCTGACGTGATGTTTTGTGTAGACTCACCCTGACGTGATGTTTTGTGTAGACTCACCCTGACGTGATGTTTTGTGTAGACTCACCCTGACGTGATGTTTTGTGTAGGCTCACCCTGACGTGACATTATGTGTAGGCTCACCCTGACGTGACATTATGTGTAGGCTCACCCTGACGTGACATTATGTGTAGGCTCACCCTGACGTGACATTATGTGTAGGCTCACCCTGACGTGACATTATGTGTAGGCTCACCCTGACGTGACATTATGTGTAGGCTCACCCTGACGTGACATTATGTGTAGGCTCACCCTGGTGTGACATTATGTGTAGGCTCACCCTGGTGTGACATTATGTGTAGGCTCACCCTGGTGTGACATTATGTGTAGGCTCACCCTGGTGTGACATTATGTGTAGGCTCACCCTGACGTGACATTATGTGTAGGCTCACCCTGATGTGACATTATGTGTAGGCTCACCCTGACGTGACATTATGTGTAGGCTCACCCTGACGTGACATTATGTGTAGGCTCACCCTGACGTGACGTTATGTGTAGGCTCACCCTGACGTGATGTTATGTGTAGGCTCACCCTGACATGACATTATGTGTAGGCTCACCCTGGTGTGATGTTATGTGTAGCCTCACCCTGACGTGACATTATGTGTAGGCTCACCCTGGTGTGATGTTATGTGTAGGCTCACCCTGGTGTGATGTTATGTGTAGCCTCACCCTGACGTGACATTTTGTGTAGCCTCACCCTGACGTGACATTATGTGTAGGCTCACCCTGACGTGACATTATGTGTAGCCTCACCCTGACGTGACATTATGTGTAGGCTCACCCTGACGTGACATTATGTGTAGACTCACCCTGGTGTGACATTATGTGTAGGCTCACCCTGACGTGACATTATGTGTAGGCTCACTCTGGCGTGACATTATGTGTAGGCTCACCCTGGTGTGATGTTATGTGTAGCCTCACCCTGACGTGACATTATGTGTAGGCTCACCCTGGCGTGACATTATGTGTAGGCTCACCCTGACGTGACATTATGTGTAGGCTCACCCTGGTGTGACATTATGTGTAGGCTCACCCTGGTGTGACATTATGTGTAGGCTCACCCTGACGTGACATTACGTGTAGGCTCACCCTGGTCTGACATTATGTGTAGGCTCACCCTGACGTGACATTATGTGTAGGCTCACCCTGACGTGACATTATGTGTAGGCTCACCCTGACGTGACATTATGTGTAGGCTCACCCTGACGTGATGTTTTGTGTAGCCTCACCCTGACGTGACATTATGTGTAGGCTCACCCTGACGTGACATTATGTGTAGGCTCACCCTGACGTGACATTATGTGTAGGCTCACCCTGACGTGACATTATGTGTAGGCTCACCCTGGTGTGACATTATGTGTAGGCTAACCCTGGTGTGACATTATGTGTAGGCTCACCCTGGTGTGACATTATGTGTAGGCTCACCCTGACGTGACATTATGCGTAGGCTCACCCTGGTGTGACATTATGTGTAGGCTCACCCTGGTGTGACATTATGTGTAAGCTCACCCTGACGTGACATTATGTGTAGGCTCACCCTGGTGTGACATTATGTGTAGGCTCACCCTGGTGTGACATTATGTGTAGGCTCACCCTGGTGTGACATTATGTGTAGGCTCACTCTGGTGTGACATTATGTGTAGGCTCACCCTGACGTGACATTATGTGTAGGCTCACTCTGGTGTGACATTATGTGTAGGCTCACCCTGGTGTGACATTATGTGTAGGCTCACCCTGGTGTGACATTATGTGTAGGCTCACTCTGGCGTGACATTATGTGTAGGCTCACCCTGGTGTGATGTTATGTGTAGGCTCACCCTGACGTGACATTATGTGTAGGCTCACCCTGACGTGACATTATGTGTAGGCTCACCCTGACGTGACATTATGTGTAGGCTCACCCTGGTGTGATGTTATGTGTAGCCTCACCCTGACGTGACATTATGTGTAGGCTCACCCTGGCGTGACATTATGTGTAGGCTCACCCTGACGTGACATTATGTGTAGGCTCACCCTGGTGTGACATTATGTGTAGGCTCACCCTGGTGTGACATTATGTGTAGGCTCACCCTGGTGTGACATTATGTGTAGGCTCACCCTGACGTGACATTATGCGTAGGCTCACCCTGACGTGACATTATGTGTAGGCTCACCCTGGTGTGACATTATGTGTAGGCTCACCCTGACGTGACATTATGTGTAGGCTCACCCTGATGTGACATTATGTGTAGGCTCACTCTGACGTGACATTATGTGTAGGCTCACCCTGACGTGACATTATGTGTAGGCTCACCCTGACGTGACATTATGTGTAGGCTCACCCTGACGTGACATTATGTGTAGGCTCACCCTGGTGTGACATTATGTGTAGGCTCACCCTGACGTGACATTATGTGTAGGCTCACCCTGACGTGACATTATGTGTAGGCTCACCCTGGTGTGACATTATGTGTAGGCTCACCCTGGTGTGACATTATGTGTAGGCTCACCCTGACGTGACATTATGTGTAGGCTCACCCTGACGTGACATTATGTGTAGGCTCACCCTGGTGTGACATTATGTGTAGGCTCACCCTGGTGTGACATTATGTGTAGGCTCACCCTGGTGTGACATTATGTGTAGGCTCACCCTGACGTGACATTATGTGTAGGCTCACCCTGACGTGACATTATGTGTAGCCTCACCCTGACGTGACATTATGTGTAGGCTCACCCTGACGTGACATTATGTGTAGGCTCACCCTGACGTGACATTATGTGTAGGCTCACCCTGACGTGACATTATGTGTAGGCTCACCCTGACGTGACATTATGTGTAGGCTCACCCTGGCGTGACATTATGTGTAGGCTCACCCTGACGTGACATTATGTGTAGGCTCACTCTGGCGTGACATTATGTGTAGGCTCACCCTGACGTGACATAATGTGTAGGCTCACCCTGACGTGACATTATGTGTAGGCTCACCCTGACGTGACATTATGTGTAGGCTCACCCTGACCTGACATTATGTGTAGGCTCACCCTGACGTGACATTATGTGTTGGCTCACCCTGACGTGACATTATGTGTAGGCTCACCCTGGCGTGACATTATGTGTAGGCTCACCCTGGTGTGATGTTTTGTGTAGGCTCACCCTGACGTGATGTTTTGTGTAGCCTCACCCTGACGTGATGTTTTGTGTAGCCTCACCCTGACGTGATGTTTTGTGTAGCCTCACCCTGACGTGATGTTTTGTGTAGCCTCACCCTGACGTGATGTTTTGTGTAGCCTCACCCTGACGTGATGTTTTTGTGTAGGCTCACCCTGACGTGATGTTATGTGTAGGCTCACCCTGACGTGATGTTATGTGTAGGCTCACCCTGGTGTGATGTTATGTGTAGGCTCACCCTGGTGTGATGTTATGTGTAGGCTCACCCTGGTGTGATGTTATGTGTAGGCTCACCCTGGTGTGATGTTTTCTGTAGGCTCACCCTGACGTGACATTATGTGTAGGCTCACCCTGACGTGATGTTTTGTGTAGGCTCACCCTGACGTGACATTATGTGTAGGCTCACCCTGACGTGACATTATGTGTAGGCTCACCCTGGTGTGATGTTTTGTGTAGGCTCACCCTGACGTGACATTATGTGTAGGCTCACCCTGACGTGACATTATGTGTAGGCTCACCCTGGTGTGACATTATGCGTAGGCTCACCCTGATGTGACATTATGTGTAGGCTCACCCTGACCTGACATTATGTGTAGGCTCACCCTGACGTGATGTTTTGTGTAGGCTCACCCTGGTGTGACATTATGTGTAGGCTCACTCTGGTGTGATGTTATGTGTACTCACCCTGGTGTGATGTTTTGTGTAGGCTCACTCTGGCGTGACATTATGTGTAGGCTCACCCTGACGTGACATTATGTGTAGGCTCACCCTGGTGTGACATTATGTGAGGCTCACCCTGACGTGATGTTTTGTGTAGCCTCACCCTGACGTGACATTATGTGTAGGCTCACCCTGACGTGACATTATGTGTAGGCTCACCCTGACGTGACATTATGTGTAGGCTCACCCTGACGTGACATTATGTGTAGGCTCACCCTGACGTGACATTATGTGTAGGCTCACCCTGACGTGACATTATGTGTAGGCTCACCCTGACGTGACATTATGTGTAGGCTCACCCTGACGTGACATTATGTGTAGGCTCACCCTGGCGTGACATTATGTGTAGGCTCACCCTGACGTGACATTATGTGTAGGCTCACCCTGACGTGACATTATGTGTAGGCTCACCCTGACGTGACATTATGTGTAGGCTCACCCTGGTGTGATGTTATGTGTAGGCTCACCCTGACGTGACATTATGTGTAGGCTCACTCTGGTGTGATGTTATGTGTAGGCTCACCCTGGTGTGACATTATGTGTAGCCTCACCCTGACGTGACATTATGTGTAGGCTCACCCTGGTGTGACATTATGTGTAGGCTCACCCTGACGTGACATTATGTGTAGGCTCACCCTGGTGTGATGTTTTGATAACTGTGTAAATCTCTCAATTACAAGGTGACTTTTCTCAATATATTTGCCTGTATTTACCCCCCCAATAAAAAAATGATGCTTGCTGCTAATGTGGCTATCATAAAGAACTACCAATGCCATGATGATCTGGACCAGACTGTCGAATCGAGGCAAAGGTAAGAATCTCTGGATTATCTATCTAAATGTTAGCAACAAAAAAAACGACAGAAAAAGGAATAAATTTGCTCAATTTCTTTAAATGGGCAATTCAGTGAACTGTCTTGTGATAGGTTTAAATTAAATACCTGTTGATAAAGGTGTCTGCTGGAGATGACATGCCGGAGCTTGCAGGGATTTGTAGTTTTGTATGACGTCTACTTTTATGCCAATTAGCATGATCAAATTTGAGTAAATAGAGCAGAATATATTGCTAAAAGTCACCTTGTCCTAGAGAGATTTACACGCCAGGGTAAGTCCTACTAACATCCCTTATTTTAAGTGTTTCTACAATCCCCCCCATGGGGAAAATGAATGGTGGAAAAATGATTTGAGCCATTTCCCTGTTTGACCAATAGTTTCTATGGGTATTATGACACGTCCACGGTGGGGCTCTATAAAAAAATATCAAGAAACATCCTTTAATTTTTTTTTAACAGGTATTTCATTTTTTGGCACTAAAGAGTCTCCATATGTACTGTACATCCATTCAACTGGTACTGGGGGATCTTGTGAGGCTTGTGGGCATCCTAGAGCAAAGCAACCTACATCTATGTGTTCGTGAGTTTACACAGAGGAGTCATATTCGTCTGTAGACCAAACTGTGCGGATGCTATCAACATCATGTCTAAGTGACAGTAGAACATTCAGACTGTAGGGAATCATACAGCAAGGCAAGTTTTTTTTTCATCAACTGGTGTTCCCTGCCTGCACCTTTTTCTATGTAACCCTGCGGGAGCCTGGGATAGGCTGCAGTCAGTAGTGGTGTCTATAGTGGTGTCAGTAGTGGTGTCTGTAGTGGTGTCTGTAGTGGTGTCTATAGTGGTGCCAGTAGTGGTGTCTATAGTGGTGTCTGTAGTGGTGTCTGTAGTGGTGTCAGTAGTGGTGTCAGTAGTGGTTGCAGTAGTGGTGCCAGTAGTGGTGTCTATAGTGGTGCCAGTAGTGGTGTCTATAGTGGTGTCAGTAGTGGTGTCTATAGTGGTGTCAGTAGTGGTGTCTATAGTGGTGTTATAGTGGTGTCAGTAGTGGTGTCAGTAGTGGTGTCTATAGTGGTGCCAGTAGTGGTGTATATAGTGGTGCCGGTAGATGTGTCTGTATTCGTGTTTATAGTTGTGTTTATAGTGGTGTCAGTAGTGGTGTATATAGTGGTGCCAGTAGATGTGTCTGTAGTCGTGTTTATAGTGGTGTCAGTAGTGGTATCTGTAGTGGTGTTTATAGTGGTGTCAGTAGAACACCCCCCCCAAAAAAAAAAAAAAAAATCTACTTATTTCTATCAATCTATTTGTTGATCTGTTTGTGTCTGGCCCAGTGAATCCAATCAGAATGCAGCCCTTAAGCCCTTTGACTCCACCAACAACAGTTTATGGGCTCCTGGTGTGTAAAGCTGTCTATCAGATAATAGGGGACTCAAACTCTGCCTGCTGTGTCCTGATGGAGGTGGCCCTGGCCTAGCACTCGTACCTGACGGCCGCCATGCC